>NC_074681.1:5125453-5425453 GCF_029448725.1 Salvelinus fontinalis | reverse complement strand
CGCACCAATTCTCCTTCGACCTCTCATTAACAAGCTTTTTTCCCACAGAGGACTGCCGCTGACTGTATATTTTCCGTTTGTCGTACCATTCTTGGTAAACCCTAGACACTGTCATGCGTAAATAGCCCAGGAGGCCAGGTGTTTCTGTGATACTGGAACTGGTGTGCCTGGCATTGATGATCATACCACGCTCAAAGTTGCTTAGGTCACTCGTTTTGGCCTTTCTAACGTTCAATCGAACAGTAACTGAATGTCTCAATGTCTGTTTGCCTGTTTTATATAGCTAGCCACAGCCACATGACTCAATGTCTGTAGGAGCGAACCATTTTCGTGAACGGGGTGGTGTACCTAATAAATTGGCCACTGAGTGTATAGGGGCCTATACATATGCCGTTAGTCTTTTAATCTGGGATTAGAGTTTTGAATCATGTGACCCAAATAACTTCCTGTTCACCTGTAGTGAGTTTCTAAACCCAAAGGCACAACATCGCGAGACTTCTGGGAGAGCATGTGAAACAGACCAAACACACCGGGACGGGGTTTGGGGTTTGAGAAGTCAATGAGAGAATTCTTCCTTAGTTGTTAATTTTCTCAAAATCGAAAGGCACAAACTTCGATCAGAGCCAATGTCTTCAGTGGTTGAACATGTTATTACACCAACCTCTTGGAAGTGACAAACTGACACCTTTTCATTTTCCTCAAAACAACTTTATATCGAAGGAGTACATTTGATTTGATTTAACAGCCTGCACATGCGCAGTTCGTTGCGAGACGAACGTTAGACCCGATGATGTGTTTCCACGCAGGAGTTTAGCTAGCCAACATCGCCATGACATCGCCTACAAGTGTGATCGGTGATTTCTATTGGAGAAGCAGTTTTCATACTGTACTTTGCCACTCTCTTCTTCTTTTACAACATTTACAAGACCAAAATATTGATCTTTACTACAGAGTTCCCGATATAATAATCGCCACAGAACTTTCACAATCCAGAAAAAGAGGTATGTAGTCATATTAGTGCCAACAAATGTGAATGAATTCAAGATGATTGAATTCAGATTCAATTTATGTTGGCACCATTATGACTCCATAAAGAGACTATGCTACTGCTTGTAAAGCAGTGTATCCTGTCCTTCCGTTGGTCTGACTATTTGTTCTCCTTCAGCTTTCCTTTGTACATTTAGTTGGAAAGAAACAGAGCAGCTCCCTGTCTGTGCATTTTTCCTTTACCTAGTTTAGTTTTAGAATTTGTATTTCGTATAAATATTGCACATTCAATCCGTTCCTTCATATTTGACCATTGGTTCTCTTGGAGACATTCATGTGGTACGTTAGGTCTCTCAGTCAATGTGAAAAAGCTGCTCAGAACAAAATCTCAAATGAGCTATAAGTTTGCCATCTTGTGGCGGTTTTGGAATGCGGCTGCGGAAATGCTTCCATTGTAAAACTGTATGTATATTTATAATTGACATAAACTATTGTATACATAACTGTGTGTATATATATTGAATTTACTTGGATTGTGGCTCTTTTTGTATGTATTTCTTGACATATATGAGTCCTGATAATCTTTTAGCCGTTTTCCTACAGACACTTTCATTTGATATTATCTTTAATGTCTTTGGTAGGTTATTGACTTGCCTCTGCTGTTTTATGAATTGAAATGTAGCCTAGTACAGTGACATTTCATTGTGAAGCATTCTCTGTAAATCACTTTCTAGTATTTTCCTCTCATTAGCTAAATTGACCACTAAATTGATGTCACTGTTCAAATCCAATCAAATGTTGGTTGTCACATAAAACCAACTCATGCAAGCACACACTCAAACAACAGTGTTTTTCCAATTATGATTATTATGTAAATAATGAAATAACACAATATATTTTGGGGAGTTTCTTTGAATTTTGATGCAGATACTTGATTTACCTCTTGAATGACTGCATGCATGCTGTCTTATTGCCAACACAGTCTTTTTTTCCATGTAATAAGGCCTTTATTATCATTAACCATCTTTACAGCCTCCCAAGCACTGCAAAAGATAGACCTACATCATCATCTTATAAAACTGAGGATTCTGGGCCAGCATTCCAAAAGGCACCCTATTCAGTGCACTACTTCTGACCAGGGCCCATAAGGCTCTGGTTAAAAGTAGTGCACTATCATAGGGTGAAAAAGGTGCAATTTGGGAAGCACTCAGTGTAATCCTGGTTTGAGAGAGATCCATCTCGGTCATGTTTTTCCCACGAAAACCAGAAACAACAGTTCTGGACAACGTAGCCTGAACCTAATGCCATTAGGAGTAGCTCTGCTGTTTTTCTCCCGGCCGTCATTACACCTTGCTTCTGGTACTGAATGAAAACACCACTCTGATATTGTCAGTCAAGCTGCTTATGTGAAGTGATTATTAGGATTCTACTAATTAACTACTGCAGTGATTATGATGGTAATGATGACATCATCGATATAGGCTGCTCAGCATTTCTCGCAGGTTGACAGTGAAGTGGGACTGCTGTTAGAGGGGAAAGAATGGGTTCCGTCCCAAATGGCACCCCTTACTATATAGGGACATTTGAGACACTGTTTAAGCCTGGGGACTCCTCTGTTTCCTAGTGACAATAGTGACTATGATCCAGTCTATCACAACCACACCTATTAACTCACTCTCACTGAGAAAATAAACAGAGAGCCACTCGATCTAGTATTTAAATGAGCTGAGACATCCCAAAAAATTGCCATCCTTCGCTATTACAGGTAGCAGCAGCCAGGAAATCTGCTTAAACACTATCCTGGCATTTTTCCATTGTGTCATATGTTGTGTGAGAGAGGAGGCTATAAAGGCTATAACAGAGAGTCTATAAGTCTACAGGGAATGATGTAGAAAGTCATCTAATGTTTCTATATTACACACAGTGCCTTCAGAAAGTATTCATACCCCATTGACTTATTCCACATTTTGTTGTGTTACAGCCTGAATTCAAAATTGATTAAATATATATTTTTTCTCATTAAATCTACACACAATACCCCATAATGACAAAGGGAAAACATGTTTTTAGAAACAGAATTTTGTCATTTACATAAGTATCACACCCCTGTGTCAATGTTAGATTGACATGTTAGATTCAATTTTGGAAGCGATTACAGCTGTAATTATGTAAGAGCTTTGCATACCTAGATTGTACAATATTTGCACATTATTATAAAAAAAAATCCTCAAGCTCTGTCGAAGTTGGTTGTTGATCAACTGCTTTTCAAGTCTTGCCATAGATTTCAAGCCGATTTAAGTAAAAAATGTAACTAGGCCACTCAGGAACATTCAATGTCATCTTGGTAAGCAACTCCAGTGTATATTTGGCCTTGTGTTTTAGATGATTGTCCTGCTGAAATGTGAATTTGTCTCCCAGTGTATAAGACACACAGGAAAGCCAACTGAACTAGGTTTTCCTCTAGGATGTTGCCTGTGATTAGCTCTATTCCATTTGTTTTTATCCTAAAAAAACGATCTAGTCCTTGCCAATGTCAAGCATACCCATAACATACCCATAACATGATGCAGCCACCACCATGCTTGAAAATATGAAGAGTGGTACTCAGTGATGTGTTGTGTTGGATTTGCCCCAAATATAACGCTTTGTGTTCAGGACTTAAAGTTAATTTCTTTGCCACATTTTTTTGCTGTTTTACTTTAGTGCCTTACTGCAAACAGGATGCATGTTTTTGAATATTTTTATTCTGTACAGGCTTCCTTCTTTTCACTCTGTCATTTAGGTTAGTATTGTGGAGTAACTACAATGTTGTTGATCCATCCTCAGTTTTATGCTATCACAGCCATAAAACGCTATAACTGTTTTAATGTCACTATTGGCCTCATGTTGAAATCCCTGAGCGGTTTCCTTCCTCTCCTGCAACTGAGATACGTCTGTATCTTTGTAGTGACTGGGTTTACTGATAGCTGGGTTATCCAAAGTGTAATTAAAAACTTCACCATGCTTAAAGGGATATTCAATGGCTGCTTAAAAAAATACATCTACTAATAGGTGCCCTTCTTTGTGAGGCATTGAAAAACCTCCCTGGTCTTTGTGATTGAATCTGTGTTTGAAATTCACTGCTCAACTGAGGGCCCTTACAGATAAATGTGTTGGGTACAGAGATGAGGTAGTCATTCAAAAATCATGTTAAACACTATTATTGCACACAGAGTGAGTTCATGCAACTTATTATGTGACTTGATAAGCAAATGATTTACTCCTGAATGTATTTAGGCTTGCCGTAACAAAGTGGTTGAATACTTATTGACTCAAGACATTTCAGCTTTTCATTTTTAATTAATTTATAAAAATGTCTAAAAACATAATTCCACTTTGACATTATGGGGTATTGTGTGTAGGCCAATGACACAAAATCTCAATTTAATCCATTTCAAATTCAGGCCTGTAACAAAACAAAATGTGGAAAAAGTCAAGGGGTGCGAATACTTTTAATGATAACTAAACTCATGCATTTTGTCATTTATCATTCATACGATCTGAGGCAATACTGGATAATCAATAACCATGCATTGCCATCAAGAAAAGGCAACATTATCTCTTCATGCATGAGTAATAGCTAAGTAATAACTGATCTCAACAATTAGTCTATTGATTGGTTATTGCCATAGTATATTCATTTATATAGGTCAATGATATGAACTCGCAGAAACATAATTGACCAGACTGGATAGTGTACTAAGGAGCTACATCAGAGAGAGTGTTGACGATTTAGGGTGACGTAATTTGGTATATGGGTCCCACGGACAGAGGGGGTGAGCAAGCCAGTGATCCACCGGCATCATGGCTTCCACATTGGATATGAAGTGTTTTTAGCACACCCTAGAAGAAAATAGCCATTCATTGTTGAAAATCGGCGCCCATTCTAGTGTCATATTGGGACTGAGGGGCCGTGCCGCCCTCTTCTCTCCCTCGACCGCCTCTAGAACGAGGATCTACAGTGTTTTTATTGTGGGTTTTCATCCATAAATCGTGGAAGATGGCCGACGTACCGGCGGAGTGCACCATCAAAGTGATGTGCCGTTTCAGGCCCTTGAATAGTTCAGAGGTGACCAGAGGGGACAAATACATACCTAAGTTTCAAGGGGAAGACCATGTGGTCGTCGGGGTAAGTTGCTTTGCCATATTTCTTTGTCTGCAAGCGAGTGCCCTCTGTGACAGTCTGCGCTGCGCCATTGACACGGTGATCAGCTCGGCCAGCAGTGTCACTAGTTACGTTAGCGTAGCTAGCTAGCTGGCTAACTGACCTACCTGCCCACCCACATCAGCTGTGTAGCGTTAACGTTAGCACTAAGCTAGTTCACCCACACCATCACCGATCGGAACAGGACACTATTGATTGCTAGCCAGTCAAGTTTGTATCGTTTGCTAGCTGTATTTCTCTGCTTTGCCGAGTCAACTTTGTCGTCGCAATGAACTAATCTTGCCGTGTCAGGTAACGTTAGCTACTGTAGCTGGTCAGTCAGCTGTCATCCAACAACAACAATGACAGGCAAGTGCTAGCTAACTTTAGCTAGCTAACTACAGTACCAACAACATGAGCTAACGTTGCGTTCAAAATAAATGCTCATCATTTTTCAGTTAACACTCAACACCTGCTGGGAGTTCATCTAGCTATTTAGCTAACGCTTGGCCAGCTGAGATGGCAGTGGCAGATTATCTGGCCTAAAGTTAGCTACACCCAGCCGCAAAGATGGTGCAGAATTTGACTAGCTAGCTACTGTAACTAACTGTTTCATCAACAAGATCACTGACAAGCCAGCTACGATGACTGCCCCTGAGCCCATTTGATTTATTTTAGCTAGTCAAACCAAGACGGTTGTGCGGTACGTTACAAGACTATAGTAGCGAAGTACAGTACTGTATGAAGAGCAGAATTTACAATTCAGATACAACACATTTAATTAATTCATAACCACCGTTACGTTAGTAGATGTTTGTACAATGTCTGTTCATGTTGTTATAACGGCGGGTAGTGACATTTTTCTTCAAGTTAGTGTAGTGCACTTAGGTAGCTACATTAGTTATTATCTCTGTAAATATCTGGTCCATTACTAAGTGGATTCAGGAAATGGCAGTTTGTTTGTTTTCTTTAGTCATCTTGGAATGTAGACTCACGTCTGCACTCAAATGTCACTATATTCTCTATGTAGTGCACGACTTTTGACCAGAGCCCTATGGGGTGTATATAGGCAATAGGGTGCCATTTGGGACACGGATTTGACACCAAATAAGGATAATGAAATGGGTGCCACTCTGTTATCACAAAAGAAGGAAATCCCTTCCACACAAAGGGGTGTTTGAAGTTCATTTTTTTTTTATATTGTTCTCTCTAGACATAATCCCTTTCCTTGATCTGTGGGGAAATTGGTTTGAAAAGAACTGTCTGTACATGTCATATCATGCCATCTTTTCATATTTGCACTGTAGGCCAGAAGAGAATAAGCACTAGATGAGGTATGACCACCCTTTGTCAGTGTTCAAACAGAGCCATGGACTTTGATCCCTGGTCTGGACACACCTCACCAAAGCCAACATAATGAAGTATATAAAGGTTTATATAGTAGGCTACAAATAGCAAGACGTTGTAGTTCTGTAACTTATTTACACTGTGTGTTCTTGCACATCTTCATCTTCAACCTCCCTTTTAAAACTCCCGAGTGGCGCAGCGGTCTAAGGCGCTGCATCTCAGTTCTAGAGGCGTCACTACAGACACCCTGGTTCGAAACCAGGCTGTATCACAACCGGCCGTGATTGGGAGTCCCATAGGGCGGCGCACAATTTGCCCAGCGTCGTCCGGATTTGGCCGGTGTAGGCCGTCATTGTAAATAAGAATTTGTTCTTAACTGACTTGCCTAGGTAAATAAAAAATGTAAAAAACAACACAGTCAGTTTGTATATTTTAAATGTGGGTAGTACATAGCACCACTATACACAACACTACTATACAATATCACGCTTGTAGGACTTGGCATAGATTTGACTCTGTACGGGTACCCTCTGTATATAGCCTCGCTACTGTTATTATATTGTTGCTCTTTAATTATTTGTTATTATTCTATTTTAAATTTAAATGTTTTAAAAATATTTTTTCCTATAGTTTATTTTAGTAAATACTTTCTGAACACGTATTATTCTTAACTCTGTGTTGTTGGTTAAGGGTTTGTAAGGAAGCAGTTCACTGTAAAGTCTGTTGTATTCGGCGCATGTGACAAATTCAATTTGATTTGGAGACTGAATAAAGAATTACATCATCATTCATGGGAAACGCAGTATGATGACATCATGGCCATTGGCCACTGAAAGGGATGGCCAGTGTAGATATATAGTATATATTTGGGCCAGGGGTGGATCTGAGCTGGCATAATGGAACTTGGCCCATTTGCCTATATCATTCAGCCACAATGTTGAAGACAATAATCTATTATAGCGATAGAAAGTGATGGTTGTCGCCAGTGCTTGTTTTGTTGACATTTTCAGGGCTTGTGATGTCATTACTTTCCCAGCGTATTATCAGATAGTTGTAGGATCAGAGCTTAGACCTCTCTCTCTGTCCAATCAGAGCTTAGACCTCTCTCTCTGCCCAATTGCACACACACACACACACACACACACACACACACACACACACACACACACACACACACACACACACACACACACACACACACACACACACACACACACACACACACACACCGCTGGCCCCCTGGGTAATCCCCTTGTCTTTCTCCTGGCAACCAGCTGTTCCACCAATCAGAGAGAGTTCTGTTGGGCGCGGCTGTGTGCTTCCTCTGGGTTGGTGGGACTGTCTAGTGATTATTATTATTATAATGCCTGTTTGTTTCACGGATGCACTTATCCAGGGCGACTGACTCTAACTCACTTAGTTCATATTTTGTATCTATTTGAAACATTCCACTGTATAAATATAAAACCTCAACGGCAACATCTGTCCACTCCCTAGGCTTGGGACAAGTACCACACAGACAATTATCTCTGCTCTGATGTTCTTGGCACAGTGCAAACTAGGGGAGCTGAGATGGAGGGACAGATGATGCTAACACCTGGAACCTTGAACATACTGTATGTTTTTACTTCTCTGTTCTGATAGGCAGTCCTGAACCTTAACCAGTCAACTATACAGAACCAGGATGTAGCCTCTACAATCTCAGTCAGCTTGGTACAGCACTGGAGATGGAAGAAACTAAACCAACAGTCTTCCTTCCAGTCTCCGATGAGACACAGAGAGAGAGAGTAGTTCACTAGATCTAGAATAGCAAATGCAGGGGTGAATTATTCAGGCTTCTATTACTGCCCTGACTGTCAGTCCTGCTGCTGGTGCTGCTCACGCAGAGAGAGCGATCACGTCAGCCTCCCAGGGTAGGATGCTGTCACATGATTCCACCATCTCCATACAGCTATACACAGACACACACAGACACAGACACAGACACAGACACAGACACAGACACAGACACAGACACAGACACAGACACACACACACACACACACACACACACACACACACACACACACACACACACACACACACACACACACACACACACACACACACACACACACACACACACACACACACACACACACACACAGCACCCTGAGAGTGTGCTACTTTTAGCTTCAGCAGTGGAAACTAACTGAAGATAGGTGGAGGAGAGAGGACTGAGGGAGGGAGGGAAGAGGAGAGGAGGGGAGGGAGGGAAGAGGAGAGGAGGGGAGGGAGGGAAGAGGAGTGAGGGAGGGAGGGGAGGGAAGAGGAGGGAGGGAGGGAGGGAAGAGGAGGGAGGGAAGAGGAGTGATGGGGGAAGAGGAGTGAAGAAGAGATGAGAGAGAGGCTTCCACTATCAAATCAAATGTTATTTGTCACATACACATGGTTAGCAGATGTCAATGCAAGTGTAGCGAAATGCTTGTGCTTCTAGTTCCGACAGTGCAGTAATATCTAACAAGTAATCTAACAAATTCACAACGACTACCTTATACACACAATGTAAGGGGAGGGAATAAGAATATATACATATAAAGATATGGATGCTCAATGGCCGTGCGGCATAGGCAAGATGCAATAGATGGTCTAAAATACAGTATATACATATGAGATGAGTAATGTAGGATATGTAAACATTATTGAAGTGGCGTTATTTAAAGTGACTAGTGATACCATTATTAACTCCATTTATTAAAGTGGCCAGTGATTTGGGTCTGTATGTTGGCAGCAGTCTCTATGTTAGTGATGGCTGTTCAACAGTCTGATGGCCTGTAGATAGAAGCTATTTTTCAGTCTCTCAGTCCCAGCTTTGATGCACCTGTACTGACCTCGCCTTCTGGAAGATAGTGGGGTGAACAGGCAGTGGCTCGGTTGGTTGTTGTCCTTGATGATCTTTTTGGCCTTCCTGTGACATTGGGTGGTGTAGGTGTCCTGGAGGGCAGGTAGTTTGCCCCCGGTGATGCGTTGTGCAGACCTCACTACCCTCTGGAGAGCCTTACGGTTGTGGGCGGAGCAGTTGCCATACCAGGCGGTGATACAGCCCGACAGGATGCTCTTGATTGTGCATCTGTAGAAGTTTTTGAGGGTTTTAGGTGACAAGCCACATTTCTTCAGCCTCCTGAGGTTGAAGAGGTGCTGTTGCGCCTTCTTCACCACGCTATGTGTGTGGGTGGACCATTTCAGTTTGTCCGTGATGTGTACGCAGAGGAACTTAACACTTTCCACCTTTTCCACTACTGTCCCGTCAATGTGGATAGGGGGGGGTGCTCCCTCTGTTGTTTCCTGAAGTCCACGATCATCTCCTTTGTTGTGTTGACGTTGAGTGAGAGGTTATTTTCCCGACACCACACTCCGAGGGCTCTCACCTCCTCCCTGTAGGCCGTCTCGTTGTTATTGGTAAAGAACCCCACCGCTGTTATATTACAGGTCGAATAAACTTGTCAAACTAAGTATCTTCAGGATGTTGTTATCATAAATATTCAATAACGTTCCAACCGGAGAATTCCTATAGAAGTAATGGAACGCAAGTCGATATCATGTGGAATGCCCGTGACCAGGAACTGGCACTCTGCCAGACCACTGACTCAAACAGTTCCCATCCGACTCCACATCACAGTAGAATATTCATTCAACGTTCTACAGACTGTTGACATTTAGTGGAAGGCGTAGGAAGTGCAAACAGATCCATAACTTACTGGGATTTCAATAGGCGATGAGTTGAAAATCGACCAGCCTCAGAATTCTCACTTCCTGTTTGGATTTCTTCTCAGGTTTTTGCCTGCCATATGAGTTCTGTTATACTCACAGACATCATTCAAACAGTTTTAGAAACTCCAGAGTGTTTTATATCCAATAGTAATAATAATATGCATATATTAGCATTTGGGACAGAGTAGAAGGCAGTTCACTCTGGGCACGCTATTCATCCAAAGTGAAAATGCTGCCCCCTATCTCTAAAAAGTTAATTTGTCTGGGTGCGAGACGTCGATGTCCACGACGGGGCTGGTTTTCTTTTTGTAATCCGTGATTGTCTGTAGACCCTGCTACATAGGTCTCGTGTTTGAGCCATTGAACTGCGACTCTACTTTGTCTCTATACTGATGCTTTGCTTGTTTGATTGCCTTGCGCAGGGAATAGCTACACTGTTTGTATTCAGTCATGAATCCAGTCGCCTTACCATGATTAAATGCGTTGGTTCGCACTTTCAGTTTTGCGCGAATGCTGCCATCAATCCACGGTTTCTGGTAAGGGAAGCTTTTAATAGTCACAGTGGGTACAACATCTCCAATGCACTTCCTAATGAACTCACTCACCGAGTCAGCGTACACGTCGATGTTATTGTTTGAGGCTACCCGGAACATATCCCAGTCCGTGTGATCGAAGCAATCTTGAAGCGTGGAATCCGATTGGTCAGACCAGCGTTGGATAGACCTGAGAACGGACACGTCCTGTTTTAGTTTCTGCCTTTAGGAGGGGAGCAACAAGATGGAGTCATGGTCAGATTTGTTTCTGTCGGCGCGATGCATGGAGAAAACCAGGTGACTGTACCGACTCTGACAACGTATCCCGAGTGAGCCATGTTTCCGTGAAATAGAGAATGTTACAGAGAATGTCTCTCTGGAAGGCGACTCGTGCCCTAATTTCGTTCACCTTGTTGTCTAGAGATTGGACATTGGCGACTAATATGCTCGGAAGCGGTGGATGGTGTGCCCGCCTTCTAATTCTGACCAGGATTCCGCTCCGTCTGCCTCTCCTGCGGCGACCGCGTTGTTTTGGATCGGCCTCTGGGATTAGAACCAATGTCCATGGTGGAGGTGCGAATAAAGGATCCGCTTCGGGAAAGTCTTATTCCTGGTCGTAATGTTGGTAAATTGACGTCGCTTTTATATCCAATAGTTTTTCGCGGCTGTATGTAATAACACTTGAGATTTTCTGGGCTAAAAATTTAATAAATACTAAATAAATAAACGAATTACTGCATAGTTTACTAAGAACGTGTAAGGCCTGGGTGTCGGAGTGTGAACGAAAAAGCGCAGGAGCAGCAATTGCAAAACAAATGCTTTTTAATGAAACATGGACAAACTAGGCCACCCTACTAACACACTGGGTGTACACTAATAAACTACCCCAGACACGTGGGGAATGAATAATGTCCAGAAACATGAAGCACAAAACCAACACCAACTTACATACAAACAATCCCGCACAAAGAAACGTGTATGCCGGCTGATTAAATAAGCCCAACTAATTAACCCTCATACAAAACAGGTGCGTCCAATAAACACATAGGGAGGGGGAGAAAAGGATCAGTGGCAGCTAATAGGCCGGTGACGACGACCGCCGAACGCCACCCGAACGGGAAGGAGAGCCTGCCTCGGTCGAAGTCGTGACAGTACCCCCCCTCTGACACGCGGCTCCCGCCGCGCGCCGACACCGGCCTCGAGGTCGACCCGGAGGACGAGGTGCAGGGCGATCCGGATGGAGGCGATGGAAATCCCTCAGCATAGACGGATCCAAAATGTCCCCCACCGGTACCCAGCACCTCTCCTCCGGACCGTACCCCTCCCAGTCCACGAGGTACTGCAGGCCCCTCACCCGACGTCTCGAGTCCAGAATGGCCCGTATCTTGTACACCGGGGTCCCCTCGCTGTCCAGAGGGGGGGTGGAGGGACCTCCGGTACCTCACCGTCCTGCAGGGGACCAGCTACCACTGTCCTGAGGAGAGACACATGAAACGAGGGGTTAATACGATAATAGGAAGGGAGTTTTAATCGATAACACACCTCGTTTATTCTCCTCAGAACTTTGAAGGGCCCTACACACTGCGGACCCAGCTTCCGGCAGGGCAAGCGGAGGGGCAGGTTTCGGGTCGAGAGCCAGACCCTGTCCCCCGGTACAAACACGGGGGCCTCACTGCGGTGGCGGTCAGCACTCCTCTTCTGCCGTCCACTAGCTTGTTACTCTCTCCACCTGCCCATTACTCTCAGGGTGATAACCGGAGGTAAGTCTGACCGAGACCCCCAAACGCTCCATAAACGCCCTCCATACTCGGGACGTGAATTGGGGGCCCCGATCAGAAACAATGTCCTCCGGCACCCCGTAGTGCCGGAAGACGTGGGTGAATAATGCCTCCGCAGTATGTAGGGCTGTAGGAATACCGGGCAACGGGAGGAGACGACAGGACTTCGAGAACCGATCCACAATCACCAGTACCGTAGTGTTCCCCTGAGACGGGGGAAGATCGGTCAGAAAATCTACGGACAGGTGCGACCAAGGCCGTTGTGGAACGGGGAGGGGTTGTAACTTCCCTCTAGGAAGGTGCCTAGGAGCCTTACTCTGGGCGCATACCGAACAGGAGGAAACATAAACCCTAACGTCTCTCACCAAGGTAGGCCTCAATACCTCCCCCGAAGGCTCCCCACTGTCCTCTTCACCCCAGGGTGACCTGAGGAGGGTAGAACGTGAGCCCACCGAATCAATTTGTCCCGAACACCAAGCGGCACGTATTTCCGCCCCACTGGACACTGAGGAGGAGCGGGTTCCGCCCGTAACGCCCGCTTCGATGTCCGAGTCCACTTCCCACACCACTGGTGCTATCAGCCTAGAGGCGGGAAGGATGGGAGTGGGTTCGGTGGGCCGATCGTCCGAGTCGTAAAAACGGGACAGTGCATCCGCCTTTACGTTCTGGGAGCCCGGTCTATACGTTAAAGTAAACTGGAATCGGGTAAAGAACATGGCCCACCTTGCTTGACGTGGATTCAGTCTCCTAGCTGCCCGAATATACTCCAGATTCTGGTGGTCGGTCCAGATGAGAAAAGGGTGCTTAGCCCCCTCAAGCCAGTGTCTCCACACCTTCAGGGCACTGACCACTGCTAACAACTCCCGGTCCCCCACATCATAGTTACGCTCCGCTGGGCTGAGTTTCTTCGAGAAGAAAGCACAGGGGTGGAGTTTTGGTGGCGTACCAGAGCGCTGTGATAGCACGGCACCTACCCCAGCCTCGGACGCGTCCACCTCCACTATGAATGCTAGAGAGGGATCCGGATGTGCCAACACGGGCGCATCCGTGAACAGCGCCTTCAACCTGTTGAAAGCTCCGTCCGCTTTTGCTGACCACTGCAAACGCACCGGACCCCCCTTCAGCAGTGAGGTAATAGGAGCTGCCACCTGGCCAAAACCCCGGATAAACCTCCGGTAGTAGTTGGCAAAACCCAAAAACCGCTGCATCTCCTTTACCGTGGTCGGAGTCGGCCAATTACGCACGGCCTTAATGCGGTCACTCCCTACCACCACACCCGAGGTGGAAATGCGATAACCCAGAAAAGAGACGGCTTGTTTGGAGAACACACACTTCTCAGCCTTGACATATAGGTCATGCTCCAGCAGTCTACCAAGCACCTTGCGTACCAGAGACACATGCGCGGCGTAAGTGGCTGAGTAGATCAGAATGTCATCGATATAAACAACCACTCCCTGCCCGTGCAGGTCCCTGAGAATATCGTCTACAAAGGATTGGAAAACGGCTGGAGCATTCTTTAACCCATACGGCATGACGCAGTACTCATAATGGCCCGATGTGGTACTAAATGCGGTTTTCCACTCGTCTCCTTTCCGAATACGCACCAGACTATACACGCTCCTGAGATCCAATTTTGTGAAGAACTGCGCTCCGTGAAATGATTCCATTGCCGTAGCAATGAGAGGTAGTGGGTAACTAAACCCCACGGTGATGGCATTTAGACCTCTATAATCAATACATGGACGCAAACCTCCCTCCTTTTTCTTCACAAAAAAGAAACTCGAGGAGGCGGGTGAGATGGAGGACCGAATGTACCCCTGTCCCAGAGACTTAGTGACATATGTCTCCATAGCCACCGTCTCCTCTTGGGACAATGGGTACACGTGACTCTTGGGAAGCGCAGCGTCTACCTGGAGATCTATTGCACAATCCCTTCCTGGTCGATAAGGTGGTAATTTAGTCGCTTTCTTTTTTCTGAAAGCGATTGCCAAATCGGCATACTCGGGGGGAATGTACACCGTGGAACCCTGGTCTGGACTTTCCACCGACGTGGCACCGATGGAAACTCACAAACACCTTCCAGAACACTCCTTTGACCACCCCTGGAGAACCCCCTGTTTCCACGAAATTTTAGGATTGTGCCGGGCCAGCCAGGGAATCCCTAGTACCACCGGAAACGCAGGCGAATCAATAATATAAAAGCTAATACGCTCCTTATGATTCCCCTGCGTCACCATGTCCAGGGGGACCGTGGTCTCCCTGACCACCCCTGACCCTAATGGCCGGCTATCTAGGGAGTGCACGGGAAAGGGAGAATCTATCGGCACAAGCGGAACCCTTAACCTAAGAGCGAGTCTGCGATCCATAAAGTTCCCAGCTGCGCCTGAATCGACTAGCGCCCTATGCTGGGAAGAGGGGAAATATTTAAGAAAAAAAATCAAGACAAACATGTGACTAACAGGGGGTTCTGGGTGAGTTTGGTGCTGACTCACCTGGGGTGATCGAGAAGTGTTCCGCCTGCCATCTCGACTCCCAGACGGACCCCCCCAGCACCGATCGGCCGTGTGTCCTCTCCCACTACAGCTGGTGCAGGGAGAGCCTCCTCCTCCGGTACCCCTCTGCCCAGCCCCTCTCACCTCCATCGGAATAGGAGCGGAGGGACTGGGTGGTGGAACGTACAGGACCCTCTCAGAACGCCCGCGGGCAGCCAGCAGATTGTCCAGACGGATAGACATGTCAATCAGCTCATCCAGGGAAAGAGCGGTGTCCCGACATGCTAGCTCCCTGCGGATGTCCTCCTGGAGACTACACCGGTAGTGATCAATAAGGGCCCTGTCGTTCCACCCAGAACCTGCAGCCAGGGTCCGGAACTCCAACGCGTAATCCTGGGCGCTCCTCTTCTCCTGCCTAAGGTGGAACAGTCGTTCTCCCGCCGCTCGGCCCTCTGTAGGATGGTCAAATACGGCCCGAAACGGCAGGTGAACTCTGGGTAGTGCCATTCCAGACTGCGTTTGCCCACTCCAGAGCACGACCCGTGAGGCAGGAGACGAGGACACTCACCCTCTCCGCTCCCGAGGGAGTGGGTCTTACGGCGACAAGGTACAGTTCCAGTTGGAGTAGGAACCCCTGGCACCCCACCGCCGATCCATCATAATCCCTCGGGAGTGTCAGACGGAGAGCGCTGGAGCCGAGAGATGGAGAGTTCTGGGCTGGAGGAGCCGAAGGTGGAGAGAGGAGACCACTCCTCTCCCATCTGTCCATTCGCTCCATCATAGAATCCATCGCTGTTCCAATACGGTGGAGAACGGTGGTATGATGGAGCACCCGTTCCTCCATCGATGGGAGAGGGTTGGCCGCTGCTCCTGCTGACTGCATAGGTCAGAGCTGGTGCGGGATTCTGTAAGGCCTGGGTGTCGGAGTGTGAAGGAAAAAGCGCAGGAGCAGCAATTGCAAAACAAATGCTTTTTAATGAAACACGGACAAACTAGGCCACCCTACTAACACACTGGGTGTACACTAATAAACTACCCCAGACACGTGGGGAATGAATAATGTCCAGAAACATGAAGCACAAAACCAACACCAACTTACATACAAACAATCCCGCACAAAGAAACGTGTATGCCGGCTGATTAAATAAGCCCAACTAATTAACCCTCATACAAAACAGGTGCGCCCAATAAACACATAGGGAGGGGGAGAAAAGGATCAGCTAATAGGCCGCCGAACGCCACCCGAACGGGAAGGAGAGCCTGCCTCGGTCGAAGTCGTGACAGAACGTGAAGCGAGGCGGCCATCTCCGTCGGCGCAGCACTATGATTGGAATTTAAACTGGGTATATACTTTCCAGGCAGTTATTACCATTCTATTGCCTAGTAAATACAGAGTCTATAGGGGGGGAAATCCAGTTGGCTAAAGCACTTCCATCCCCCTGAGGCTGTTTATTCTGCACTCTGAGTGATCTTGCATTTATCACTGGCCTGTTCAATAGATGTGTTTGTACATTCTAGACAAATCAGATTTTCCCAAGGCAGACCAAGAAGCCAGTAGTAGTGTCCGTGAAAGACATCACTGAAAAATACGAGAACAATGGTTTCACTGTGTCATCTCCACTGAGTAATCATGACTCTTTCAGGCTGCAGTGTAGTGGAGGTAAAGGAGCACTGCCTTCCAGACTCATGAGAACTTTGAACTTGGTCTGTACTACTGATAGTGAGGACAGACCCAGCCTAATGTTGTCAGTACTGCAGCCTAATGTTGTCAGTACTGCAGCTTAATGTTGTCAGTACTGCAGTGTCAGTTTGGCTAGGTTGTGTTGTGGCTGGCTGTGCCCCATCTTGTGACTGATCAGTGGGTCAGGTCAGGTGATGTCCTGTACGGATAACTCTGTGGTTCTGATCAGAGAGCAGTGTTATAGCTGCTGTCCTGAATAGAGAGGTTCCTCAGAGCACAAACCCACATTTGCCTTTCGTAGTTCTACTGTGCTGCATTGGTGTACAGGACCAGTCAAAACGTTTTGGCCTCCTACTCATTCAAGGGTTTTTCTTTATTTTTAATATTTTATACATTGTAGAATAATAGTGAAGACATCAAAACTATGAAATAACAAATATGGAATCATGTAGTAACAAGAGGTCGACCGATTAGGATTTTTCAACGCCGATACCGATACCGATTATTGGAGGACCAAAAAAACGCAGATACCGATTAATTTGCCAATTTTTACATATACATATACAGTTGGTCTTTACATATACAGTTGGTTTAAATTGAATGTCAGACAGACAGTTGTGAAACTCATTCTCTAATTTCTTTCTCTCTCTCTGTCTCTCTGTCTCTCTGTCTCTCTGTCTCTCTGTCTCTCTGTCTCTCTCTCTCTCTCTCTCTCTCTCTCTCTCTCTCTCTCTCTCTCTCTCTCTCTCTCTCTCTCTCTCTTTCTCTCTTTCTCTCTCTTTCTCTCTTTCTCTCTCTCTCTCTCTCTCTCTCTCTCTCTCTCTCTCTCTCTCTCTCTCTCTCTCTCTCTCTCTCTCTCTCTCTCTCTCTCTCTCTCTCTCTCTCTCTCTCTCTCTCTCACTCTCTCTCTCTCTCTCTCTGTCTCTCTGCCTCACAGAGCAAACCGTTCCAGTTTGACAGAGTGTTCCAGCCTAATACGACACAGGAGCAAGTATACAACGCCTGCGCCCAGAAGATCGTCAAAGGTGAGCTCTGCTCAGACATGGTTTATGAACACTCTGTTCTACTGTAGATGTCTGTTAACCCCTAAGGTCGTTGTCCGCTCGAGGAAATCTAATTAGCATAATACAAAAATCACCATTAAAATGCGTCAGTTTAAGCCAGAGATGTTTTTTTTTGCATTGCGTCTCAATCCACCACATCCCCCATGTCGCACTTCTGCATCTTCGGTGAAAGCTGACAGAGATAGAGCGGTGTTTGTCAGACCATGAGACATCCCAAAAAATGGTTTTCTCACAAAATCGTCTGTAGCGTCTGAACAGTTTAGCTTACAAACTATTATGAGATATGAGAATCTCACAAACACGATGATGGGCTCCGTTTTGCTGTACGACACCCACAAGCATCTTGGGACTTGTATGAAGTCGGTACAGTCGATCTGCTAACTTCTGTCTGTAGCATCCAAACCTTTTGGGCTACACACTAATATGATTAATCTGTGCAAAGGTGGGACTATCACGAACACGTCCATGTCGGTTGTTTTGCTCTAGGACGCCCACAAGGTGCCCACAGGTCTCACAAGACTCATCTGAAGGTCCCCCGGTACCAGTTAAAACATTTATGGAAGTATAATGTATATGGAGACTGTTTAATGCCCAAAATATTGGGTTAAATACATGTAAATAGTACCCGCAAAGTTCCTCTGTCCAGTGTCTGTGTTCTTTTGCCCATCTTAATCTTTTATTTTTATTGGTCAGTCTGAGATATGGCTTTTTCTTTGCAACTCTGCCTAGAAGGCCAGCATCCCGGAATCGCCTCTTCACTGTTGACGTTGAGACTGGTGTTTTGTGGGTACTATTTAATGAAGCTGCCAGTTGAGGACTTGTGAGGCGTCTGTTTCTCAAACTAGACACTCTAATGTACTTGTCCTCTTGCTCAGTTGTGCACCGGGGCCTCCCACTCCTCTTTCTATTCTGGTTAGAGCCAGTTTGCGCTGTTCTGTGAAGGGAGTAGTACACAGCGTTGTACGAGATCGTCAGTTTCTTGGCATTTTCTCGCATGGAATAGCCTTAATTTCTTAGAATAAGAATAGACTGACGAGTCTCAGAAGAAAGTATTTGTTTCTGGCCATTTTGAGCCTGTAATCGAACTAACAAATGCTGATACTCCAGATACTCAACTAGTCTAAAGAAGACCAGTTTTATTGCTTCTTTAATCAGAACAACAGTTATCAGCTGTGCTAACATAATTGCAAAATGGTTTTCTAATGATCAATTAGCCTTTTTAAAATGATAAACTTGGATTAGTTAACACAACGTGCCATTGGAACACAGGAGTGACGGTTGCTGATAATGGGCCTCTGTACGCCTATGTAGATATTCCATAAAAAATCTGCAGTTTCCAAGTACAATAGTCATTTACAACATTAACAATATCTACACTGTATTTCTGATCCAATTTGATGTTATTTTAATGGACAAAAAAAGTGCTTTCTTTCAAAAACAGGGACATTTCTAAGTGACCGCACACTTTTGAACTGTAGTGTGTGTGTGTGTGTGTGTGTGTGTGTGTGTGTGTGTGTGTGTGTGTGTGTGTGTGTGTGTGTGTGTGTGTGTGTGTGTGTGTGTGTGTGTGTGTGTGTGTGTGTGTTTCGGAGGAGTTGGGTACATTTCCATCTTGTATGGATTAATATTGATTTCTCTTCTTCTTCCAGATGTTCTGGAGGGGTACAACGGGACAATATTTGCATATGGACAGACGTCATCCGGCAAAACCCACACGATGGAGGGAAACCTTCATGACACAGATGGGATGGGGATCATCCCCAGGATAGTGCAGGACATCTTTAACTACATCTACTCTATGGACGAGAACCTGGAGTTCCACATCAAGGTAGATACTGGCTAGAGCTCTACTACGTCAGAACATAGAGTTCTACATCAAGGTAGATACTGGCTAGAGCTCTACTACGTCAGAACATAGAGTTCTACATCAGGGTAGCTACTGGCTAGAGCTCTACTACGTCAGAACATAGAGTTCTACATCAAGGTAGCTACTGACTAGAGCTCTACTACGTCAGAACATAGAGTTCTACATCAAGGTAGCTACTGGCTAGAGCTCTACTACGTCAGAACATAGAGTTCTACATCAAGGTAGCTACTGGCTAGAGCTCTACTACGTCAGAACATAGAGTTCTACATCAAGGTAGCTACTGACTAGAGCTCTACTACGTCAGAACATAGAGTTCTACATCAAGGTAGCTACTGGCTAGAGCTCTACTACGTCAGAACATAGAGTTCTACATCAAGGTAGCTACTGGCTAGAGCTCTACTACGTCAGAACATAGAGTTCCACATCAAGGTAGCTACTGGCTAGAGCTCTACTACGTCAGAACATAGAGTTCTACATCAAGGTAGCTACTGGCTAGAGCTCTACTACGTCAGAACATAGAGTTCTACATCAGGGTAGCTACTGACTAGAGCTCTACTACGTCAGAACATAGAGTTCCACATCAAGGTAGATACTGGCTAGAGCTCTACTACGTCAGAACATAGAGTTCTACATCAAGGTAGCTACTGGCTAGAGCTCTACTACGTCAGAACATAGAGTTCTACATCAAGGTAGATACTGGCTAGAGCTCTACTACGTCAGAACATAGAGTTCTACATCAAGGTAGATACTGGCTAGAGCTCTACTACGTCAGAACATAGAGTTCTACATCAGGGTAGCTACTGACTAGAGCTCTACTACGTCAGAACATAGAGTTCTACATCAAGGTAGCTACTGGCTAGAGCTCTACTACGTCAGAACATAGAGTTCTACATCAAGGTAGCTACTGACTAGAGCTCTACTACGTCAGAACATAGAGTTCTACATCAAGGTAGCTACTGGCTAGAGCTCTACTACGTCAGAACATAGAGTTCTACATCAGGGTAGCTACTGACTAGAGCTCTACTACGTCAGAACATAGAGTTCCACATCAAGGTAGATACTGGCTAGAGCTCTACTACGTCAGAACATAGAGTTCTACATCAAGGTAGCTACTGGCTAGAGCTCTACTACGTCAGAACATAGAGTTCTACATCAGGGTAGCTACTGGCTAGAGCTCTACTACGTCAGAACATAGAGTTCTACATCAAGGTAGCTACTGGCTAGAGCTCTACTACGTCAGAACATAGAGTTCTACATCAAGGTAGCTACTGACTAGAGCTCTACTACGTCAGAACATAGAGTTCTACATCAAGGTAGCTACTGGCTAGAGCTCTACTACGTCAGAACATAGAGTTCTACATCAAGGTAGCTACTGGCTAGAGCTCTACTACGTCAGAACATAGAGTTATACATCAAGGTAGCTACTGGCTAGAGCTCTACTACGTCAGAACATAGAGTTCTACATCAGGGTAGCTACTGGCTAGAGCTCTACTACGTCAGAGTTTAATTGCTTTACAGTAGCTGGTTGAAAGACATTCAGTAGAATCACTTTAGTCGACAGGGTTTTAAAACCTGTTGATTTGTCTCTGTGGATACTTTCTAATGAGACACTCCTCTTATTTTCCAGGTTTCATATTATGAAATTTACTTGGACAAGATTCGGGACCTCTTGGATAGTAAGTCTTAGACAGAGTGAACATAGGATGTGTCCTAAATGGCGGCCTATTACCTACATAGTGCACTACTTTAGATCATAGCCCTATGGGCCCTGGTTAAAACTAGTGCACTACATAAGGAATAAGGTGCCATTTAGGAGACGCCATATATAGCGTGCCTCTCCTCCTGGCTTGTGGCCATGCTGGTGTTTATAATTGGCTAGTTTACATCGCTGTCTGTTAAAAGGAGCTGATTGATGAAATGTTGCCTGTTGAAACAGGAAAAGGGTGGATGGTGGTGTTCAGGACATCAGCTGGAAATGTGTTTACTGATACTAGAATGAATCGCCTGTTCATGTTTGGACTGAAGAGAAAGAACGTCTGCATTGTGCTCTGTAAACATGGTGTATTTGTATCGGTCCTTAAATACATTTTCCTCACCCAGTTTGAGCATGAGGTTTCTTCACACACACGCAATGATACTTAAATGGCTAGTTCAATCTCCATTTAACAGCAGAAGACGGGCTTTCTGCCTTGGCTCCAGAACTATCTACAGTAGGTCTACAGTAGGAGTGTCTAAGTCATTCCATTGAGGGACTAGTGTCTGCAGGTTTGAGTTATATTCCCCTTCAGTTAAGATCTAGACAACCAGGTGAGGGGAGTTCCTTACTAATTAGTGACCTTAATTCATCAATCGAGTCCAAGGGAGGAACGAAAACCTGCAGACACTTGGCCCTCTGTAGAATGACTTTGACACCCCTGGTCTAGAGTCTTGACTATGTTACATATTTCCTTCTCTCCAGTGTCAAAAACCAACCTGTCAGTGCATGAAGACAAAAACAGAGTTCCCTATGTCAAGGTGAGTTTTCAATACAGAAATGAGCTAAATGTCCTCACTTAGTTACTCACCCAATAAACTGTCAAGACTGCAGCCACCTAATAACATAAAACATGGTGCCACCTGACATAGACAATGTAGCGATTCCCTATGAAAAGACAGGCTCTGAAGCTACTCAACTGTATGCATGCACCACTCCAGCTCTCTTTGGATAAAAGTGACTAATTAAAGCCATTTATATCACTCTAACTCTCTTTGGATAAAAGTGACTGCTTAAAGCCATTTCATTTTGTGATTACATTAAGAGTTGATAAGATGGTCCAGTGTCATCACAGGTTTTCTTTGTCCACAGGGATGCACTGAGAGATTTGTCTGCAGCCCAGAGGAAGTCATGGACACCATTGATGAAGGCAAATCTAACAGACATGTAGCAGTTACAAGTAAGAGTCCGCCCTAAGGTCCATCCCATATGGCATCCTATTCCCTTTATAATGCACTACTTTTGACCAGGGCCCAGGGCCCTATTCCCTTTATAGTGCACTACTTTTGAGGGCTCTGGTCGATGAAGGGAATAGGGTGCCTTTTCAGACACAATCAGTCTCTATTTGTGTTTTATTATTCTACCTGCCTGATCAACGCTGATCCCAGACCTGTTGTCTTGTCTCAGACATGAATGAGCACAGCTCCAGAAGTCACAGTATTAATATTTTAACTGATCAGTGCTGATACCAGACCTGTTGTCTTGTCTCAGACATGAATGAGCACAGTTCCAGAAGTCACAGTATCTTCCAGATCAACGTGAAGCAGGAGAACACTGCTACAGAGCAGAAACTGAGCGGAAAGCTCTACCTCGTCGACCTGGCTGGAAGTGAAAAGGTAGGAAAAGACTGAGGTTAGCTTATTGCAGGTTCAGGAATAAAACAATGAAAGAGAAACCTGCACACTGGTCCTGTTCTGATGAAGGCAGACAACCGATTCCGATATGTCATTTTTGTAAAGGGATACTGGCAAGAGCAGTGTGCAGGCTTTCTTTTTTTAGAGAAAAGGTACAACAACAACACAACATGTATGAGTCAAAACATCCTGATCTGGCCCCTCATGACTCTACTAACTGCCTGCTGTCTGAGGGAAACAGAACTCCCTGACACAAATTCTCTCTCTGCTGCTCTCTCTTTTTCACCCTCCTTCTCGCTCCCTCTCTCTGTTGCTCTCTCTTTCTCTCCTGCTCTCTCTCTTCTGCTCTCTCTTTCTCTCCTGCTCTCTCTCTTCTGCTCTCTCTCTCTCTCTCCTGCTCTCTGTCTCAATTCAATTTCAATTTAAGGGGCTTTATTATCATGGGAAACATATGTTAGCATTGCCAAAGCAAGTGAAATAAACAAAAGTGAAATAAACAATAAAAACTTAACATTCACAATAGTTCCAAAAGAATAAAGACATTTCAAATGTCATATTATGTTTATATACAGTGTTGTAATTAAAAATAAAAAAAGTTTATTGAACCTTTATTTAACTAGGTAAGTCAGTTAAGAACAAATTCTTATTTACATTGACGGCCTACCGGGGAACATTGCCATTGCCAACTGCCTTGTTCAGGGGCAGAACGACAGATTTTTACCATGTCAGCTCGGGGATTCAATCTAGCAACCTTTAGGTTACTGGCCCCACACTCTAACCACTAGACTTCCTGCTGCCCTGAATGTAATGTGCAAATAGTTAAGTACAAAAGGGAAAATAAATAAACATAAATATGGGTTGTATTTACAATGGTGTTTGTTCTTCACTGGTTGCCCTTTTCTTGTGGCAACAGGTCACAAATCTTGCTGCTGTGATGTCACACTGTGGTATTTCACCCAGTAGATACGGGAGTTTATCAAAATTGGGTTTGTTTTCGAAGTCGTTGTGGATCTGTGTAATCTGAGGGAAATATGTGTTTCTAATACGGCCATACATTGGGCAGGAGGTTAGGAAGTGCAGCTCAGTTTCCACCTCATTTTGTGGGCAGTGAGCACATAGCCTGTCTTCTCTTGAGAGCCAGGTCTGTCTATGGCGGCCTTTCTCAATAGCAAGGCAATGCTCACTGAGTCTGTACATAGTCAAAGATTTCCTTAAGTTTGGGTCAGTCACAGTGGTCAGGTATTCTGCTACTGTGTACTCTATGTTAAGGGCCAAATAGCATTCTAGTTTGCTCTGTTTTTTTGTAAATTCTTTCCAATGTATCAGGTAATTATCTTTTTGTTTTCTCATGATTTGGTTGGGTCTAGTTGTGTTGCTGTCCTGGGGCTCTGTGGGGTTTGTTTGTGTTTGTGAACAGAGCCCCAGGACCAGCTTGCTTAGGGGACTCTTCTCCAGGTTCATCTCTCTGTAGGTGATGTCTTTGTTATGGAAGGTTTGGGAATCACTTCCTTTTAGGTGGTTGTAGAATTTAACGGCTCTTTTCTGGATTTTGATAATTAGCGGGTATCGGCCTAATTGTGCTCTGCATGCATTATTTGGTGTTGTATGTTGTGTTGTACACTGAGGATATTTTAGCAGAAATCTGCATCAATTTGGTGTTTGTCCCATTTTGGGAATTCTTGGTTTATGTTCCTTTTGATGGAATAGAAGGCCCTTCTTGACTTGTCTCTCAGATCGTTCACAGCTTTGTGGAAGTTACCTGTGGCGCTGATGTTTAGGCCAAGGTATGTATCGTTGTTTGTGTGCTCTAGGACAACGGTGTCTAGATGGAATTTGTATTCGTGGTCCTGGCAACTGGACCTTTTTTGGAACACCATTATTTTTGTCTTACTGAGACTTACTGTCAGGGCCCAGGTCTGGCAGAACCTGTGCAGAAGATCTAGGTGCTGCTGTAGGCCCTCCTTGGTTGGGGACAGAAGCACCAGATCATTTTAGTAGGGTGAGGCCGAGGGCTGCAGACTGTTCTAGTGCCCTCGCCAATTTGTTGATATACATGTTGAAAAGGGTGGGGCTTAAGCTGCATCCCTGTCTCAACCCCCGGCCCTGTGGAAAGAAATGTGTTTTTTTTTTGCCCATTTTAACCGCACACTTGTTGTTTGTGTACATGTGTTTTATAATTTCGTATGTTTTTCCTCCAACACCAATTTCCATCAATTTGTATAGCAGGCCCTCTTGCCAAATTGAGTCGAAAGCTTTTTTGAAATCAACAAAGCATTATAAAACTTTGCCTTTGTTTTGATCTGTTTATTTGTCAATTAGGGTGTGCAGGGTGAATACGTGGTCTGTCGTACGGTAATTTGGTAAAATGCCAATTTGACATTTGCTCAGTTACATAGTTTTCACTGAGGAAATGTACGAGTCTGCTGTTAATGATAATGCAGAGGATTTTCCCAAGGTTGGTGTTGACGCATATCCCACGGTCGTTATTGGGGTCAAATTTGTCTCCACTTTTGTGGATTAAAGTGATCAATCCTTGGTTGCAAATATTGGGGAAGATGCCAGAGCTGAGATTGATGTTAAAGAGTTTAAGTGTAGTCAATTGGAATTTGTTGTCTGTATATTTGATCATTTAATTTAGGATACCATCAATCCCACAGGTCTTTTTGTGTTGGAGGGTTTGTATTTTGTCCTGTAGTTCATTCAATGTAATTGGAGAATCCAGTGGGTTCTGGTCGTCTTTAATAGTTGATTCTAAGATTTGTATTTCATCATGTATATGTTTTGTTCTTTGTTATTGGATAAGTGGTTTACCCATATATCTCCATTTTGGATAGATAACTCTTTGTGTTGTTGTTTGTTTTTCCCAGAAGTGGGTAGAGTCTATGGATTCTTCAATTACATTGAGCTGATTTCTGCCGTGCTGTTCCTTCTTTTTCCATAATGTATTTCTGTATTGGGGCGGCAGGTAGCCTAGTGTTTAGAGCGTTGGGCCAGTAACCGAAAGATTGCTGGATCAAATCCTCGAGCTGACAAGGTAAACGTCTGTCGTTCTGCCCCTGAACAAGGCAGTTAACTGTTCCCCGGGCGCTGAAGACGTGGATGTCGATTATTACAGCCCCCCGCACCTCTCTGATTCAGAGGGGTTGGGTTAAATGTGGAAGACACATTACAGAATGCATTCAGTTGTACAACTGACTAGTGTCCACCTTTCCCTATTGTTTTAGTGATTCACCATAGTGAAGGCGTCGGCTCAGGTTCTGGGTTTCTATGTTTTTGGTTGGACAGGTTTCTCAATTTCTGTATTAGGTTTTTGCATTCTTCATCAAACCATTTGTCATTGTTGTTAATTAGGCAACAACAAATTCTATCCCTTCTAGACAACTTCCTGGACAAAATGTTTCACTGTAATAGTGAAGATAGTGAAGGTGTAAACTGGCCAATAGAAACACTAAACAGTATATTTGACCTCTCAGCTTCCCTGTCAAATCTAAACATTTCAAGCAGACAACCTAAGAAAATCGTTTTTTGGTAGACTTCCACAATAATTGCCTTCCATCAATAGCATTTGTTAATATTATACAGTTGCTTTGGCCTTTGATGCCTCATGATTGAGGATTGCTCTGTTCAAGTAGACTGTGATTTTGCTGTGGTCTGATAGGGGTGTCAGTGGGCTGACTGTGAATACTGAGAGACTGGGTTGAGGTCGGTGATAAAGTATTCTACAGTACTACTGCCAAGAGATAAGTGTATAGGTGTACCTACCATAGGAGTCCCCTCGAAGCCTACCATTGACTATGTACATACCCATCGTGTGACAGAGCTGCAGTAGTTGTGACCCGTTTTTGTTGGTTATTTTGTTGTTATTGTGTCATGGGTGCATACGGGGGAGGGAATGCTGTCACCTACAGGCAGGTGTTTGTCCCCCTGTGTGCTGAGGGTGTCATATGGGGGAGGGAATGCTGTCACCTACAGGCAGGTGTTTGTCCCCCTGTGTGCTGAGGGTGTCATACGGGGGAGGGAATGCTGTCACCTACAGGCAGGTGTTTGTCCCCCTGTGTGCTGAGGGTGTCATATGGGGGAGGGAATGCTGTCACCTACATGCAGGTGTTTGTCCCCCTGTGTGCTGAGGGTGTCATATGGGGGAGGGAATGCTGTCACCTACAGGCAGGTGTTTGTCCCCCTGTGTGCTGAGGGTGTCAGGTTCTTGTCCGCTTCTGGCATTTAGGTTGCCATAGACTCTCTCTTTCTTTCTTTCTCTCCCTCGTCTACTCTCTAGCTCTCTTTCACCCTCTCTCTCTCTCGTTCTCTTCTGCTGCACTCTCTTTTATACCCCCCTCTCTCTCTTTCTCTAGATTTATCTCTGAGTAAATGTACATAGCCCACAATGTCTTTTTTTCCCAGTAGTCTAATCTGTTGATATTATCAAGACTGATGAACATTGTTAGGTTATGTCACCCAGACCACATGTTTGACCCATCCCAATATATTATTAAGGCCTCTGGTGCACAGCAAGTGTTTGTACATGTGATCTATCTTACCAGACGGTCCCTGTCTGTCTCTTTCTTCCCAGGTCAGTAAGACGGGGGCGGAGGGAGCCCTGCTGGACGAGGCCAAGAACATTAATAAGTCTCTGTCTTCACTGGGCAACGTCATCTCAGCTCTGGCAGAAGGCTCTGTGAGTATCCCTCTACTATCACAGATACTGTGACTGTTGGTTTGGTTGGTGTAAAGATGAGTTGACCCACTAAAGCCCAATACCTCACATCAACAGTATCCGTCATTATTTTAGAGATGTAAATAAATGTTCCTAAAGGCCAGGGTTTTGATTCTAGCTGATTCACAGTTGTATAATTCCACTCCTTTTGTTTCAATCGTAGATTGATTTGTTTCGTTTCTTCTTTTCTCAGAGTGTAACATCTTGAATGGGAATTCTATTGTTGATTCTCTTAGTGAACGTTGTTTTGTTTCAGGGTTATATCCCGTACAGAGACAGTAAAATGACCAGAATCCTTCAGGACTCTCTGGGGGGGAACTGTAGGACCACCATTGTTATCTGTGCCTCTCCCTCCGCCTACAACGAGTCAGAGACCAAGTCCACCCTCATGTTTGGACAGAGGTGGGCTCACTCACTAGCTCCTAAAGGCATAGTTCACTCCAAAATATATTTGTAGTAGTCCACTGTTAATACAATCCCACCAGTATGCATGGAAACAGTCACGTTTTCCCCAAAAAACATAAACAATTCCCAATGAGTTACTACAATCACTATTTAGTGAGCTATTCAGGGCTGTTGATTTAAAATAGGGTGTAACGGGTTTGGTCCTGTTTGTGGTGTTTGCAGAGCGAAGACCATTAAGAACACGGTGTGTGTGAACGTGGAGCTGACGGCAGAACAATGGAAGAAGAAGTACGAGCGGGAGAAGGAGAAGGGCAAGGCCCTGAGGAACACCATCACCTGGCTGGAGAATGAGCTGAACCGCTGGAGGAACGGTGAGGAGGAGAGGCCCAAAGTTATCAGCTGGCTAGGTCCTCATGTTTACTGTACAGACGTAGTAGAACAGCAAGGTCGTGTTCATTAAGGCACAACGTAGCAAAACATTTCAAATGGTTTGCAATATAAAATGAAAATAAGTGTTTCTTATTGAAGAAGTACAGATACTACTACCTCCCTGATTTGTGTTTATGTCATTTTCTTGAGAGAGGGACATAGCCCTGCAGGGTGTGTCTGACCTCTCTGTGTGACCGTCACGCTGCCCCCTTCAGGTGAGAGTGTACCGGTGGGCGAGCAGTTTGACAAGGAGAAGGCCCAGGCTGAGGTGCTGGCCCTGGACAATGTGCCTAACGACAAGTCTGCCTCTACCCCCAACATGCCCCAGCTCCGTCTGTCCGACGCAGAGAAGGACAAGTGTGACGGGGAGCTGGCCAAGCTTTACAAGCAGCTGGATGATAAGGTGAGAGATGGCGGCCACAGAGCGCGCGCGCGTGTGTGTGTGCGCGTGTGTGTGCACGTGTGTGTGTGTGTGTGTGTGTGTGTGTGTGTGTGTGTGTGTGTGTGTGTGTGTGTGTGTGTGTGTGTGTGTGTGTGTGTGTGTGTGTGTGTGTGTGTGTGTGTGTTGAGAAAGACAAGTGTGAGGGGGAGCTGACCAAGTTCTGCAAGCAGCTGGATGATAAGGTGAGAGAGGCAGGCCACAGAGCGTGTGTGTGTGTGTGTGTGTGTGTGTGACCGGCCACACAGCATCCAGCAGGAAGTAGCAACAGCCAATGGCTACGTCATAAATTGCACCCTATTCCCTATATTGTGTACTACTTTTAAACAGGACCCAATAGGGAATAGGGTGCCATTTAGGATGCAACTAATGAGTTGAAGGGAAAGAGCTGAGTAAGACACTCACACGGGTCAAATCAAATCACATTTTATTGGTCACATACACGTCTTCAGCAGATGGTATTGCGGGTGTAGCGAAATGCTTGTGTTTCTAGCTCCGATAGTGCAGTAATATCTAACAATTCACAACAATACACACAAACCTAAAAGTAAAAGAATGGAATTAACAAAATATATAAATATTAGGACAAGCCAACTGGACATGATGCAGGTGTGTTGTTGAACAACAATCCATCAAGATACACTATTTATACACCCCTTCAAATTGGTGGATTCAGCTATTTCAGCCACACCCGTTGCTGACAGGTGTATAAAATTGACCACACAGCCATGCAATCTCCATAGACAAACATTCGGTCAACTGTAAGTGGTATTCCACACAAGCTCACAGAACGGGAGCGCTGAAGTGCGTAAAAATTGTCTGTCCTCAGTTGCAACACTCACTAACGAGTTTCAAACTGCCTCTGGAAGCAACGTCAGCACAAGAACTGTTCATTGGGAGTTTCATGAAATGGGTTTCCGTGGCCGAGCAGCCACGGAATGTTAAACATGTATTGTAAATGTTTTTCAGCACAGCATTATGACAGCATTTTCTAAACTGCAGAGGGGGTTCTTGCTATTATTTTGTAGGTTTCCTATACCATTATCTTCTGTAGAATGCATTTATTAAACCCATCTTGTACAGTATATTCAAATCAAGCCTAAGATAACCATGCGCAATGCTAAGCGTCGGCTGGATGGGTGTAAAGCTCTCTGCCATTGGACTCCTGAGCAGTGGAAACGTGTTCTCTGGAGTGATGAATCACACTTCACCATCTGGCAGTCCGACTGAGGATTTAGGACCAACAGTTTGGGAAAGACCCTTTCCTGTTTCAGCATGACAATGCCTCTGTGCACAAAGCGAGGTACATACAGAAATTGATTGTCCAGTTCGGTGTGGAAGAACTTGACTGGCCTGCACAGAGCCCTGACCTCAACCCCATCGAACAGCTTTAGGATGAATTGGAACGCCGACTGTGAGCCGGACCTAATCGCCCAACATCAGTGCCCGACCTCACTAATGCTCTTGTGGCTGAATGGAAGCAAGTCCCCGCAGCAATGTTCCAACATCTAGTAGAAAGTCTTCCTAGAAGAGTGGAGGCTGTTATAACAGCAAAGGGGGGGACCAACTTCATATTAATGCCCCTGATTTTGGAATGAGATGTTCAACGAGCAGGTGTCCGCATACTTTTGGTCATGTAGTGTAGATGACTGTCCATGGGAGACACCCCATGTTGAAGCGTGTGTTTGTCTGTGTGTTTGAATGATGATGCTAACCTTGTCCTCTCTCCCTGCTGTCCTCTCTCTCCCTGCTGTCCTCTCTCTCCCTGCTGTCCTCTCTCTCCCTGCTGTCCTCTCTCTCCCTGCTGTCCTCTCTCTCCCTGCTGTCCTCTCTCCCTGCTGTCCTCTCTCTCCCTGCTGTCCTCTCTCTCCCTGCTGTCCTCTCTCTCCCTGCTGTCCTCTCTCTCCCTGCTGTCCTCTCTCCCTGCTGTCCTCTCTCCCTGCTGTCCTCTCTCTCCCTGCTGCCCTCTCTCTCCCTGCTGTCCTCTCTCTCCCTGCTGTCCTCTCTCTCCCTGCTGTCCTCTCTCTCCCTGCTGCCCTCTCTCCCTGCTGTCCTCTCTCTCCCTGCTGTCCTCTCTCTCCCTGCTGTCCTCTCTCTCCCTGCTGTCCTCTCTCTCCCTGCTGTCCTCTCTCTCCCTGCTGTCCTCTCTCCCTGCTGTCCTCTCTCTCCCTGCTGTCCTCTCTCCCTGCTGTCCTCTCTCTCCCTGCTGTCCTCTCTCTCTGTGTGTCCAGGATGATGAGATAAACCAGCAGAGCCAACTGGCTGAGAAGCTCAAGCAGCAGATGTTGGACCAGGAGGAGGTGAGTTGGGCTGTTGTCATCTTGTTGTTACTGTAATTCTGGTTAAAGACTATTGAACTTCAATCAAAGTAATCAAACTGTATGTTAGCTAAATTACCTTTCTATCTATGTCATGGTCTGACTTTTCATTTGTGTGTGTGTGTGTGTGTGTGTAGCTGCTGGTGTCATCGCGACGCGACCATGACAACCTGCAGTCGGAGCTGAACCGCCTGCAGGCTGAGAACGAGGCTTCCAAGGATGAGGTGAAGGATAATAATATTGTTATTATTACTATAGTTATTGTTAATGTTACTATTAATGCTGTGGTGTTGTAGGTGAAGGAGGTGCTGCAGGCCCTGGAGGAGCTGGCTGTTAACTACGACCAGAAGAGTCAGGAGGTGGAGCAGAAGACCACGGACTTTGAGATGCTCAGCGAAGAGCTCAACCAGAAATCAGTGAGACAATGTCCACTCCTCATGAAGAAAGCTGTCTATTCATATTGTAATACGTTTTAAGACCTGCATGTTGTTTTTTGTTATCTGTATAAGTCAGTCATACCTCTATTTTTGTCCATATGATATTAAAATATACAAATGTTTTTCTCCGTCTGTTTCCAGAACGTCCTGACGTCCATTGACTCTGAGCTGCAGAAAGTGAAGGAGATGACCAACCACCAGAAGAAGAGGACCAGTGAGATGATGTCATCACTACTCAAAGACCTGGCAGAGATTGGCATCGCCGTGGGCAGCAACGACATCAAGGTAAACAGGAAATGACACGTCACCACATGACATTCCAAAAGATGGGTATTATTTTATAAGCATCTAAAGGAAATATGTAATATCTGTTTCCCCTAAACCTGAATAAAATGTGAACCTTGCCCTTCTTTCTTTCTACCTATGTCTCTCTCTCTTTTCTCCCCCAGCAACACGAGGGCAGTGGTCTGATAGACGAGGAGTTCACGGTGGCTCGTCTGTACATCAGTAAGATGAAGTCGGAGGTGAAGACCATGGTGAAACGCTGTAGGCAGCTGGAGAGCACCCAGTCAGAGAGCAACCAGAAGATGGACGAGAACGACCAGGAGCTGGCCGCCTGTCAGCTGAGGATACAACAGGTATTAGCCTGCTACTTATCATACAGTAGTTAACGTTAGGCTGGAGTTATACCACGCAACTTTCACACAAGTTTTTGTTGCCGTTGTAATCAAATTGAAGCTGCTTTTGTTTTGTCATATCATTCCACATGGTTAGGGAACTCTAAACCCACCCAATGTCATCTGCTGCATTAAATTGTGATTTTCACAAATGTAATTGTTTATCCAACCATTTAGTTATTGTATAAGGATCGATTTAGACAGCATTCTGGATGTACAATTTTGCTAGCGAGCCAAAATGAAATTGACAGCACTGTTTTATCAAGCTAGCTAGCTAGCAACCATCTAACCAAGCTAGCAACAAACTAAGCTAGCTAGCAACAAACTAAGCTAGCTAGCTAGTGGCGCAGTTCATGTTGAACAATTTCAGTTGACACTGTTTAGAGAGAGGCCTGAGTTCACTTCAGAAATTACATTTATTGGCTGCCAAACCATGTACATAAATCTTTACTAGCTTTGATGCCAATATTTATTTATACAGCTCCCGTATAGCAAATCTCTCTTCTGTCCACCTCCATCACGGTTCCCACAGCACTGGCAGCTGTGTTGTTGACATGGCAACTGGGCAGGAGTTCTGACCCATAGATATTTATAACTAACCCAAGATAGTTCATCTGTGTTGTTTTCAATGGAAGCAAATGAAGCACAGTGGGCAGCAAGGAGGTGGGCAGAGCCAGGCAAGGAGCTAGCGAGTTCTAGCATGTATTTGCATATTTCCGAACACCTCTGTGAAGTGTGACTGTGCAACAACTCGATTCGCCCTTGCAATCCTATAAAAAAAAAAAAAAAGGAGACTTTGGCAAAGGGTCACGTTTACAAAACGTAGTGCACTGTGTTCATAACAGACTGTAGCTTTGGGAACAGAAAACGTAGTGCACTGTGTTCATAACAGATTGTAGCTTTGGGAACAGAAAACGTAGTGCACTCTGTTCATAACAGATTGTAGCTTTGGAAACAGAAAACGTAGTGCACTCTGTTCATAACAGATTGTAGCTTTGGGAACAGAAAACGTAGTGCACTCTGTTCATAACAGATTGTAGCTTTGGAAACAGAAAACGTAGTGCACTCTGTTCATAACAGATTGTAGCTTTGGGAACAGAAAACGTAGTGCACTCTGTTCATAACAGATTGTAGCTTTGGAAACAGAAAACGTAGTGCACTCTGTTCATAACAGATTGTAGCTTTGGGAACAGAAAACGTAGTGCACTCTGTTCATAACAGATTGTAGCTTTGGGAACAGAAAACGTAGTGCACTCTGTTCATAACAGATTGTAGCTTTGGGAACAGAAAACGTAGTGCACTCTGTTCATAACAGATTGTAGCTTTGGGAACAGAAAACGTAGTGCACTCTGTTCATAACAGATTGTAGCTTTGGAAACAGAAAACGTAGTGCACTCTGTTCATAACAGATTGTAGCTTTGGGAACAGAAAACGTAGTGCACTCTGTTCATAACAGATTGTAGCTTTGGAAACAGAAAACGTAGTGCACTCTGTTCATAACAGATTGTAGCTTTGGGAACAGAAAACGTAGTGCACTCTGTTCATAACAGATTGTAGCTTTGGGAACAGAAAACGTAGTGCACTCTGTTCATAACAGATTGTAGCTTTGGGAACAGAAAACGTAGTGCACTCTGTTCATAACAGATTGTAGCTTTGGGAACAGAAAACGTAGTGCACTCTGTTCATAACAGATTGTAGCTTTGGGAACAGAAAACGTAGTGCACTCTGTTCATAACAGATTGTAGCTTTGGAAACAGAAAACGTAGTGCACTCTATTCATAACAGATTGTAGCTTTGGGAACAGAAAACGTAGTGCACTGCCGGCCTTGGGGCTTCCTCTCATCACCATATTTGGTGGGTAGGGGAAATTCCAGCCAGATGCTTCAGATTATACATGCGGTAAAATAAACTCAGCATAAAAAGAAACGTCCTCTCACTGTCAACTGCGTTTATTTTCAGCAAACTTAACATGTGTAAATATTTGTATGAACATAACAAGATTCAACAACTGAGACATAAACTGAACAAGTTCCACAGACATGTGACTAACAGAAATTGAATAATGTGTCCCTGAACAAAGGGGGGGTCAAAATCAAAAGTAACAGTCAGTATCTGGTGTGGCCACCAGCTGCATTAAGTAATGCAGTGCATCTCCCCCTCATGGACTGCACAAGATTTGCTAGTTCTTGCTGTGAGATGTTACCCCACTCTTCCACCAATGGCCCTAGCCCTCACCCTCCGATCCAACAGGTCCCAGACGTGCTCAATGGGATTGCGATCCGGGCTCTTGGCCATGGCAGAACACTGACATTCCTGCCTTGCAGGAAATCACGCACAGAACGAGCAGTATGGCTGGTGGCATTGTCATGCTGGAGGGTCATGTCAGGATGAGCCTGCAGGAAGGGTACCACATGAAGGAGGAGGATGTCGTCCCTGTAACGCACAGCGTTGAGATTGTCTGTAATGACAACAAGCTCAGTCCGATGATGCTCTGACACACCGCCCCAGACCATGACGGACCCTCCACCTCCAAATCGATCCCGCTCCAGAGTACAGGCCTCAGTGTAACGCTCATTCCTTCGACGATAAACTCAAATCCGACCATCACCCCTGGTGAGAGAGACAAAACCACGACTCGTCAGTGAAGAGCACTTTTTGCCAGTCCTGTCTGGTCCAGCGACAGTGGGTTTGTGCCCACCAATGTTGCCGGTGATGTCTGGTGAGGACCTGCCTTACAACAGGCCTACAAGCCCCCAGTCCAGCCTCTCTCAGCCTATTGCGGACAGTCTGAGCACTGATGGAGGGATTGTGCGTTCCTGGTGTAACTCGGGCAGTTGTTGTTGCCATCCTGTACCTGTCCCGCAGGTGTGATGTTCGGATATACCGATCCTGTGCAGGTGTTGTTACATGTGGTCTGCCACTGTGAGAACGATCAGCTGTCCGTCCTGTCTCCCTGTAGCGCTGTCTTAGGCGTCTCACAGTACGATCATTGCAATTTATTGCCCTGGCCACATCTGCAGTCCTCAGGCCTCCTTGCAGCATGCCTAAGGCACATCCACGCAGATGAGCAGGGACCCTGGGAATCTTTCTTTTGGTGTTTTTCAGAGTCAGTAGAAAGGCCTGTTTAGTGTCCTACGTTTTCATAACTGTGACCTTAATTGCCTACCGTCTGTAAGCTGTTGTTAGTGTCTTAATGACCGTTCCACAGGTGCATGTTCATTAATTGTTTATGGTTCATTGAACAAACATGGGAAACAGTGTTTATACCCTTTACAATGAAGATCTGTGAAGTTATTTGGATTTTTACGAATTATCTTTGAAAGACAGGATCCTGAAAAAGGGACGTTTCTTTTTTTGCTGAGTTTATCTGCCTCCTTGTTATATCTGTGTCCGAACCTTCGAATGGATCATGTGACAAAAGCATTCGTTTTTGATTGGCTGTTGCTTGCACTAAGTTGAAAAGACGAGTTGCTTATTAGTTACGGGGAGGAGGGTTCACAAAGCAATCAAGAAGCAATTCTGTTGCAGGTTGCGTCGTGTAACAACTCTCAGGCACAACAGTGGCTACTCGCCATCATTATCCTGTTACTTCTCACCCACTGCCTCTTGAAATCCAACAATATTGTGCTAGTTTCACAAATTGACAGTTAGACCTCCAAAAGAATCCAACAGAATTATCTGCATCTGATTGAACCCCTTCTCTATAAAGACCCTGTATCGTGGTAATATACTGTAGTATAGTAAAGGGAAAGGGGGATAACTAGTCAGTTGTACAACTGAATGCATCTGAATCAGAGAGGTGTGGGGGGCTGCCTTAATTAACATCCACGTCTTCGGCGCCCGGGGAACAGTGGGTTAACTGCCTTTCTCAGGAGCAGAACGACAGATTTTTACCTTGTCAACTCGGAGATTCAATACAGCAACCTTTCGGTTACTGGCCCCACACTCTAACCACAAGGCTACCTGCCGTAGTCATGTAGTAATATAATGTAGTAATTACATATAATATAGTAATGTAGTAATATAATATACTAATATAATGTAGTAATATAATATAGTCATGTAGTAATATAATATACTAATATAATGTAGTAATATAATATAGTAATGTAGTAACATAATGTAGTAACATAATGTAGTAACATAATGTAGTAACATAATGTAGTAACATAATGTAGTAATATAATGTAGTAATATTATATAATAATGTAGTAATATAATGTATAAATATAATATAGTAATGTAGTAATATAATAATGTAGTAATATAATAATGCAGTAATGCAATATTATAATGTAGTAATATAATATAGTAATGTAGTAATACTATATTAATGTAGTAATAATATATAGTAATGTAATAATATAATAATGTAGTAACATAATAATGAAATGTAATAATGCTGTAGTAATCTCCCCCTGCAGCACGAGGCTAAGATCAAGTCCCTGACAGAGTACCTTCAGAACGTGGAGCAGAAGAAGAGACAGCTGGAGGAGAACGTTGACTCTCTGAACGAGGAACTGGTCAAGATCAGTGCCCAGGGTAACACACCCCCAGCTGCTGTAACACCCCCCCAGCTGCTGTAACACCCCCCCCCCAGCTGCTGTAACACACCCCCAGCTGCTGTAACACACCCCCAGCCGCTGTAACACACCCCCAGCTGCTGTAACACACCCCCAGCTGCTGTAACACACCCCCAGCCGCTGTAACACACCCCCAGCTGCTGTAACATACCCCCAGCTGCTGTAACACGCCCCCAGCCGCTGTAACACGCCCCCAGCCACTGTAACACGCACCCAGCCGCTGTAACACGCCCCCAGCCGCTGTAACAGACACACCCTGCCGCTGTAACAGACACACCCTGCCGCTGTAACAGACACACCCTGCCGCTGTAACAGACACACCCTGCCGCTGTAACAGACACACCCTGCCGCTGTAACAGACACACCCTGCCGCTGTAACAGACACACCCTGCCGCTGTAACAGACACACCCTGCCGCTGTAACAGACACACCCTGCTGCTCTGTATGCATCGGTGACACATAATAGAATACATTCCTTATAAACATCTCTAAAACGGTTTTAGAACAAATAGTGCAATCTAGTGACAAAGGTCAAATGTTTTTGTTTTTGCAGAGAAAGTCACAGCCATGGAGAAGGAGAATGAGATCCAATCTGCTAATGAGGTCAAGGTATGTCACCCTGTTCATACTATAGAACTGCCTACTATGATCATATGTTATGGTTTATATATATAATATAATATATATTGGGGAGACGCCGGATGTCTAAGTGTCATCGATTGTATGTAAATTACAGTTTGGAGCAGTCTGACTTTCCTTTCCGCCTTTCGTGGCGTCAGGAGCTGTTGTTTCTGTCGTCCAGATGATTGTTGACCTATTGACCTGTGTCTGGCCTCCCCAGGAGGCTGTGGAGCAGCAGATCGCTGGTCACCGTGAGGCCCATCAGAAACAGATCAGCAGTCTGAGAGATGAACTGGACAGGAAGGAACACCTCATGACTGAACTGCAGGAGTAAGAGAGACACACACACACACACACACACACACACACACACACACACACACACACACACACACACACACACACACACACACACACACACACACACACACACACACACACACACACACACACACACACACACACACACACACACACACACACACACACACACACACACACACAGTCTTGTAGAGCTAACCTTGTGGGGACACACAATTCAGTCCCATTCAAATCCTATTTTCCCGAACCCCTGACCTTAAACTTAACACTAACCCGTACTCTTAACCTAAACCTAACCTTAAACCTAACCCTAGCTCCTAACCCTAACCCTAAAACTAACTCTAGCTCCTAAACCTAATTCTAACCCTAACACTAATTCTAACCTTTACCCTAAACTTCTAGAAATAGCATGTGACCTTCTGGGGGCTAACAAAATGTCCCCAGTTGGTCAAATGTTTGGTTGTTTACTATTCTTGTAGGGACTTCTAGTCCAGAATAAACAGGTCCACAGACACACAGACACACACACACGGTCTACTGTTAACTGTTGTGGTCACGTACTAAATGGCACCGTATTTCCATTAGTGTATTACATTTGACCAGGGTCCATAGTGAGGGTAGTAGTGCACTGTAAAGGGAATAGGGTGCCATCAGTGTATTACATTTGACCAGGGCCCATAGTGAGGGTAGTAGTGCACTGTAAAGGGAATAGGGTGCCATCAGTGTATTACATTTGACCAGGGCCCATAGTGAGGGTAGTAGTGCACTGTAAAGGGAATAGGGTGCCATCAGTGTATTACATTTGACCAGGGCCCATAGTGAGGGTAGTAGTGCACTGTAAAGGGAATAGGGTGCCATCAGTGTATTACATTTGACCAGGGCCCATAGTGAGGGTAGTAGTGCACTGTAAAGGGAATAGGGTGCCATCAGTGTATTACATTTGACCAGGGCCCATAGTGAGGGTAGTAGTGCACTGTAAAGGGAATAGGGTGCCATCAGTGTATTACATTTGACCAGGGCCCATAGTGAGGGTAGTAGTGCACTGTAAAGGGAATAGGGTGCCATAAGGAGATAACTGTGTGGTCCCACGCTGGGCTCACCGTGTTGTTGTTCTCCTCCAGTCTGAACCAGAAGATCATGCTGGAACAGGAGCGCCTCAGGGTGGAACACGACAAACTCAAGTCCACTGACCAGGAGAAGAGCCGGAAGCTGCACGAGCTCACGTACGTTACATACACCTGCAGACACCTACATACACCTACATACACCTACAGACACCTACAGACACCTACAGACACCTACATACACCTACAGACACCTACATACACCTACAGACACCTACATACACCTACATACACCTACAGACACCTACAGACACCTACAGACACCTACAGACACCTACATACACCTACAGACACCTACAGACACCTACAGACACCCACATACACCTACAGACACCCACAGACACCTACAGACACATACAGACACCTACATACACCTACAGACACCCACAGACACCTACATACACCCACAGACACGCACAGACACCTACAGACACCCGCAGACACCTGCAGACACCTACAGACACTTAGACACCCACAGACAGCCATACACCAAAAAGAACACCTACAGACAGCTACATACCTACAGACACCCACATACACCCACAGACACCTACAGACACCTACATACACCTACAGACACCTACAGACAGCTACATACCTACAGACACCCACATACACCCACAGACACCTACAGACACCTACAGACACCTACAGACACCTACAGACACCTACAGACACCCACATACACCCACAGACACCTACAGACACCTACAGACACCTACATACACCTACAGACACCTACATACACCTACAGACAGCTACATACCTACATATACCTACAGACACCCACAGACACCTACAGACACCTACATACACCTACAGACAGCTACAGACACCTACAGACACTTAGACACCCACAGACAGCCATACACCTACAGACACCTACAGACACCTACAGACACCTGCATACACCTACAGACACTTAGACACCCACAGACAGCCATACACCTACAGACACCTACAGACACTCACATACACCCACAGACACCTACAGACACCTACATACACCTACAGACAGCTACATACACCTACATACACCTGCAGACACCCACATACACCTACAGACACCTACATACACCTACAGACACCTACAGACACCTACATACACCTACATACACCTACAGACACCTACATACACCTACAGACACCTACAGACACCTACATACACCTACATACACCTACAGACACCCACATACACCTACATACACCTACAGACACCTACATACACCTGCAGACAGCTACATACACCTACAGACAGCAGGCATGTTCAAAATATGTGATGGATTGTTACGCTCGATGAGGATAAAGGTAAGGAGTCAGGCGCAGAGAGCAAAGGTAACGGGGAAAAAACCACTTTTAATGTCCACCCAGAAATACAACTGGTAATGTCAAAAACATTGGCGTACAACTCCAACCTGAATAAAGTCCAAAACTGGAAACATAAATTCAGTCTGTGGTAAATCCCAATGAAAAATAGCAACCTCAACATACAAACAGAGAAACAAGCCCGCACAAACATAAACGGGCTAAACGAACTTAAATAACCCCACCCTAACAACCAAACACTAAACAGGTGAAATCAATTAGACAAAAACAAACGAAAAGGAAAAAAGGATCGGTGGCAGCTAGTAGACCGGCGACGACGACCGCCGAGCGCCACTCGAACAGGAAGGAAGGCCACCTTCGGTAATACTCGTTACAGTACCCCCCTCCTGACGCGCAGCTCCCGCAGCGCGCCGACGCCGGCCTCGAGGACGACCCGGGGGCCGAGGCGCAGGGCGATCCGGATGGAGGCGATGGAACTCTCTCAGCATAGATGGATCCAATATATCCCCCACCGGGACCCAGCACCTCTCCTCCGGACCGTACCCCTCCCAGTCCACGAGGTACTGAAGGCCCCCCACCCGACGTCTGGAATCCAGAATAGACCTTATCCTGTACGCCGGGGACCCCTCTATATCCAGAGGGGGTGGAGGGACCTCCGGCACCTCACCTTCCTGCATGGGACCAGCTACCACCGGCCTGAGGAGAGACACATGAAATGAGGGGTTAATACGATAATAAGAAGGAAGTAACAATCGGTAACACACCTCATTTATTCTCCTCAGGACTTTAAATGGCCCTACACACTGCGGACCCAGCTTCCGGCAGGGCAGGCGGAGGGGCAGGTTTCGGGTCGAGAGCCAGACCCTATCCCCCGGTGCAAACACGGGGGCCTCACTGCGGTGACGGTCAGCGCTCTTCTTCTGTCGTCTACTCGCCTGACGCAGAGACTCCTGGACGGCTCTCCAAGTCTCCTTAGAGCGCTGTACCCACTCCTCCACCGCAGGAGCCTCGGTCTGACTCTGATGCCATGGTGCCAGAACCGGCTGATACCCCAACACACACTCAAATGGTGACATGTTGGTAGAGGAGTGGCTTAGTGAGTTCTGAGCGATCTCTGCCCAAGGGATGTATCTTGACCACTCCCCTGGCCGGTCCTGGCAATACGACCGCAGAAACCTACCCACCTCCTGGTTCACTCTCTCCACCTGCCCATTACTCTCCGGGTGATACCCCGATGTAAGGCTGACCGAGACCCCCAAATGCTCCATAAACGCCTTCCATACTCTGGAAGTAAACTGGGGACCCCGATCAGAAACAATATCCTCGGGCACCCCGTAATGCCGGAAGACATGGGTAAATAATGCCTCCGCAGTCTGCAGGGCCGTAGGGAGACCGGGCAACGGGATAAGACGGCAGGACTTAGAGAACCGATCCACAACGACCAGGATCGTAGTGTTCCCCTGAGATGGAGGTAAGTCAGTCAGAAAATCTACCGAAAGATGGGACCACGGCCGTTGTGGAACGGGGAGGGGTTGTAACTTCCCTCGAGGCAGGTGCCTAGGAGCCTTACTCTGAGCGCACACCGAACAGGAAGAGACATAGAATCGCACATCCTTCTCCAAGGTGGGCCACCAGTACTTCCCCCTAAGACCTCGCACTGTCCTCGAAATACCCGGGTGACCCGACGAGAGTATACCATGAGCCCATCGAATCAATTGATCACGAACAGCGAGCGGTACATACCTACGCCCCTCCGGGCACTGTGGAGGTGCAGGTTCCTCCCTTAACGCCCGCTCGATGTCCGCGTCCACCTCCCATACTATCGGTGCCACCAACTTGGCCGCCGGAATGATGGGAGTAGGATCGATGGACCGTTCCTCTGAGTCATAGAGACGAGACAGCGCGTCAGCCTTAGTATTAAGTGAACCTGGTCGATACGAGATAGTAAAACGAAATCTGGTGAAATACATGGCCCACCTTGCCTGACGCGGATTCAGTCTCTTAGCTGATCGAATATACTCCAGGTTACGGTGGTCAGTCCAGATGAGAAAAGGGTGCTTAGCCCCCTCAAGCCAGTGTCTCCACACCTTCAAGGCCTTAACCATAGCCAACAACTCCCTATCCCCCACATCATAATTCCGCTCCGCTGGCCCAAGTTTTTTCGAAAAAAAAGCACAAGGGCGGAGTTTTGGTGGCACACCCGAGCGCTGTGAGAGCACCGCTCCAACCCCAGCCTCGGATGCGTCCACCTCTACTATAAACGCCAAAGAAGGGTCCGGATGCGCCAACACTGGCGCCTCGGTAAACAGCACCTTCAACCTACAGAAGGCCCTGTCTGCCTCTGCCGACCACTGCAAACGCACCGGCCCCCCCTTCAGGAGTGAGGTAATAGGGGCTGCTACCTGACCAAAACCCCGGATAAACCTCCGGTAGTAATTGGCAAACCCTAAGAACCGCTGCACCTCTTTTACCGTGGTCGGAGTCGGCCAATTACGCACGGCTTTTACGCGGTCACCCCCTATATCCACCCCCGAGCTGGAAATGCGGTAACCCAGGAAGGAAACGGCTTGTTTAGAAAACTCACATTTCTCCGCCTTCACGTACAAGTCATGCTCCAGCAGTCGCCCAAGAACCTTGCGCACCAGAGACACATGCGCGGCGCGTGTAGCAGAGTAGATCAAAATATCGTCAATATACACCACCACACCCTGTCCGTGCAGGTCTCTGAGAATCTCGTCAACAAAGGATTGAAAGACAGCTGGAGCATTCTTTAACCCGTACGGCATGACGAGGTACTCATAATGGCCCGATGTAGTACTAAACGCGGTTTTCCACTCATCTCCCTCCCGAATACGCACCAGATTATACGCGCTCCTGAGATCCAGTTTCGTGAAGAACCGTGCTCCGTGGAATGATTCCATCGCCGTAGCGATGAGAGGTAGTGGGTAACTAAAACCCACCGTGATGGAATTGAGACCTCTATAATCAATACACGGACGCAACCCACCATCCTTTTTCTTCACAAAAAAGAAACTCGAAGAGACGGGTGACATGGAGGGCCGAATGAATCCTTGTCCCAGAGCTTCCGTGACATATGTCTCCATAGCCAACGTCTCCTCCTGGGACAAAGGATACACATGACTCCTGGGAAGTGCAGCGTTTACCTGGAGGTTTATCACGCAATCCCCCTGTCGATGGGGAGGTAATTGGGTCGCCTTCTTTTTACTGAAGGCGATAGCCAAATCGGCATACTCAGCGGGAATGCGCACGGTGGAAACCTGGTCTGGACTCTCCACCGTTGTCGCACCGATGGAAACTCCTACACACCTGCCTGAACACTCATCAGACCACCCCTGTAGAGCTCCCTGTTTCCACGAAATAGTCGGATTGTGAATAGCCAGCCAAGGAATTCCCAGCACTACCGGAAACGCAGGTGAATCGATAAGAAACAGACTAATCCGTTCCTTATGATTCCCCTGCGTAATCATCTCCAAAGGAATTGTGGACTCCCTGACCAGGCCTGACCCTAACGGTCGACTATCTAAAGAATGTACAGAAAAAGGGGGGTCAACCTTAACTAACGGAATCCTCAACCTCTGAGCGAGTCCGCGATCTATAAAATTTCCAGCTGCGCCTGAATCGACTAGCGCCTTATGCTGGAGAGAGGGAAAAAATTTAAGGAAGCATATTAACAAAAACATGTGACCAACAGGAAGCTCTGGGAGAGTGTGGTGCTGACTCACCTGAGGTGACCGAGGAGTGTTCTGCCTGCCCTCTCTATTCCCAGATGACCTCCTCCAGCACCGACCGGAAGTGTGCCCTCTTCGGCCACAACTGGTACAGGAGGAGCCTCCTCCGATCTCCCTAGATGCTGCCCCTCCTAGCTCCATCGGGATGGGAGCAGGAGGGTCAGGAGATGGAACGAACAGGACCCTTTCAGAACGTCCGCGAGCAGCTAGCAGATGGTCTAACCGGATAGACATGTCTATTAGTTCATCCAAACTTAGCGAAGTGTCCCGACAAGCCAGCTCTCTGCGGACGTCCTCTCTCAGGCTACACCTGTAATGGTCTATCAGGGCCCTGTCGTTCCATCCTGCTCCAGCAGCCAAGGTCCGGAAATCCAGCGCGAAGTCCTGCGCGCTCCTCGTCCCCTGTCGTAGATGGAACAGTCTCTCACCCGCCGCTCGGCCATCTGGAGGGTGATCAAACACGGCCCGAAAACGGCGGGTGAACTCCGGGTAGTGGCCCCTCGCTGAGTCGGCCCCGTTCCAAACTGCATTGGCCCACTCTAGGGCTCTACCCGTCAGGCAGGAGACGAGGACACTCACGCTCTCCTCATCCGAGGGAGCCGGTCGAACGGTGGCCAGGTACAGGTCTAATTGTAGCAGGAATCCCTGGCACCCCGCCGCCGCTCCATCGTACTGGCTAGGAGGCGTAATACGCAACGCGCTGGTACCGGGTCCCGCTGGAGGAGATGGTAATGGTGCTGGAGGGAGGGTAGGTGGGCTTGTAGTGTTTGTATGGAGACCACTCCTCTCCCAACGATCCATCCTCTCCATCATAAGATCCATTGCTGATCCAATACGATGAAGGATGGACGTGTGATGAAGGACTCTCTCCTCCATCGTGGGGAGAGGGGTGGTCGCTGCTCCTGCTGGCTCCATTCGTGGTGCGGGCTTCTGTTACGCTCGATGAGGATAAAGGTAAGGAGTCAGGCGCAGAGAGCAAAGGTAACGGGGAAAAAACCACTTTTAATGTCCACCCAGAAATACAACTGGTAATGTCAAAAACATTGGCGTACAACTCCAACCTGAATAAAGTCCAAAACTGGAAACATAAATTCAGTCTGTGGTAAATCCCAATGAAAAATAGCAACCTCAACATACAAACAGAGAAACAAGCCCGCACAAACATAAACGGGCTAAACGAACTTAAATAACCCCACCCTAACAACCAAACACTAAACAGGTGAAATCAATTAGACAAAAACAAACGAAAAGGAAAAAAGGATCGGTGGCAGCTAGTAGACCGGCGACGACGACCGCCGAGCGCCACTCGAACAGGAAGGAAGGCCACCTTCGGTAATACTCGTTACATGGATAAAGTACTGTGGCGTATGAATTATTTTATGTTTTATTATTTAACCTTAATTTAACTAGGCAAGTCAGTTAAGAACAAATTCTTATTTACAATGACGGCCTACCGGGGAACAGTGGGTTAATTGCCTTGTTCAGGAGCAGAACGACAGATTGTTACCTTGTCAGCTCGGGGATTCAATCCAGCAACCTTTCAGTTACTGGCCCAACACTCTAACCACTAGGCTACCTACCACACCATATACAATGATGTTGTTCACTAGGGCCCACCTAACATGCTTACTATAGAAGTGTCACTTCTGGTTAGCTTTGTTTAGCACTATGACCTGTCCAATATTACTATAGTGAAGCTGTGGCTAATGGCTGTGTGTGCTGTGCAGGGTGATGCAGGACAGGAGAGAGCAGGCCAGACAGGACCTGAAGGGACTGGAGGAGACTGTGGTGAGTAGACGTCTATAACTGCATCTGCTTTCTCCTTCCACTGCAGACACACTCAGGCACATGAACACGGATTAAATCCTAAATGACCTACTGTACATTGTCCGTTTTTGTCCATTAAAAGTACAACTCAAATCAACTATTTTCAGACCAGTTGCATACGTAAAAAGATAACTGTTTGTGTGTTTTTAATGGACAATCGCCTCCGTTGATATATCCAACAACGGATCGCTCCCATAGAAATACCTTTAAAACCTTTTGTCTCTCGTTGTCCCCCTTCCCAGGCCAAGGAGCTCCAGACCCTGCACAACCTGAGGAAGCTGTTTGTCCAGGACCTGGCTACCCGAGTGAAGAAGAGTGCTGAGATGGACTCTGATGACACAGGAGGCAGCGCAGCTCAGAAACAGAAGATCTCCTTTCTGGAGAACAACCTGGAGCAGCTTACCAAGGTTCACAAACAGGTATGTACTCTGTACTACTGTACAAACAGGTATGTACTCTGTACTACTGTACAAACAGGTATGTACTCTGTACTACTGTACAAACAGGTATGTACTCTGTACTACTGTACAAACAGGTATGTACTCTGTACTACTGTACAAACAGGTATGTACTCTGTACTACTGTACAAACAGGTATGTACTCTGTACTACTGTACAAACAGGTATGTACTCTGTACTACTGTACAAACAGGTATGTACTCTGTACTACTGTACAAACAGGTATGTACTCTGTACTACTGTACAAACAGGTATGTACTCTGTACTACTGTACAAACAGGTATGTACTCTGTACTACTGTACAAACAGGTATGCACTCTGTACTACTGTACAAACAGGTATGTACTCTGTACTAGTGTACAAACAGGTATGTACTCTGTACTACTGTACAAACAGGTATGTACTCTGTACTACTGTACAAACAGGTTTGTACTCTGTACTACTGTACAAACAGGTATGTACTCTGTACTACTGTACAAACAGGTATGTACTCTGTACTACTGTACAAACAGGTATGTACTCTGTACTACTGTACAAACAGGTATGTACTCTGTACTACTGTACAAACAGGTATGTACTCTGTACTACTGTACAAACAGGTATGTACTCTGTACTACTGTAAAAACAGGTATGTACTCTGTACTACTGTACAAACAGGTATGTACTCTGTACTACTGTACAAACAGAGTACAAACAGGTATGTACTCTGTACTACTGTACAAACAGGTATGTACTCTGTACTACTGTACAAACAGGTATGTACTCTGTACTACTGTACAAACAGGTATGTACTCTGTACTACTGTACAAACAGGTATGTACTCTGTACTACTGTACAAACAGGTATGTACTCTGTACTACTGTACAAACAGGTATGTACTCTGTACTACTGTACAAACAGGTATGTACTCTGTACTACTGTACAAACAGGTATGTACTCTGTACTACTGTACAAACAGGTTTGTACTCTGTATTGTACAAACAGGTATGTACTTTGTACTACTGTACAAACAGGTATGTACTCTGTACTACTGTACAAACAGGTATGTACTCTGTACTACTGTACAAACAGGTATGTACTCTGTACTACTGTACAAACAGGTTTGTACTCTGTATTGTACAAACAGGTATGTACTTTGTACTACTGTACAAACAGGTATGTACTCTGTACTGTACAAACAGGTATGTACTCTGTACTGTACAAACAGGTATGTACTTTGTACTACTGTACAAACAGGTATGTACTCTGTACTGTACAAACAGGTATGTACTCTGTACTGTACAAACAGGTATGTACTTTGTACTACTGTACAAACAGGTATGTACTCTGTACTGTACAAACAGGTATGTACTCTGTACTGTACAAACAGGTATGTACTCTGTACTACTGTACAAACATGTATGTACTCTGTATTGTACAAACAGGTATGTACACTGTACTGTACAAACAAGTATGTACTCAACTCGCCTATGAACCCAACTAACAGACCCAAATACACTGAAATCATACCACTTCTTGTAACCTGGTCCCAGATCACCGCCCCACCCCACCCCCCATAGCCTGGTCCCAGATCACCACCCCACCCTCCATAGCCTGGTCCCAGATCAACACCCCACCCCCCATAGTCTGGTCCCAGATCAACACCCCACCCCACCCTCCATAGCCTGGTCCCAGATCAACACCCCACCCCACCCCCCATAGCCTGGTCCCAGATCAACACCCCACCCTCCATAGTCTGGTCCCAGATCAACACCCCACCCCCCATAGCCTGGTCCCAGATCAACACCCCACCCTCCATAGTCTGGTCCCAGATCAACACCCCACCCCCCATAGCCTGGTCCCAGATCAACACCCCACCCCCCATAGCCTGGTCCCAGATCAACACCCACCCTCCATAGCCTGGTCCCAGATCAACACCCCACCCTCCATAGTCTGGTCCCAGATCAACACCCCACCCCCCATAGCCTGGTCCCAGATCAACACCCCACCCTCCATAGCCTGGTCCCAGATCAACACCCCACCCTCCATAGCCTGGTCCCAGATCAACACCCCACCCTCCATAGCCTGGTCCCAGATCAACACCCCACCCTCCATAGCCTGGTCCCAGATCAACACCCCACCCTCCATAGCCTGGTCCCAGATCAACACCCCACCCTCCATAGCCTGGTCCCAGATCAACACCCCACCCTCCATAGCCTGGTCCCAGATCAACACCCCACCCCCCATAGCCTGGTCCCAGATCAACACCCCACCCTCCATAGCCTGGTCCCAGATCAACACCCCACCCCACCCTCCATAGCCTGGTCCCAGATCAACACCCCACCCTCCATAGTCTGGTCCCAGATCAACACCCCACCCCCCATAGCCTGGTCCCAGATCAACACCCCACCCCCCATAGCCTGGTCCCAGATCAACACCCCACCCTCCATAGCCTGGTCCCAGATCAACACCCCACCCCACCCTCCATAGCCTGGTCCCAGATCACCACCCCACCCTCCATAGTCTGGTCCCAGATCAACACCCCACCCTCCATAGCCTGGTCCCAGATCAACACCCCACCCCACCCTCCATAGCCTGGTCCCAGATCAACACCCCACCCCACCCTCCATAGCCTGGTCCCAGATCAACACCCCACCCCACCCTCCATAGTCTGGTCCCAGATCAACACCCCACCCCCCATAGCCTGGTCCCAGATCAACACCCCACCCCACCCCCCATAGCCTGGTCCCAGATCAACACCCCACCCCACCCCCCATAGCCTGGTCCCAGATCAACACCCCACCCCACCCCCCATAGTCTGGTCCCAGATCAACACCCCACCCCCCATAGCCTGGTCCCAGATCAACACCCCACCCCACCCCCCATAGCCTGGTCCCAGATCAACACCCCACCCCACCCCCCATAGCCTGGTCCCAGATCAACACCCCACCCCACCCCCCATAGCCTGGTCCCAGATCACCACCCCACCCTCCATAGCCTGGTCCCAGATCACCACCCCACCCCCCCTAGCCTGGTCCCAGATCACCACCCCACCCTCCATAGCCTGGTCCCAGATCAACACCCCACCCCACCCCCCATAGCCTGGTCCCAGATCACCACCCCACCCCCCATAGCCTGGTCCCAGATCAACACCCCACCCCACCCCCCATAGCCTGGTCCCAGATCACCACCCCACCCCCCATAGCCTGGTCCCAGATCAACACCCCACCCCACCCCCCATAGCCTGGTCCCAGATCAACACCCCACCCCACCCCCCATAGCCTGGTCCCAGATCAACACCCCACCCTCCATAGTCTGGTCCCAGATCAACACCCCACCCTCCATAGCCTGGTCCCAGATCAACACCCCACCCCCCCCCCCCTAGCCTGGTCCCAGATCAACACCCCACCCTCCATAGTCTGGTCCCAGATCACTACCCCACCCTCCATAGTCTGGTCCCAGATCACTACCCCACCCTCCATAGCCTGGTCCCAGATCAACACCCCACCCTCCATAGCCTGGTCCCAGATCAACACCCCACCCCACCCCCCATAGCCTGGTCCCAGATCAACACCCCACCCTCCATAGTCTGGTCCCAGATCAACACCCCACCCTCCATAGTCTGGTCCCAGATCAACACCCCACCCTCCATAGTCTGGTCCCAGATCAACACCCCACCCTCCATAGCCTGGTCCCAGATCAACACCCCACCCCCCATAGCCTGGTCCCAGATCAACACCCCACCCCCCATAGCCTGGTCCCAGATCAACACCCCACCCTCCATAGTCTGGTCCCAGATCAACACCCCACCCTCCATAGTCTGGTCCCAGATCAACACCCCACCCCCCATAGTCTGGTCCCAGATCAACACCCCACCCCACCCTCCATAGCCTGGTCCCAGATCAACACCCCACCCCCCATAGTCTGGTCCCAGATCAACACCCCACCCCCCATAGCCTGGTCCCAGATCAACACCCCACCCTCCATAGTCTGGTCCCAGATCAACACCCCACCCCCCATAGCCTGGTCCCAGATCACCACCCCACCCTCCATAGTCTGGTCCCAGATCAACACCCCACCCTCCATAGCCTGGTCCCAGATCAACACCCCACCCTCCATAGCCTGGTCCCAGATCACCACCCCACCCTCCATAGCCTGGTCCCAGATCACCACCACACCCCACCCCCCATAGCCTGGTCCCAGATCAACACCCCACCCTCCATAGCCTGGTCCCAGATCACCACCCCACCCTCCATAGCCTGGTCCCAGATCACCACCCCACCCCACCCCCCATAGCCTGGTCCCAGATCAACACCCCACCCTCCATAGCCTGGTCCCAGATCAACACCCCACCCCACCCCCCATAGCCTGGTCCCAGATCACCACCCCACCCTCCATAGCCTGGTCCCAGATCACCACCCCACCCTCCATAGCCTGGTCCCAGATCAACACCCCACCCCACCCCCCATAGCCTGGTCCCAGATCACCACCCCACCCTCCATAGCCTGGTCCCAGATCTCCACCCCACCCCACCCCCCATAGTCTGGTCCCAGATCACCACCCCACCCTCCATAGCCTGGTCCCAGATCAACACCCCACCCCACCCCCCATAGCCTGGTCCCAGATCACCACCCCACCCCACCCCCCATAGTCTGGTCCCAGATCACCACCCCACCCCACCCCCCATAGTCTGGTCCCAGATCAACACCCCACCCTCCATAGTCTGGTCCCAGATCAACACCCCACCCTCCATAGCCTGGTCCCAGATCAACACCCCACCCCACCCCCCATAGCCTGGTCCCAGATCACCACCCCACCCTCCATAGCCTGGTCCCAGATCACCACCCCACCCCCCATAGCCTGGTCCCAGATCAACACCCCACCCCCCATAGCCTGGTCCCAGATCACCACCCCACCCTCCATAGCCTGGTCCCAGATCACTTCCCCACCCTCCATAGCCTGGTCCCAGATCACCACCCCACCCCACCCCCCATAGCCTGGTCCCAGATCAACACCCCACCCTCCATAGCCTGGTCCCAGATCACCACCCCACCCTCCATAGCCTGGTCCCAGATCACCACCCCACCCCCCATAGTCTGGTCCCAGATCAACACCCCACCCTCCATAGCCTGGTCCCAGATCAACACCCCACCCCCCATAGCCTGGTCCCAGATCACTACCCCACCCTCCATAGTCTGGTCCCAGATCAACACCCCACCCTCCATAGCCTGGTCCCAGATCAACACCCCACCCTCCATAGCCTGGTCCCAGATCACCACCCCACCCTCCATAGCCTGGTCCCAGATCAACACCCCACCCTCCATAGCCTGGTCCCAGATCACCACCCCACCCTCCATAGTCTGGTCCCAGATCAACACCCCACCCCCCATAGCCTGGTCCCAGATCTGTTTGTGCTGTTGACAACTCCATTGCTGTCCTTGTCAAGCCAAACATGACCGTGAGTGACGAGCAGTTGACATGCTAGCACTAACAGACTGGCACTCAGGCTACACTTCTAGTGCTTTAGGAGATCACTAACTTGTTGTGTTCTCCCTCCCTCCTTTTCTCAGTTGGTGCGTGATAATGCAGACCTGCGCTGTGAGCTTCCTAAACTGGAGAAGCGTCTGCGTGCTACGGCTGAGCGGGTCAAGGCCCTGGAGTCGGCCCTGAAGGAGGCCAAAGAGAACGCCGCACGCGACCGCAAACGCTACCAGCAGGAGGTGGACCGCATCAAAGAGGCCGTCAGGGCCAAGAACATGGCCAGGAGGGGCCACTCCGCTCAGATCGGTGAGGAGAGACACACACACCTCCCATAATGCAGTGCGTCTTTTACAACAAATTGTTGTTCAATATATGAATGGATGCCGTTCCTAAACTCTTGTGTTCCTCCCTCCACCCCCTCTACAGCCAAACCCATTCGTCCTGGCCAGCCCCCAGTGGCGTCCCCCACCCACCCCAATGTGAACCGCAGCGGAGGGGGTTTCTACCAGAACAGCCAGACCGTGGCCATCAGGGGAGGAGGAGGCGTGAAGCCAGACCAGAAGTGAGTGACTGAGACTGCTGCCTCAATGAGGATAATATACTGTAGAATATGAGGAACAGAGGGAGAGTCTGGTCTCAGACCGCTGAGGTCAGGTCAGAGGTCAGGGGGCTAGAGTAGAGACAGGAACTGATACAAAGATGAGACAGACAGGTCACTGCCGGCATGATAGCCATAACACATAACAAAAGCAAAGCATGGGTTGCTGTCTTACCTTATCCACAGACTGCTTACCGGGCGAGGAAACGTGTCACTTAGCAATTTGGGTGAACTACCCTTTTAATGGGTGAGGCTTGTGTGAGTGACAGCTAACCTGCTGCACAGAGCCTGGGAGTTTAGAAGTCTTTTGAAAGGATTTCCTACCATAGATGAACAGATTAGAAATAGTAAAGCTTTGAAGAAAACTGCTGTGTGGTTGAAAGGCCTTGACTTTTTTGGAGGACATAGCTAGCAAGGATTCCGTGGTGATATGAGTCATGTTTGTTTTTTGCTAACCCGTGCTGATCACATTACCACATGTACATCACTCTAGGAAGATGCCAGTAAGAATTTGTGTTAATAATCTCTTGGTGAAGTCCACTAACAGCCCTCTCTCCCTCTCCTACCTTCCCTCTCCTCCCCATATTCCCTCTTCCCACCTTATCTTCTCATCTCCCCCACTTCTCCCCCTCTCTCTTCTCCCCACAACATTTTCCTCTCCTCCTCTCGCCTCTGAAGCAGCTGAGGACAGGATGGGGTGTGACCACAGAAGAAGCAGAAGGATATCACCCTGACAACCTGTCATCCCATTACAGCCATTGGCTCCTTGCAGGGTATATATTAGAGTGAGGGAGGAGTTTTAATATAAATATATAAATATTCCTTGCCTGTACAGATCCACCTCCCCTCATGTTTCTTCTCTCTGAAACAAACATGAACAACAACTACAGAAATGAATTTAATATACAAAACAACACAACATCCACCAACCACAGAGTCTTGGTGTTATGAATGACATGTGACTTGAATGTGTAGCTTTGTTTCGTTGCACAGTTTGTTGTCATCTGTGTCTTAAGGTTTAGTCTGCACTGTGCCAAGTTGAATGTACTGTAACCAGGATCTCAAAAGAGGTGAGAGGAAAACATAAAAAGCGACTGGGGAAAAAAAGAAAGAAAAAGATGATTGATGACACAGATGTTATTTCACTAATCTCTTGTACAGCACATTTCCTTATTATCCTCCTGGTTGTACAACACTTCTTTCTCTGAATAGATTTTACAAGCTTGTTAAAAAGTCTGAACCGAATAGATGGCTATCGAGCACTACTGTCCTATTGTACAGGTGTAACATGGCTCTGTACCTGCCTCCTTATGAGGTGTTTGGATTTGAAACGCCAAGAGGTGGACTACTGTGTGGATTTATTTCATGACAGAATACCTGTGGTGGCCATTGTTTTTACTGTAAGGAAAATAAAGCGACATGCTGGTGAGGTGGCTACATTAAACGTATGTGAGAAGGAAAGAGGAGTCCGATCAGGAGCGAGCTGTCATGTCTGCGTCCAAAATGACAGCCTTTCCCTTATATAGTGCACTTCTTTTGAACAGGACCAATAGGGCTCTGTTCAAAAGTAGTGCACTATATAATGAATATGGTTATATTTGGGACACTACTTATACCTTATCACAGCCTATTCAGTCAATTTAATGAGCTGTTTTTAGCGGTTTTAAATGCCGGTTGTTATTTATCCATCTGCACATAGGAGCACATGCATAGACTACTGGTCCACTGAGATAGATGGCTCACACATGCTTGTCCTGTCCTAGCTAGGTCTTCTCATCCATTCATCACCTTTGCCCTGACCTCCTCTCTAAACAAACCAAGGATATTGGCTGGTTGCTGTTTTACATTGTCTGTTTCTAGTATCTTATTGTTATCAAGGGGCTCCCCTCCCTGTCATGTGAAGTGGATTAAACAAAGTTAATCAACTATGCTATTGGATACTGCTATATTTTATCCATCTATTTTGTTTGAATCAATACTTTTCCCAGAGCCTTATATTGAGAATGAGACTTTTCCAAAAATATATTGTTTCAATTATCTGTATCTCTAAGGCTAACAGTACTACCCATAGAGTCAGCTCTAAGGCTAACAGTTACTACCCATAGAGTCAGCTCTAAGGCTAACAGTACTACCCATAGAGTCGGCTCTAAGGCTAACAGTTACTACCCATAGAGTCAGCTCTAAGGCTAACAGTTACTACCCATAGAGTCAGCTCTAAGGCTAACAGTTACTACCCATAGAGTCAGCTCTAAGGCTAACAGTTACTACCCATAGAGTCAGCTCTAAGGCTAACAGTTACTACCCATAGAGTCAGCTCTAAGGCTAACAGTTACTACCCATAGAGTCAGCTCTAAAGCTAACAGTTACTACCCATAGAGTCAGCTCTAAGGCTAACAGTACTACCCATAGAGTCAGCTCTAAGGCTAACAGTTACTACCCATAGAGTCAGCTCTAAGGCTAACAGTTACTACCCATAGAGTCAGCTCTAAGGCTAACAGTACTACCCATAGAGTCAGCTCTAAGGCTAACAGTACTACCCATAGAGTCAGCTCTAAGGCTAACAGTACTACCCATAGAGTCAGCTCTAAGGCTAACAGTTACTTACTACTTATTGGTAAAGTAAGGTGCACATGTAACCTCACTGTGGATCGCTGTACTGTATCTGTCTAACTGTTCCCTAGTTAGACAAGTCAATTGGATCTGGATTGGTTGGTTTGGATGGCAGTGTTTGATTGGCCCACCTTTGCCACTGATCAGCCAGTCAGATGAGCGGGGCCTTGGGTTAGGAAGGAGAATAGGGTGAAAGAGCTGCTGATCCAGTCTTATATTTCCCCCACTGATGGTAAAGGTTAGGATTCGGGGAGGGGAAGCTGATCCTAGATCTGTACCTAGGGACAACGTCACCCTGGAGCGGGTGGGGAACATAGTTTGGTTTAGTCTGCTGGTAAACTAGGGCTTTGTGTGAAATAGCAGCCTATTCCCTATAAAGTGGGCTTTCATACTCAGCCTATCCTAAAGAAGTCAGTCTTTTGGAAAGGTTTATTCATCAAATATCTAGTCAGAAGCCAAGGACTATACAGATATATTTTACACTTTTTCTCTTCTTGCATTTTTTAAATGTCTTCCCGAATCCCCTTTTATATGAGAGTAAAACGTTTTCCCTTGATTTTATGTCCTGGTGTAAATTCTGAAACATTTGCAAAAACATCGCTGTGATTGAAGCTCAGCATGAATCAAACCACCGACATCTAGTGAGTCCAATATGATTATACTGTATATCAGGGGTGTCAAACTCATTCCACGGAGGGCCTAGTGTCTGCAGGTTTTTGGTTTTTCCTTTCAATAAAGCCCTAGACAACCAGGTGTGGGGAGTTCCTAATTAATTAGTGATGTTAATTCATCAATCAAGTACAAGGGAGGAGCGAAAACCCGCAGACACTCGGCCCCCCGTGGAATGAGTTTGACACCTGTGCTGTAAATCAACAATATATTGTTAGGTGTGACAAGGGTTAAATCTTTTGAATAGTCTTTAGCCATGACAAGGTGATGGTGTTTATGAAATTAACGTTTGTTGTCTTGGAAGGATTATACATAAAAATGGATAGCACTTCAGAACTCGTCACCAGATACACTTGCGCTTTAACGTAAACCTAAACTTAGGTTCGTTTTTAAAACACTTCATACCTGTGGTAACTTATGAGGGGGAAGTGTAAAGCATTTTCAAAAGTCTGATAAATGTAACTTAAATGTATGTAACTTTGTTTACATGATTGGTATAGTGGTCTATTTTCTGTTATTAGAGGCTAGTTTGGGAGAGGTAGGTAGCCTATACCTATGACAGGACAATGCTTTGCGTCTATCAAGTTTTCCTCTTTGTAACTTTTAGAACAGTAAACGCTTTGCAACATGGTCTTCGAAGTGCTTAGTACCTTATCCTTACCTGCCCAGGGTTCTACTGATATTTTTTAAATATATATTTTATTTTATTTCACCTTTATTTAACCAGGTAGGCAAGTTGAGAACACGTTCTCATTTACAACTGCGACCTGGCCAAGATAAAGCAAAGCAGTTCGACACATACAACAACACAGAGTTACACGTGGAATAGACAAACATACAGTCAATAATACAGTAGAACAATAAGTCTATATACAATGTGAGCAAGTGAGGTGAGATAAGGGAGGTGAAGGCAAAAAAAGGCCATGGTGGCAAAGTAAATACAATATAGCAAGTAAAACACTGTAAAAGTCTAGATCAAGAAGCACATCAACAGCCATTTGTCCATGGTGTTTACCAACCGAATGAATTAGCTTGCATTGATTCTAAAGAAAAGCGTAGCCACTTTTTTATTACTGTGTAATAGTAACTCAACAATTTCTAATTTACAGATAATGACAAAGGTACTGGGTCTGTCCCAACTGGCATCCTATTTCCTATGTAGGGCACTACTTTTGACCAGGGCCCCTAGGGCTCTGGTACATAGGGAATAGGGTTCCATTTGGGACGGAACCATAGAGAACTGGGCCACAATCGCAGCGCTCTGATTGGAGGAGGAGGGGAGGTTAAAGGTTAATGATATCACCTTTTTGGATTGACTGCATGATGTAAATGTATGTGTGATTAAATCGTTATGAGAAAAACATATCTGGTGTCATTCTCATTCTGTGCTCAAACCGTTCAGTCTCCTCCAAGCGTTCTTATTGTACAGATATTTGTTGGCTGTTTCTGAGCTAATATCCTGCAATTTTTACATTTTAATATGGCTCAAGCATAATCATTTGGGTGGGCAACATGACAGTTTGTGAGGGCAATGCCCTACCCTGCACCCCCATAGATGTTGAAGAGATCTATTGATGTTGATATTGACTAGTGTTCAAAAGTGATACAAATTAACCTTGCCAGCATTAAACCTTTTTCCAATTTTGCATTACACCATATTTGTTATATTTTTCATGCCACTGAGAATTCTTAGTGATTATTGAAATCACTTCTTGGTGTTGTATACCATTTCCTACCAACCATTTTGAATGCCTCCATACTGCCCTACAAAGGCAAAACGCAGCAACTACATTTTATTTTTACGGCAACATCGGACTTCAATCTAGACTCTAGACAGACAGCAATTTCTGATACTCCATGATATATTCTGATCAACTGGCTTGTTCTTGTGTCAGGAAACTAAACACCACATGAATCAGATAAAATACCTGGCCATTACAACAGACCAAAGACATTTGACCAAATTCGTGGTTACTGCGTTTTGCATTTGTAGGGCAGCATACATTTCAGTTGTAATGGGGTGTATGTAACCTTGATAGAAGCAGTTTCAAAATTCACCATTGCTCGCCGAAGGTGTTTGGAGCCCTTTCCCCTTGCGCCACAAGGTGGAGCCAGTTCAACAACACTCCTCTCTCCCTCAAAAATGGTTGCGGACTGTCTTGAGCGGTAGCTAGCTGACGAAATTGGCAGATAGGCAAAAGCGGGAGCGAGCACAGACGGGAACGTCAGGGAAAAGTGGAACAAGGCGGAGAAAGTGTGTAGTTAGTGCGGATACCTTGCTAGAAGTGTTGTAACTGATGACGGTGTAGTGTCGACAGGGAGGTCGAGGCGAAAAGACAAGACGAAAAGTTTATGGAATTATACCCTCTTCACAATTGCTTACTTTGACAAAACAAGGATTATTACGGCCAGAAGACAAGGTATGTCGAGTATGACTGGTTGTCTTTCCCAGGAGAATGAAAAATGTATTATTTACTGTTCTAGTTTGCTAGGTAGTTAATCCTGCTAACTAACTAACTAACTAGCGCGTCTTCCCACACATTGAGTTTTGCTTTCAGCGAGCAAAACGAGCCACTGGCCTTTGAAATGAGAAGCAACCTGTTCCGACTCGCTGATCCACGGCACGATAGATTCTGGTGGTTGGATATTGTCGACTAGACTACAGGTTAGATGAGAACTTGTACCTGGCGTTAGGAGGAAACACCAAAACCAAGTAGAGTTCCTTATTTCGTGCCCTTAGAATGTGAAATAGAGAAATATTGTACGCTGTTACTCCTAATAATCCCACACTAGCTACCTAACCTAGGGGGGAGAGGAGGCATGAATATTCCAGGAAGCTGCTCAGTGGCTTCTTGGCTGGAACCCAACGTTGAATTGCATTGAATTCTACGTCGGGCACAAATGAGCTTTTGAATCGGGAAAGTTACCTCACACGACCTCTACAAGCCATAATGTTGAAAACAATTATATTTGATCAGACATTACCGGTTGTCCGTGCGGTTGGTCCTTTTGGCGGTAGGAATGTGAGACAGTATACCCACAGGAAAGTATCATTAAGGCAACTTTTCAAACCACTGGTAGTGCTTTCAGATGTATGTTACATGAAGCATGCACCCAATATTAAAGTACATGCAGGAGATACACGGCTACCTGCGGAGCTCGTGCACTTGTTTACATGTTTCTGCGCGTGTTTCAGGTGATAGAAATGTGAACCTACTTCCCCTTTGAAAAGTTTTATAATTTTACTTTTTGTGGCTCTATTGTCACATTCCAACCGACCAACAGCTCAGACAACTGGTAAAGTACATTAAAATGTAATTTTATTCAACATTCTGGCATGCAGAGGTGAGAGGAAACTTTCCTGATTCAAATGCTCATTTCTGCTCGATGTTGAATTAAATGCAATTCAAAACCAGGTGTCCAGACAACTTCTTGGCATGTTCCTACATGAAGAAGTACCCATAACTAGTAAGACAACTGCAGCTTGCTAACAAAATAGTTTATTTGGTGTTATACACAATCGAATCGAGTTACATTACCTTCAGAAAGTATTCAAACCACTTGACTTATTCCACATTTTGTGTTACAGCCTGAATTTTCTCACCCATCGACACAAAATACCTCATAATAACAAAGTGGAAAGTGTATTTTTTTTAAATGTTATTATTATTATTATTGGAAATTAAAAGCATCTAATTTACGTAAGTATTCACAGCCTTGGCCCTGAGTCAATACATGTTAGTCACCTTTGTCAGCGATTACAGCTGTGAGTCATTCTGGGTAAGTCTCTAAGAGCTTTGCACACCTGGATAGTACAATATTTGCCCATTTTATTATTTTCTAAAATATTCAGGCTCTGTCAATTTGGTTGTTGATCATTGCTAGACAACCATTTTAAAAGTCTTGCCACAGATTTTCCAGCAGATTTAAGTCAAAACTGTAACTCGGCCACTCAGAACATTCACTGTCTTCTTGGTATGCAACTCCAGTGTAGATTTGGCCTTGTTCAGTCCTACTGAAAGGTGAATTTATATCCCAGTGTCTGGTGGAAAGCAGACTGAACCGAGTTTTCCTCTAGGATTGCTTAGCTCTATTCTGTTTCTATTTTTGTCCTGAAAAACACCCCAGTCCGATTACAAGCATACCAATAAGTTCTTCCTAAATATTTCCAAAACTAAAAGCATTGTATTTGGGACAAATCATTCACTGAACATTAAACCTCAACTATGTCTCGTAATGAATAATGTGGAAATTGAGCAAGTTGAGGTGACTAAACTGCTTGGAGTAACACTAGATTGTAAACTGTCATGGTCAAAACATATTGATACAACAGTAGCTAAGATGGGGAGAAGTCTGTCCATAATAAAGCGGTGCTCTGCCTTCTTAACAACACTATCAACAAGGCAGGTCCTATAGGCCCTAGTTTTGGTGCACCTGGACTACTGTTCTGTCGTGTGGTCAGGTACAACAAAGAAGGATTTGGGAAAATTGCAGTTGGCTCAGAACAGGGCAGCACGGCTGGCCCTTAAAAGTACACGGAGAGCTAACATTAATGACATGCATGTCAATCTCTCATGGCTCAAAGTGGAAGAGAGATTGTCTTCATCACTACTTGTTTTTGTAAGATGTGTTGACAAGCTGAATGCACTGAGCTGTGTGCTAGTAGTTTAAACAGCTCGGACACCCCACAAGACAGAGAGAGAGGGAGGGAGGCAGACTATGGGAGGCGCACAGTACTACATAGAGCCATGACTACATGGAACTCTATTCCACATCAGGTAACTGATTCAAGCAGTAGAATCGGATTTAAAAAGCAGGTAAAAATACACCTTTTGGAACAACAAGGTCTGTGAAGACACACACACAAAGGTACAGATAAATGCATACACACACATTGTGATATTGTTGTATGGTGGTATTGAACATGTTGTGGATATGTGGTGGTGTAGAGATGTTATATGATGGACTGTTTTATCTTTAGCTCATTCAGTACAAACATAGTTCACTGTTTTATCTGTTGTTTTCTATGTAATGTGGACGCTTTGGTGTGTTTGGCCCCTGGAAGAGTAGCTACTGTTTTGGCAGGAACTAATGGGGATCTGTAATAAATACAAATAACATGACGCAGCCACCACTATTCTAGAAAATATAAAGTTGTTCTCAGTAATGTGTTTTAATGGATTTGCCCCAAATGTAACACTTTGTATTCCGGACAAAAAGTGAAATTCTGTCATATTTTTGTTGTTGTTGCAGTTTAACTTTAGTGCCTTGTTGCAAACAGGATGCATGTTTTGGAATATTTCTTATTCTGTACACAAACTAGCCACCAAACTAATCACTGTAACCAAAAAAACATTTGGAAAGTTTGAGGTGAGGGAGAAAGTGTGGTGGAACAAGTATTAGCATTGTTAAGTATCTTGCTAACTGTATTGAATTGTCCGTTAGCAAGCCAGAGAAATGTTGAGCAACATTAGCCAACTCACCTGATCAAGTAATTGAGTTTATGGTGTGAAAATTAGCTTGCTAAAAAAGTCACACAGCTAACGCTAGCTAACGTTACATCAGATGAGCTAACATTAGTAACCTAACCAATTTGCTATTGTATTAACTATACGACTCCTTGCCGTTTTTCAAGTTATAACGCGTTAGTTGCTTACTGGACCCCGGCAATCTGTGTAAAATGTTAACTAGCTAACGAACTAACCACTGTCTATTAACTAATCTTTTCCCTCTACAGTATGTGGTACATTTTCAGAATGAGAGAATTAGGTGAAAATGAGGCGTTGCTTGTTAAACAAGTGGGATCAAGTGTAGCTGGAGTTGGGCCTGGTTTAAGCTGGATGCCACTATAGAGGTGAAAGGAACACAAAACACTTTCCCGCTTTCTCACTTTTGCTGGCACATTGTAGAACAGATGTCCACAGGTAGAAAGTATACTATGTAATAATGTGCAGTGTAGCCCGCATATATAGTTTTTGTTGTCTTGACAGTAACACGTGTGAGTGAGGGGGGATTATCATTTTTTATACTCAGTGAACGTTATTTTTGCACACATGTAACCTTGTGCACTTGATCAATGTCTATAGTGGCTACTATAATAGAATATAATAGAATGCCTATTTCATTCTATTTCTGCTTTAAGAGGTTTTTTCCCCCAAGTGCAATATTTATGTGTTGTCACAAGCGTTTTATTATAAAGGCTGCCGTGGTAACAAGCGTTCTATTGTAAAGGCTGTCGTGGTAACAAGCGTTCTATTGTGAAGGCTGTCGTGGTAACAAGCGTTCTATTGTGAAGGCTGTCGTGGTAACAAGCGTTCTATTGTGAAGGCTGTCGTGGTAACAAGCGTTCTATTGTGAAGGCTGTCGTGGTAACAAGCGTTCTATTGTGAAGGCTGTCGTGGTAACAAGCGTTCTATTGTGAAGGCTGTCGTGGTAACAAGCGTTCTATCGTAAAGGCTGTCGTGGTAACAAGCGTTCTATCGTAAAGGCTGTCGTGGTAACAAGCGTTCTATTGTAAATGCTGTCGTGGTAACAAGCGTTCTATTGTAAAGGCTGTCGTGGTCACAAGCGTTCTATTGTGAAGGCTGTCGTGGTCACAAGCCTTCTATTGTGAAGGCTGTCGTGGTAACAAGCCTTCTATTGTAAAGGCTGTCGTGGTAACAAGCATTCTATTGTGAAGGCTGTGGTGGTCACAAGCGTTCTATTGTGAAGGCTGTCGTGGTCACAAGCCTTCTATTGTGAAGGCTGTCGTGGTAACAAGCGTTCTATTGTGAAGGCTGTCGTGGTAACAAGCATTCTATTGTGAAGGCTGTCGTGGTCACAAGCGTTCTATTGTGAAGGCTGTCGTGGTCACAAGCGTTCTATTGTGAAGGCTGTCGTGGTCACAAGCGTTCTATTGTGAAGGCTGTCGTGGTCACAAGCGTTCTATTGTGAAGGCTGTCGTGGTCACAAGCGTTCTATTGTGAAGGCTGTCGTGGTAACAAGCGTTCTATTGTGAAGGCTGTGGTGGTCACAAGCGTTCTATTGTGAAGGCTGTCGTGGTAACAAGCGTTCTATTGTGAAGGCTGTCGTGGTCACAAGCGTTCTATTGTGAAGGCTGTCGTGGTCACAAGCGTTCTATTGTGAAGGCTGTCGTGGTAACAAGCGTTCTATTGTGAAGGCTGTCGTGGTCACAAGCGTTCTATTGTGAAGGCTGTCGTGGCTAACTGCAATATTGCTTTTTCTAAACACTTATGTCATTTTGCAGTAAAGTCTAGGCAACAAATAACATTGGATTGCTTTCTTTACATTTTTTAGCTGTAAGTTAGGTTCACATGAACCACTTTTAATTTTACACACAGAGACTGATCGTGTAGATCATATTCTTTGTTATTTAATTAGTTCACCTGCATCTCCCCCTTCAGTGCAACACAAAACAAAGTGTCACCTTTTTGGGCCCTCAGCAGTTTGCATCCCTGTGAACAGGCATCCTTCTTTTCACTCTGTCAATTAGGTTAGTATTGTGGAGAACCTACAGTGTTGTTGATCCATCCTCAGTTTTCTCCTATAACAGCCATTAAACTCTGTAACAGTTTTAAAATCACCATTGGCCTCATGGTGAAATCCCTGAGTGGTTTCCTTCCTCTCCGGCAACTGAGTTAGGCAGGACGCCGGTATCTTTGTAGTGACTGGGTGTATCGATACACCATCTGAAGTGTAATGAATCACTTTACCATGCTCAAAGGGATACTCAATGTCTGCTTTTTAACCCATCTACCAATAGGTGCCCTTTGTGAGCCAGTGGTAAAACTCCCTGGTGTGTGGTAGAATGTGTTTTTAAATTTACTGAGGGACCTGACAGATAATTGTATGTGTTGGGTACAGAGGTGAGACAGTCATTCAAAAATCATGTTAAAGACTATTATTGCACGCAGTGTGAGTCGATGCAACCTATTATGTGACTTGTTAAAGCAAGTTGTTATGCCTGAATGTATTTAGGCTTGCCATAACAAAGGGGTTGAATACTTAGACTCAACATTTCAGCTTTTCATTTTTGATTAATTTGTAAAAATGTCTAAAAACATAATTCCACTTTGACATTATGGGGTATTGTGGGTAGGTCAGTGATGGCCGTAACACAACAAAATGTGGGGAAAGTTAAGGGGTGTGAATACTTTGAGGCATTGCGTGTTCTCCTGTCTTCAACGTATTCCCACGCATAATAGAGAGAGATGTGTTCATATACAAATGTAACCAAGGTTTGAAATGATTATTTTAGTCAAATATTATATCTGTTTGGGCTTCTTCCTGTCAGTTTGCAGTCTACAAATGATTTGAAATGATGTTCTGGCCGCCTGACCATCCGCTCAAGAAATAAATTGGGCCGCGCCTGTGTCTAGTTGATGATCCCTGGGTTACGGTCTGATCATTTCTCTGGGCTTCTCTCTCTACCTTCCATATGATATTGATTTATTTGTAATGCCAGCAGCAGCAGTCAGGCCCAGGGTGGAAGGAACCTTCAGAAGAACCAGACTCAGCCCATCCTTCCCCGGCTAGAGAAGGATGTAGTTTATTTAGCATGACCAGGTCATTTAGCATTCATTGGATGTTGCAGCATAACCTCAGACATCCACAGGCTCAATTGCTAGAGCGCCGTTTGGGGACGAGATGAGTTGGGCTCCATGGCAATACCATCAAGAAGCTCTCTGTATGTTGTAGTCCTGGGGCATCAAATTATTCCAAAATACTACTTACGAATGGAATTTAGAATGGATAGGAAAAGTGTGATTTATCAAACAATCCTATGATCGTCATATGCACACCGGTAGGCGAATCACCATTTGATAAATACCAATTGTTTTCAGCCTTGGTGTTTTTGTACAACCTTGGCTATTTGCATTTTGAAATGCCCCTAATTAACTATATATGGTTAAAATCATCCCTTTAAAGCTCGGGGGGAAATATACAACGACGTACCATGAAATAGAGGTGTCAGAGATTGAGTACATCCAAAAGGTTTTTAATTTGTCTCGCTCAGTTGTGGCTTGACCAGTCAACATAAAAACATGGCCTCAAAGAGAGGACCATTAGGACAATTCAAGTTGCTTTAGCAACGGCAAATATTCTTCAAATGTCGGGTCGTCTACCCAGAGGTATCGTGGAAATGAAACAAAACCTGAAGCAGTCCTGATGCTGGAGACAAGCAGCCTTATGTTATCACGTTTCCTTCCAAGCTATAGCACACAATATATGAGATAAAGTATGTTTTTTTTTAAAGGACCAAAGAGTTTAGTCATATTTGGGAACCCATTAGGGGCAAAGAAACCTCTCTTGACGTCAACTCTGAAAAGTGCCCGTTGCCAAGACCTGAGGGTGGATAGCACTTGGATGTGCACCGGGGAATGGCATGCGCTTGCCTTTCTAAAGTAGGTCTCAAATCCAGACTCACATTAAGCATCTCCAATCCCAAGTTAATTCTAGAATCAGCTTCCTATTTCGCAACAAAGCCTCCTTCACTCATGCTGCCAAACATACCCTCGTAAAACTGACTATCCTACCGAACCTTGACTTCGGCGATGTAATTTACAAAATAGCCTCCAACACTCTACTCAGACTGCATCCAATTTGCTATCACAGTGCCATCCGTTTTGTCACCAAAGCCCCATATATTACCCACCACTGCGACCTGTATGCTCTCGTTGGCTGGCCCTCGCTTCATATTCGTCGCATAACCCACTGGCTCCAGGTCATCTATAAGTCTTTGCTAGGTAAAGCACCGCCTTATCTCGGCTCACTGGTCACCATAGCAGCACCCACCCGTAGCACGTGCTCCAGCAGGTATATTTCACTCGTCATCCCCAACGCCTATTCCTCCTTTGGCCGCCTTTCCTTCCAGTTCTCTGCTGCCAATGACTGGAACGAATTGCAAAAATCACTGAAGCTGGAGACTCATATCTCCCTCACTAACTTTAAGCACCAGCTGTCAGAGCAAAGCATTGTCAGAGCATTGTTATTTTCGTAAATGGACTGATGTGCACACCTGTCTTATCCCCTCAGAACAGCCTCAATTCTTCAGGGCATGGACTCTACAAGGTGTCCAAAGTGTTCCACAGGGATGCTGCCCCATGTTGACTCCAATACAGTTGTGTCAAGTTGACTGGATGTCCTTTGGGTGGTGGACCATTCCTGGTACACACAGGAAACTGTTGAGCGTGAAAAACCCAGCAGCGTTGCAGTTCTTGACACAAACCGGTGCGCCTGGCACCTTCTACCATACCCCGTTCAAAGGCACATTACATTTTTTGTCTTGCCCATTCACCATCTGAATGGCACACATACACAATCCATGTCTCAATTGTCTCAAGGCTTAAGAATCCTTCTTTAACCTGTCTCCTCCCCCTTCATCTGCACTGATTGAAGTGGATTTAACAAGTGACATCAATAAGGGATCGTATCTTTCACCTGGTCAGTCTGTCTGTCATGGAAAGAGCAGGTGTTCTTAATGTTTTGTATACCCAGCAGTGGTGTAAAGTCCTTAAGTAAAATACTTTAAAGTACTACTTAAGTAGTTTTTTAGGGTATCTGTACTAGAGGTCAACCGATTAATCGGAATGACCGATTTAATTAGGGCCGATTTCAAGTTTTCATAACAATCGGAAATCGGTATTTTTGGACACCGATTTGGCAGATTTTAAAATCTGTAATAAAAAATAAAAAAAACTTTATTTATTCTTTATTTAACCAGTCAAGTCAGTTAAGAACACATACTTATTTTCAATGACGGCCTAGGAACGGTGGGTTAACTGCCTCGTTCAGGGGCAGAATGACAGATTTTTACCTTGTCAGCTCGGGGGATTCAATCTTGCAACCTTACAGTTAACTAGTCCAACGCTCTAACCACCTGATTACGTTGCACTCCACGAGGAGCCTGCCTGTTACGCGAATGCAGTAGAAGCCAAGGTTGCTAGCTAGCATTAAACTTATCTTATAAAAAATAATCATAATCACTAGTTAACTACACATGGTTGATGATATTACTAGTTTATCTATTGTGTCCTGCGTTGCATATAATCGATGCGGTGCGTATTGTTGCTCCAATGTGTACCATAAACATCAATGTCTTTCTTAAAATCAATACACAGAAGTATATATTTTTAAACCTGCATATTTAGCTAAAAGAAATCCAGGTTAGCAGGCAATATTAACCAAGTGAAATTGTGTCACTTCTCTTGCGTTCATTGCACACAGAGTCAGTGTATATGCAACAGTTTGGGCTGCCTAATTTGCCAGAATTTTACGTAATTATGACATAACATTAAAGGTTGTGCAATGTAACAGGAATATTTAGACTGATGGATGCCACCCGTTAGATAAAATACGGAACGGTTCCGTATTTCACTGAAAGAATAAACGTTTTGTTTTCGAGATGATAGTTTCCAGATTCGACCATATTAATGACCTAAGGCTCGTATTTCTGTGTGTTATTATGTTATAACTAAGTCTATGATTTGATAGAGCAGTCTGACTAAGCGGTGGTAGGCAGCAGCGGGCTCGTAAGCATTCATTCAATCAGCACTTTCCTGCGTTTTGCCAGAAGCTCTTCGCTGTGCTTCAAGCCTATCAACTCCCGAGATTAGGCTGGTGTAACCGATGTGAAATGGCTAGCTAGTTAGCGGGGTGCACACGAATAGTGTTTCAAACGTCACTCGCTCTGAGACTTGGATTAGTTATTCCCCTTGCCCTGCATGGGTAACGCTGCTTCGAGGGTGGCTGTTGTCGTTGTGTTCCTGGTTCTAGCCCAGGTAGGGGCGAGGAGAGGGACGGAAGCTATACTGTTACACTGGCAATACTAAAGTGCCTATAAGAACATCCAATAGTCAAAGGTATATGAAATACAAATGGTATAGAGAGAAATAGTCCTATAATTCCTATAATAACTACAACCTAAAACTTCTTACCTGGGAATATTGAGGACTCATGTTAAAATGATCCACCAGCTTTCATATGTTCTCATGTTCTGAGCAAGGAACTTAAATGTTAGCTTTCTTACATGGCACATATTGCACTTTTACTTTCTTCTCCAACACTTTGTTTTTGCATCATTTAAACCAAATTGAACAAGTTTCATTATTTATTTGAGGCTAAATAGATTTTATTGATGTATTATATTAAGTTAAAATAATTGTTCATTCAGTATTGTTGTAATTGTCATTATTACAAATAATTTAAAAAAATCGGCCGATTAATCGGTATTGGCTTTTTTGGTCCTCCAATAATCGGTATCGGTATCGGCGTTGAAAAATCATAATCGGTCGACCTCTAGTCTGGAAAGCGTAATCAATACATGCTACTGGTAGCCTACTGTAATGAGTAAAATGAAGAGAAGGATACTCTGTGCTTGCAGGACTGTCCCTCAGACATCGGTGCCATGAATACGCTAGGATACACATACACCTCCATTATTAGCCGGAGAGAAAGAGGCAGATGAAAGATGTTCATATGTTTTGGTAATCTGCGTCTCGCAATGTCTTGTCATGCATGTTTTAAATTCACCAAGTAGCCTAAAGTTCACGTCTTCCTCTCTGGTTTTATTTCAATTACAGTCTTCCCCAGGCCTTTATAACCTATCGTTTAAAACATGGAAAATAATGTTTTATGATAACTGAAGTGTGATTTCAATGAAGTGGGGGGAACATAAAAACATGTGGTAGTGCAGTGCATCAGACATTACCATGGTGTCTGGCATTGATTATTAGATGAGGAGACAGGGTCCTGGTCAAAAGTAGTGCTCTACATAAGGAATGGGCCTGGGTTAAAGTAGTGCACTACACAGGGAATAGGGTGCTGTGGGTCCTGGTCAAAAGTAGTGCTCTACATAAGGAATAGGGTGCTGTGGGTCCTGGTCAAAAGTAGTGCACTACATAGGGAATAGGGTGCTATGGGTCCTGGTCAAAAGTAGTGCACTACATAGGGAATAGGGTGCTATGGGCTCTGGTCAAAAGTAGTGCACTACATAGGGAATAGGGTGCTATTTGGGATGCTACCACAGAGTCCCAGCATTCCTAACTTGGCCTGACTTCTGTCCTCTAGCTATTCTCTCTGTGACCCTTGTTTGTGTTCAGTACCATTGAAACTGCCCCTCCCTCCAAGTCCCACCCCATACCTCATTATACTTACTTAATCCTCTTTGTTCCTGGAGGAACATAGGGCCCGCCCTAATGCACCTCCATTGTAAATCCCATCCCCTTATTGTCACAGAATACAAGTGGCATTTAAAAGTCATTGCTGTGTGTTTTGGCTCTCTGCAGGCAGACCGATGCGGATCAAAGCCAGCCGTGTTAAAGTGATAGTGTGACATTTGAACAATCAGCACGGTACTTGTTCCTGTAGACTTCCAACGCTGGTTAGCAATGCCTCCAGAAACTGCCTTCAACTTCCCTCAAGCTGCTCGCAGAGACATACAAATAGTATCCATAAATTATTCTGACTGGGTATGTAGAGAAACGGGTTTAATTGCCCAAATGTCACACTGTCCTTTTAAGGGATGCTGCTAGGGACATACTCTGTTCCCGCCACTTTTGATAAGAAGTGATTTTCGTAGCAGGTTAGGAATGCATTTTTCCTAACCCTTTTCCTAACCTTAACCTGAGTCTCCTAACCTGCTACTTTTAATTCTCCTAGTCTGCTGTATAAGTTCTCCAAACCAGCTACGAAAAAGTGTCAGAGACACCTGAAAAGCCTCTGGGAAGCTAGGTCGCTAGAAGAGACTGGCGTCTTGTCTTGGCCGCCCTCCATATCTCCTCAAAATAAGGATTAGTCTGGACAGAGAGAAAGGCTGCATCTTCCTGTCATTCTTGCCTGCCGAAACTGTCTGTCAGGAGATGCAGCTAGGAAATCAATCAGACCAAGTCTTCATCCTAAATGTCACCGATACCCTATATAGTGCACTGCTTTTGACCAGGGCCCACATAGGTCTGGTCAAAAGGAGAACACTGAAATAGGGAATAGATTGCCATTTAGGATGAATCCACAGTTGTCACATCTGGCCCCTATTCAGTGTCCAATACTATAGAATGAATATGCTGGCCAGTGGCTCAGCTCAGCTTTGCTTTATCATTCGGTAAACCATGGATGTTTTGTGGGATTATTAGCCATGGAGTGTGTGGTTGTGGTAATCCAGGGAGAGTGATATGGCTGTTCTGGCTGAGGTATCAGGGGAGTTAGTTAGTCTCACAGTCTCACGGTCTGTCTGTGTGTTAAGGTAATGATCTACTGGGAAGGACTGCAGACTTACCTACATCCCAAATGGCAACCCATTTCCTTTTGAAGCCCGTAAAGGTCCTGGTCAAAAGTAGTTTGTTAGAAAGGGTAAGGGGTGCCATTTGGGACAAACTAGGAATGGCTGGAGAGATACTGCTATAATATCCTATTGTAGACTGTGTAGACAGATGTTGATTGAGAACACATTTTATCTGTGTCTGAAATGGCACCTAGTTTCCTATATATAGTGCACTACGAAATAGGGTGCAACCTAGGTCTAGCAAATTGTGATTCATAAAACCACCGTCTGTTTGTTTACCACAGTGGGTTATTGGGTTTGAATTTAAATTACCCATGAGACACCATGTTGTTTATTTGGATCCTCTCTCTGGCTTCTTGTTCTTCTGTAGCGTGTGATGTGTGATCCATCTGAGTGTTCAGTGGTAATGAATTCTGGGGGTTTTATCTTCACGCCGCTCTGCTTTAAAAAATTTTTTTTAACGTTTATTTAACTAGGCGAGTTAAATAAAGGATGAGAATAAATCCAAACAGTGCACACTGAGCCACCTCAAGGCTGGACTGGCCTATCCCACAGTCACCCCTATGAAGAGAGCAGGCGGTGGACTTTGTTGCTTTGTTAATGAGGGTTCTGCTTTAGGACCCTTTTCGGTACGGCTTGTCTGAGCCTGTTTCTGTAGCGTGCGGCAGCTTGATGAACAAGTACACCCCCCTGGACATTTTTGGTATGGGTGGTCCAAGTGAAAATCAAACCCACAATCCCTGGCGTTGCAAGCGCCATGCTCTGGTACGACTCGACCGGGGATCAAACCCCCCAACCTTCCAATCTCAGGGCGGACACTAACCACAAGGCCACAAGGCCAGGCTCTAGCTGGGTGTTGGCTGGCTCAGTGGCGACAGGTTATAAATACTCTAAGCAGTTTGGCTCGCTGTGGTTCTTGTGGGCACCCTTTTCTTAAGTCCCTAGTAACTCAGCTACTCAAAACCAATGTTTCTGAAAAGGATGGATTGGTGGACAGAAAATGGGGGAAATTTGAGAGCAATGACACCATGTTTGTGTGATGATGACTATCTTAACTAGCCTGGGTAAAGTTCATCCAAATACTGTACATGAAACATGGCCTAACTTTGAGGCTCGGCAAACCAGCAAGGGCCTCAGGCGGGGCAAACCAGCAAGGGCCTCAGGCGGGGCAAACCAGCAAGGGCCTCAGGCGGGGCAAACCAGCAAGGGCCTCAGGCGGGGCAAACCAGCAAGGGCCTCAGGCGGGGCAAATCAGCAAGGGCCTCAGGCGGGACAAATCAGCAAGGGCCTCAGGCGGGGCAAATCACAAACTTCCCCTTCTGGAGTACAGTTTAGCCCGTCGGCATAACATCAGGACATTAAACAGTATCACTGCACTGGCTCGGGGTTTTAGCTTGGATTGTGAGAAGCTCAAATACTTGTACTGATTGTCAACTTCTTTTCTGGACTAGTTGTGGGAATTTCAAAAGTGAAATGGAGCAATTCATTTTGGATTCCAGGTTAGTGAATGTCTCTCTTAGGTGGAGCTGCTCATCAAAGGTCAGATTGTGCAACAAGCTACACATGACTGAGCTCATTTTATGTCCCTAGTTTCAGGTATGTGTGGCATCATGAGGGAAGTATGTGTGGGTTGAGTAATCAGAACAACGAATGACACTGTGCTGCAGGTCTGGGGCCAGTCAGTCAGAGCTGCAGGTCTGGGGCCAGTCAGTCAGAGTTGCAGGTCTGGGGCCAGTCAGTCAGAGCTGCAGGTCTGGGGCCAGTCAGTCAGAGCTGCAGGTCTGGGGCCAGTCAGTCAGAGCTGCAGGTCTGGGGCCAGTCAGTCAGAGCTGCAGGTCTGGGGCCAGTCAGTCAGAGTTGCAGGTCTGGGGCCAGTCAGTCAGAGTTGCAGGTCTGGGGCCAGTCAGTCAGAGCTGCAGGTCTGGGGCCAGTCAGTCAGAGCTGCAGGTCTGGGGCCAGTCAGTCAGAGCTGCAGGTCTGGGGCCAGTCAGTCAGAGCTGCAGGTCTGGGGCCAGTCAGTCAGAGCTGCAGGTCTGGGGCCAGTCAGTCAGAGCTGCAGGTCTGGTGCCAGTCAGTCAGAGCTGCAGGTCTGGGGCCAGTCAGTCAGTCAGAGCTGCAGGTCTGGGGCCAGTCAGTCAGTCAGAGCTGCAGGTCTGGGGCCAGTCAGTCAGTCAGAGCTGCAGGTCTGGGGCCAGTCAGTCAGTCAGAGCTGCAGGTCTGGGGCCAGTCAGTCAGTCAGAGCTGCAGGTCTGGGGCCAGTCAGTCAGTCAGAGCTGCAGGTCTGGGGCCAGTCAGTCAGTCAGAGCTGCAGGTCTGGGGCCAGTCAGTCAGTCAGAGCTGCAGGTCTGGGGCCAGTCAGTCAGTCAGAGCTGCAGGTCTGGGGCCAGTCAGTCAGTCAGAGCTGCAGGTCTGGGGCCAGTCAGTCAGTCAGAGCTGCAGGTCTGGGGCCAGTCAGTCAGTCAGAGCTGCAGGTCTGGGGCCAGTCAGTCAGTCAGAGCTGCAGGTCTGGGGCCAGTCAGTCAGTCAGAGCTGCAGGTCTGGGGCCAGTCAGTCAGTCAGAGCTGCAGGTCTAGGGCCAGTCAGTCAGTCAGAGCTGCAGGTCTGGGGCCAGTCAGTCAGTCAGTCAGAGCTGCAGGTCTGGGGCCAGTCAGTCAGTCAGTCAGAGCTGCAGGTCTGGGGCCAGTCAGTCAGTCAGTCAGAGCTGCAGGTCTGGGGCCAGTCAGTCAGTCAGTCAGAGCTGCAGGTCTGGGGCCAGTCAGTCAGAGTTGCAGGTCTGGGGCCAGTCAGTCAGAGTTGCAGGTCTGGGGCCAGTCAGAGCTGCAGGTCTGGGGCCAGTCAGAGCTGCAGGTCTGGGGCCAGTCAGTCAGAGCTGCAGGTCTGGGGCCAGTCAGTCAGAGCTGCAGGTCTGGGGCCAGTCAGTCAGAGCTGCAGGTCTGGGGCCAGTCAGTCAGAGCTGCAGGTCTGGGGCCAGTCAGTCAGAGCTGCAGGTCTGGGGCCAGTCAGTCAGAGCTGCAGGTCTGGGGCCAGTCAGTCAGAGCTGCAGGTCTGGGGCCAGTCAGAGCTGCTTGCTCAGATTGAAAGTCCGTGTGTGAGTGGGGGAAAGAGGAACACGTGAGTCGTATTAGTCACACTCCCTCTAATGTTATCTAGCTTTCTGCCTTGGAGCAGCTCTTCCTGTATAACACCAGAGAGCCTTGTGGATGGGTTTACCCAGCCCCGTCTTCAGTCTTTTCTCTTGACTGTGTGTGTTCCTGTAATCTTATCGACCAGAGAGCATTGTGGATGTGTTTACCCAGCCCCGTCTTCAGTCTTTTCTCTTGACTGTGTGTGTTCCTGTAATCTCATCGACCAGAGAGCCTTGTGGATGGGTTTACCCAGCCCCGTCTTCAGTCTTTTCTCTTGACTGTGTGTGTTCCTGTAATCTTACCGACCTGTTCCAGGCTGCTTCCTAGGCTAGGAGTACAACTCTTACTGTTTACAGTGTACATAGACGTGGGGAAGGGGATTACCAGTCAGTCTATGCTCCCTCGTCCCATCCCTCCGTTCTATATTGTGAGTGTCTAAACTACGCAAGCACAGAAATCTTGGAGTTGAAGGATTCTGGATTTCTTGCTAATTCTCTCCTGATTCCAGGAATCTTTTACCGGAATTTTGCAAACCTAGTGTGTATATAAACTAAAGTTATGATTAACTAGGCCTATTCTCTCTCCTCTCCAGCTGTACGGTGGGCCATGCAGAGCCAGCCTGTGTGCCTGCAACGGTGAGCTCCAGCACCAGCCAACGTTTTCACCGTGATGGCAGCAGAGCGGGATGGGCGGGGGTGTGAGCTGCCCATCGCCCCGGGCCAGGTGTACATCGAGGTGGAGTATGACTACAATTACAAGTCCAAGGAGCGCCAGGTCTCCATCCACCAGGGAGAGTGTTACATGCTGGTGAAAAAGACCAACGGGGACTGGTGGCAGGTCAAGAAGGAGGAGGGGGCCAAGGCATTCTATGTCCCAGCGCAGTACGTCAGGGAGGTCCGCAAGGCCCTCATGCCGCCTCCCAAGCCCCTTCACCTGGGTCATCACCGTGGGGGGAGCGGGGGGAACCCGGTGCGGGTCAAGCCCATCGTCCTGGACATGGGCAGATCTAACGAGAGCCTGAATGTGACCAGTTTCAGTCGGCCCTCTCCCTCCTCACCCTCTCCCTCTTCCTCGTCGGGGGCAGCCCTCACCCCTCCGAGGCAGCACAGGGATGCCAACCAGAACCCTGGTAGAGACCCTGGCAGCCCCACCGACCACGACAGGGCCTTGGTAGATGTCCTCCAAAACACCCACCCTCACGTTCCTGGACGGGGATGTAACACGCTGCCCCGTGCCCGTGCAACCTCCCCTGAGCTCCGCAGGGCACCCCTGGACGTGGACATGCCTCCGGGGCCCTGTGACTCGGAGGGGTCGGAGAGACGCAACGACTCAGAGTCTGGAGATGAGCTGAGCAGCGGTTCAAGTGAACACTTGCAGGTAAGATCTCTCTCTCAGTTAAGGTCTCTCCATCTCTCTGTTAAGGTCTCTCCATCTCTCTGTTAAGGTCTCTCCATCTCTCTCTCTCTGTTAAGGTCTCTCCATCTCTCTCTCTCTGTTAAGGTCTCTCCATCTCTCTGTTAAGGTCTCCATCTCTCTCTCTGTTAAGGTCTCTCCATCTCTCTCTCTCTGTTAAGGTCTCTCCATCTCTCTCTCTCAGTTAAGGTCTCTCCATCTCTCTCTCTCTGTTAAGGTCTCTCCATCTCTCTCTCTCTGTTAAGGTCTCTCCATCTCTCTGTTAAGGTCTCTCCATCTCTCTCTCTGTTAAGGTCTCTCCATCTCTCTCTCTCTGTTAAGGTCTCTCCATCTCTCTCTCTCTGTTAAGGTCTCTTCATCTCTCTCTCTGTTAAGGTCTCTCCATCTCTCTCTCTGTTAAGGTCTCTCCATCTCTCTCTCTCTCTGTTAAGGTCTCTCCATCTCTCTCTCTCTCTGTTAAGGTCTCTCCATCTCTCTCTCTCTCTGTCTCTCTGTCTCTCTGTCTCTCTGTCTCTCTGTCTCTCTGTCTCTCTGTCTCTCTGTCTCTCTGTCTCTCTGTCTCTCTGTCTCTCTGTGTCAAGGTCTCTCCATCTCTCTCAGGTAATTCTTGTTGAATGACAAAAGCTGGTGATGTTTTGGTCTTTTGCTCCTGTCGGTGAATCTTTTGACATGTTTTCCTGCTGTTCGTGTGCAGTGGTGGTGATGGGAAAGTCATCTGAGCCTACTGCAAGTGTTCTTTCTTTTAGATAGCACAGTATGAGGTACTACCTGAACTGAATTATTTTACTATGGTACTAATGAATACACCTTGTTGTTCTCTGTCTGTAGTGGCTGGCTGATTAGGGCCTGGATGTAGTGGCTGGCGGACTGGGCCTGGGTGTAGTGGCTGGCTGATTAGGGCCTGGGTGTAGTGGCTGGCTGATTAGGGCCTGGGTGTAGTGGCTGGCTGATTAGGGCCTGGGTGTAGTGGCTGGCTGATTAGGGCCTGGGTGTAGTGGCTGGCGGATTAGGGCCTGGGTATAGTGGCTGAATGATTAGGGCCTGGGTGTAGTGGCTGGCCGATTAGGGCCTGGGTGGAGTGGCTGACTGATTAGGGCCTGGGTGTAGTGGCTGGCGGACTGGGCCTGGGTGTAGTGGCTGAGTGATTAGGGCCTGGGTGTAGTGGCTGGCTGATTAGGGCCTGGGTGTAGTGGCTGGCTGATTAGGGCCTGGGTGTAGTGGCTGGCGGACTGGGCCTGGGTGTAGTGGCTGGCTGATTAGGGCCTGGGTGTAGTGGCTGGCGGACTGGGCCTGAGTGTAGTGGCTGGCTGATTAGGGCCTGAGTGTAGTGGCTGGCTGATTAGGGCCTGGGTGTAGTGGCTGGCGGACTGGGCCTGGGTGTAGTGGCTGGCTGATTAGGGCCTGGGTGTAGTGGCTGGCGGACTGGGCCTGAGTGTAGTGGCTGGCTGATTAGGGCCTGAGTGTAGTGGCTGGCTGATTAGGGCCTGGATGTAGTGGCTGGCTGATTAGGGCCTGGGTGTAGTGGCTGGCCGATTAGGGCCTGAGTGTAGTGGCTGGCTGATTAGGGCCTGGATGTAGTGGCTGGCTGATTAGGGCCTGGGTGTAGTGGCTGGCGGACTGGGCCTGGGTGTAGTGGCTGGCTGATTAGGGCCTGGGTGTAGTGGCTGGCTGATTAGGGCCTGGGTGTCGTGGCTGACTGATTAGGGCCTGGATGTAGTGGCTGGCTGATTAGGGCCTGGGTGTAGTGGCTGGCGGAATGGGCCTGAGTGTAGTGGCTGGCTGATTAGGGCCTGAGTGTAGTGGCTGGCTGATTAGGGCCTGAGTGTAGTGGCTGGCTGATTAGGGCCTGGGTGTAGTGGCTGGCTGATTAGGGCCTGGGTGTAGTGGCTGGCTGATTAGGGCCTGGGTGTAGTGCATCGTTTCCCAAACTAGGGGTCGCCTGATTAGCGCCTGGATGTCATAAGGTGAATGCACCAATTTGTAAGTCGCTCTGGATAAGAGCGTCTGCTAAATGACTTAAATGTAAATGTAAATTTGAAAATGGGGTCGCGAGAAAACTCTGAAATCGAATAAATACAATTGAGCTTGGTTCATAGTACCAGGGGTTTCATAGTACCAGGGGTTTATAGTACCAGGGGGTTCATAGTACCAGGGGGTTCATAGTACCAGGGGTTCATAGTACCAGGGGTTCATAGTACCAGGGGGTTCATAGTACCAGGGGTTCATAGTACCAGGGGTTCATAGTACCAGGGGGTTCATAGTACCAGGGGTTTCATAGTACCAGGGGTTTCATAGTACCAGGGGTTCATAGTACCAGGGGTTCATAGTACCAGGGGTTTCATAGTACCAGGGGTTTCATAGTACCAGGGGGTTCATAGTACCAGGGGGTTCATAGTACCAGGGGGTTCATAGTACCAGGGGGTTCATAGTACCAGGGGGTTCATAGTACCAGGGGGTTCATAGTACCAGGGGTTTCATAGTACCAGGGGTTCATAGTACCAGGGGTTTCATAGTACCAGGGGTTTCATAGTACCAGGGGTTCATAGTACCAGGGGTTCATAGTACCAGGGGTTCATAGTACCAGGGGTTTCATAGTACCAGGGGTTTCATAGTACCAGGGGGTTCATAGTACCAGGGGGTTCATAGTACCAGGGGTTTCATAGTACCAGGGGTTTCATAGTACCAGGGGTTTCATAGTACCAGGGGTTTCATAGTACCAGGGGTTCATAGTACCAGGGGTTCATAGTACCAGGGGTTTCATAGTACCAGGGGTTTCATAGTACCAGGGGGTTAAGTAAGTCAGTAACCTGAGAGGTTTCTGTTTTCTTACTACAAATGCTCTATCTTTTGTACCGTTTTATCTACTAAATATTATGACCTCATCACTGTCCCTCTGTGGATAAGAAGCATCACAACCCCTCACCCTCACTGTCCCTCTGTGGATAAGAAGCATCACAACCCTGCACCCTCACTGTCCCTCTGTGGATAAGAAGCCATGTAACCCTTCACCCATCACTGTCCCTCTGTGGATAAGAAGCCATGCAACCCTGCACCCATCACTGTCCTTCTGTGGATAAGAAGCATCACAACCCCTCACCCTCACTGTCCCTCTGTGGATAAGAAGCCATGTAACCCTGCACCCTCACTGTCCCTCTGTGGATAAGAAGCATCACAACCCCTCACCCTCACTGGTCCTCTGTGGATAAGAAGCCATGTAACCCTTCACCCTCACTGTCCCTCTGTGGATAAGAAGCCATGCAACCCTGCACCCTCACTGTCCCTCTGTGGATAGGAAGCCATGCAACCCTGCACCCTCACTGGTTCTCTGTGGATAAGAAGCCATGCAACCCTGCACCCTCACTGTCCCTCTGTGGATAAGAAGCCATGCAACCCTGCACCCTCACTGGTTCTCTGTGGATAAGAAGCCATGCAACCCTGCACCCTCACTGTCCCTCTGTGGATAAGAAGTCATGTAACCCTGCACTCTCACTGTCCCTCTGTGGATAAGAAGCATCACAACCCCTCACCCTCACTGTCCCTCTGTGGATAAGAAGCCATGTAACCCTGCACCCTCACTGTCCCTCTGTGGATAAGAAGCCATGTAACCCTGCACCCTCACTGTCCCTCTGTGGATAGGAAGCCATGCAACCCTGCACCCTCACTGGTTCTCTGTGGATAAGAAGCCATGCAACCCTGCACCCTCACTGTCCCTCTGTGGATAAGAAGCCATGCAACCCTGCACCCTCACTGTCCCTCTGTGGATAAGAAGCCATGTAACCCTGCACCCTCACTGTCCCTCTGTGGATAAGAAGCCATGTAACCCTGCACCCTCACTGGTCCTCTGTGGATAAGAAGCCATGTAACCCTGCACCCTCACTGTCCCTCTGTGGATAAGAAGCCATGTAACCCTGCACCCTCACTGTCCCTCTGTGGATAAGAAGCATCACAACCCTGCACCCTCACTGGTTCTCTGTGGATAAGAAGCCATGCAACCCTGCACCCTCACTGTCCCTCTGTGGATAAGAAGCCATGTAACCCTGCACCCTCACTGGTCCTCTGTGGATAAGAAGCCATGTAACCCTGCACCCTCACTGTCCCTCTGTGGATAAGAAGCCATGTAACCCTGCACCCTCACTGTCCCTCTGTGGATAAGAAGCCATGCAACCCTGCACCCTCACTGGTTCTCTGTGGATAAGAAGCCATGCAACCCTTCACCCTCACTGTCCCTCTGTGGATAAGAGGCCATGTAACCCTTCACCCTCACTGTCCCTCTGTGGATAAGAGGCCATGTAACCCTTCACCCTCACTGTCCCTCTGTGTGTAACAGTTTAACTTTAGTCCGTCCCCTCGCCCCGACCCGGGCGTGAACCAGGGACCCTCTGCACACATCAACAACAGTCACCCACGAAGCATCGTTACCCATCGCTCCACAAAAGCCGCAGCCCTTGCGGAGCAAGGGGAACCACTACTTCAAGGTCTCGGAGCAAGTGACTTAACCGATTGAAAGGCTATTAGCGCGCACCATCGCCAACTAGCTAGCCATTTCACATCCGTTACATGTGGATAAGAAGCCATCTTCTTGTCCCTCATTTGTTTGTATTTTTTGTCCATCACTTGTAGGTATTCTATCCCTGATATTCCTCAACCCTGATCTTCTTCTTCTCTCTCTGCATCACACTTGCCTAGTTAAATGAAGGTTAAGAACAAATTCTTATTTACAATGACGGCTTGCCCCGGCCAAACCCGGATGACGCTGGGCCAATTGTGTGCCGCCCTATAGGACTCCCAATTAAGGCCGGATGTGATACAGCCTTGATTCGATCCAGGGACTGTAGTGACGCCTCTTGCACTGAGATGCAGTGTCTTAGACCGCTGTGCCATTCGGGAGCCCTAACAATGGTGATTTATGGCGAAAAAGACAGAATAGAAAACTCTACTCGTAAAATATTTAGAAACAAATGGTTTGGGGTATAAATATGCAAAGTTAGTATTGATCATATTGAGTAATATTTATTTATTGTCATTTACATTCTGTGTAGCGGGAGTGTGCTACTGTACCCCTTTCAAGCTGAAATATTTACCTTTTGGGTGACCTGACCAAATTCACATAGAAAAATGAGTTATGGATGTGTTATTTTCATTGAAAGCAAGTCTAAGAAGCAGTATATCTGTTCTAAGGGTGCTATTACTATGTTTTTGTGTTGTCTTTCGGTTTTGTACAGCAGCTTCAAACACCAGAATATATCTATTTTTTTAAATGTAGTTACTGAACAGATATTTCACAGCAGTTTAGATGGTACACTGATTCTCTACACTATACAGTACATTGCTTGTTTTTGTCACGTAAACTGAAATTAGGAGAACTATTACAGTTTTAGCAACCAGAAAATGGAGGAGCGATTAAAAATAAAATAAAATAAAAAATGTTTTTGCATAATGTACCTTTTAAGCCCAGCTGAGATAAATGTCAAATTTTACAAAAATTACATCTATGTATAACAATACAAGGCTCATTTAACAGTAAAATAAGACAAAATGCATTTAAAAATGTAAGCTGCAAATGCCTGAAATCTTTTATCTTGTTGTATTGTTGTAGTTCACCAGGTTATGTTGCTACTGTGTGACTGAGACATGCAGCCTCAACTGCTAGCATGAAAAATATAATCTTTTAATGGTAATGAATGCCATTGAAATATGCTGTCATTGGCATTCATCAGCACATCAATCTCTTCATTTTACATGAAGTATGATCACTTATTTTAGAAGGTATACAAATAGTTTTTAAATGTGTTTATCCGAGGGTCGCCTGAACAGCCAACAGTTTTTTTTTTTCAGCTTTGAAATTGACCACTAGTAGGAACTTACACACAACTGTCAATCATTTAATAATAAAACGTCTGATTGGCTTAGAATAAAAACTTTTATGGATATAACCACATGAATTGGTTGAAACATTAAACAGCAGAACATTTTGTATTTATTTGTATTATTATTTGAATCCAAAGATGGTAATGGGCTTAATGGGTACGCGTACCCTAGTGGCTGGTATGGCCTTTGTTCCCATGCCACCCGGCTCTATTAGATGAGCTGTGTCCCAAATGGCACCCTGTGTCCTACAAAGTGCACTACTATGGGCCCTGGTCAAAAGTAGTGCACTATAAAAGGATTAGGGTGCCACTAGGGCAGGCCTGGCTGCTGGGGCTTGTGTTGCCATGCCACCCGGCTGGCTCTGTTGGAGCTTTATTGGAGTGTTTACAGCAGAACAAAGGGGCCAGTGAGTGAATAGAAACTGGGTCACATTGGTGCAGTACTGGGCCACTGTGTGAATGGGCAACAGGGGCTGTGTGGGTGGGGGATACAGACCTGCTCAGTTCATAGATGGATCTCCCAAACAAAACCACTATCTGGGTGTGTAGGCTACTATTCAGTTGGGGTCTGCAAAAAATTCCTAAACATACATAATTAACAACAAAAAGAACAAGACATAAAAAATTACAATTTAAATAAAAAATTATACCCAAATAAAATGTTTTTTTAAATACAAGAATTTCAAAGTTGTTTCTGTTTTTTTCAGAGACGAGCAAAACAAACACTGACTTAATGCTGCCATATGTAACTTTTTGGGTGACAACCAAATAAACATAGAAATGTTATTTCTAGATCTGTCATTCTCATTTAAGCATGTCTAAGAAGTTGTTGATCAGTTCTATGTGCACTATTTCTATTTCTCATTAAGTTTTGTTTCTGTTTTTTACTTTCTGTTGTACACCAGATTCAAACAGCTGAAAATACAATGTTTTTGCTTATGAAAATTATATTTCACAGCGGTTTAGATGGTACAATGATTCTCTACACAATGACGTCTTGATTTGTCACACAAACTGAAATTAGGCGAAGGATTTAGAATTTTAGCAACCAGGAAATGGCGGTGTGATTTTTGCATATTTACCTTTTTTTTTTAAGGATTTAATGCTGAGTCAGTAGGTGAATTTTTAACAGGAAGAAATGTTATTTGAAAGAAAACAACATGTTTGTCAGCTCCAGAGGGGAGTTCCTAAATCCTTTAAGTGACCATTGAAATACTGCCCAAGATAAAGGTCAACGTAGTCCAGCCAGTTCTGGTTGTGTAGGCAGCAAGCCAAGAGCAAGACAGCAAGCCAAGAGCAAGCCAGCAAGCCAATACAGCAAGCCAAGAGCAAGACAGCAAGCCAAGAGCAAGACAGCAAGCCAAGAGCAAGACAGCAAGCCAAGAGCAAGACAGCAAGCCAAGAGCAAGACAGCAAGCCAAGAGCAAGACAGCAAGCCAAGAGCAAGACAGCAAGCCAAGAGCAAGACAGCAAGCCAAGAGCAAGACAGCAAGCCAAGACAGCAAGCCAGCAAGCCAAGCCAGCAAGCCAAGACAGCAAGCCAAGAGCAAGCCAAGAGCAAGACAGCAAGCCAAGAGCAAGACAGCAAGCCAAGAGCAAGACAGCAAGCCAAGAGCAAGACAGCAAGCCAAGAGCAAGCCAGCAAGCCAAGACAGCAAGCCAGCAAGCCAAGCCAGCAAGCCAAGACAGCAAGCCAAGAGCAAGCCAAGAGCAAGACAGCAAGCCAAGAGCAAGACAGCAAGCCAAGAGCAAGACAGCAAGCCAAGAGCAAGACAGCAAGCCAAGAGCCCAGCTCTAATCTATCCTCAGTCAATCACTCACTTTGTTTCTCTATCTCTCTCTCTGCACTGCTAAAAGTGTCTGGACTTGTCTTAGTCAGGGAACTGTAAAGCACTTAGTGACAACTGCTCATGTCAAAAGAGATTTAAATCTATTTGATCGATTCTCATGTTGGAGCTAGGAACACTAGCATTTTGCTACACCCACAATAACATCTGCTAAGTGTGTGTGTGTGTGTGTGTGTGTGTGTGTGTGTGTGTGTGTGTGTGTGAGAGACCGATAAAATTTGATTTGATTCTTATGTACAGGGTGTTCAACTTTTTATTTATTTTATTTCACCTTTATTTAACCAGGTAGGCTAGTTGAGAACAAGTTCTCATTTGCAACTGCGACCTGGCCAAGATAAAGCATAGCAATTCGACACATACAACAACACAGAGTTACACATGGAATAAACAAAACATACAGTCAATAATACAGTAGAAAAAAAGAAAACAAAAAGTATATATACAGTGAGTGCAAATGAGGTAAGATAAGGGAGTTAAGGCAATAAATAGGCCATGGTGGCGAAGTAATTACAATATAGCAATTAAACACTGGAATGGTAGATGTGCAGAAGATGAATGTGCAAGTAGAGATACTGGGGTGCAAAGGAGCAAGATAAATAAATACATTATGGGGATGGGTTAGATAGGCTGTTTACAGATGGGCTATGTACAGGGCAATGATCTATGAGCTGCTCTGATAGCTGGTGCTTAAAGCTAGTGAGGGAGATGTGAGTCTCCAGTTTCAGAGATTTTTGCAGTTCGTTCCAGTCATTGGCAGCAGAGAACTGGAAGGAAAGGCGACCAAAGGAGGAATTGGCTTTGGGGGTGACCAGTGAGATATACCTGCTGGAGCGCGTGCTACGAGTGGGTGCTGCTATGGTGACCAGTGAGCTGAGATAAGGCGGGGCTTTACCTAGCAGAGACTTGTAGAGGGTTTGGCGACGAGTATGAAGCAAGGGCCAACCAACGAGAGCGTACAGGTCGCAGTGGTGGGTAGTGTATGGGGCTTTGGTGACAAAGCAATTTGTTGAGTAGAGTGTTGGAGGCTATTTTACAGATGACATCGCCGAAGTCGAGGATCGGTAGGATGGTCAGTTTTACGAGGGTATGTTAGGCAACATGAGTGGAGGATGCTTTGTTGCGATATAGGAAGCCGATTCTAGATTTAATTTTGGATTGGAGATGCTTAACTTCTCTAGGGTATGTGGGACGGTAGCGTCCCACCTCGTCAACAGCCAGTGAAACTGCAGGGTGCCAAATTCAAAACAACAGAAATCCCATAATTTTAATTCCTCAAACATACAGGTATTTTACACCATTTTAAAGATACACTTGTTGTAAATCCAGCAAGTGTCCGATTTCAAAAAGGTTTTACGACGAAAGCACACCAAACAATTATGTTAGGTATGAGCCAAGTCACAGATAAAGACAGCCATTTTTCCAGCCAAAGAGAGCAGTAACAAAAAGCAGAAATAGAGATAAAATGAATCACTAACCTTTGATCTTCATCAGATGACACTCATAGGACTTCATGTTACACAATACATGTATGTTTTGTTCGGTAAAGTTCATATTTATATACAAAAATCTGAGTTTAGGCGGGACGCTACTGTCTCACTTGGCAAAAAGCCTGAGAAAATACAGAGCGTCAAATTCAAAGGAATTACTATGAAAATTACTATAAAATCAAACTTTCATTAAATCACACATGAAAGATACCAAATTAAAGCTACACTGGTTGTGAATCCAGCCAACATGTCAGAATTCAAATAGGCTTTTCGGTGAAAGCATACGATGCTATTATCTGAGGATAGCACCATTGTAAACAAAGAGAGATAAGCATATTTCAACCCTGCAGGCGCGACACAAAACGCAGAAATAAAAATATAATTCATGCCTTACCTTTGACGAGCTTCTGTTGTTGGCACTCCAATATGTCCCATAAACATCACAAATGGTCCTTTTGTTCCATTAATTCCGTCGATATATATCCAAAATGTCAATTTTATTTGGCGCGTTTGATCCAGAAAAACACAGCTTCTAAATTGCTCAAACGTGACTACAAAATATCTCAAAGGCTACCTGTAAACTTTGCCAAAAGAATTCAAACTACTTTTGTAATACAACTTTAGGCATTTTTTTACGTTAATAATCGATAAAATTGAAGACGGGATGATCTGTGTTCAATACAGGATTAAAACCAACTAAAGCCAGCTTTCTGCTCACGCGCTTCGATCAAACAGGACACCTCGAGTGACTCGACTTCAAGATGGCCGTACTTCTTCTTTACACAAAGGAATAACCTCAACCAATTTCTCAAGACTGTTGACATCCAGTGGAAGCCATAGGAACTGCAAGCAGGTTTCCCAATGAAAACTCATTGAAAAGAGTGACCTCAAAAAAAAAAAAAATTTGGAATGGTTTGTCCTCGAGGTTTCGCCTGCTAAATAAGTTCTGTTATACTCACAGACATGATTCAAACAGTTTTAGAAACTTCAGAGTGATTTCTATCGAAATCTACTAACAATATGCATATCTTATCTTCTGGGGATGAGTAGCTGGCAGTTGAATTTGGGTATGCTTTTCATCCAAACGTGAAAATGCTGCCCCCTACCCTAGAGAAGTTAATGTGAGTCTGGAAGGAGAGTTTACAGTCTAACCAGACACTTAGGTATTTGTAGTTGTCCACGTATTCTAAGTCAGAGCTGTCCAGAGTAGTGATGCTGGACGTGCGGGGAGTGATCAATTGAATAGCATGCATTTAGTTTTACTTGCATTTAAGAGCAGTTGGAGGCCAGGGAAGGAGAGTTGTATGGCATTGAATCTCGTCTGGAGGTTAATTAACACAGAGGTCAGAGGTCCAGACAACAGGCCCTTCGATTTGACAGTGAACTCTATCAAAGAAGTAGTTGCTAAACCAGGCGAGGCAATCATTTGAGAATCCAAGGCTGTCGAGTCTGCCAATTAGAATGTGGTGATTGACAGAGTCGAAAGCCTTGGCCAGGTCGATGAATACGGCTGCACAGTAATGTCTCTTATCGATGGTGGTTATGATGTCGTTTAGGACTTTGAGCGTGGCTGAGGTGCACCCGTGAACAGCTCTGAAACCAGATTGCATAGCGGAGAAGGTACGGTGGGATTCGAAATGGTCGGTCATCTGTTTTGTTAACTTGGCTTTCGAAGACCTTAGAAAGATAGGGTAGGATATAGGTCTGTAGCAGTTTGGGTCTTTACATAGGGGTTGCAACAATTTTGGCAGATCATTTTAGAAAGAGAGGGTCCAGATTGTCTAGCCCGGCTGATTTGTAGGGGTCCAGATTTTGCAGCTCTTTCAGAACATCAGCTATCTGGATTTGGGTGAAGGAGAAATGGTGGTGGCTTTGGCAGGTTGCTGTGGAGGGTGCCGGGCAGTTGACCGGGGTAGGGGTAGCCAGGTGGAAAGCATGGCCAGCGGTAGGGAAATGCTTATTGATATTCTCACTTATAGTGAATTTATCGGTGGTGACAGTGTTTCCTATCCTCAGAGCAGTGGGCAGCTGGGAGGAGGTGCTCTTATTCTCCATGGACTTTACAGTGTCACAGAACTTTTTTGAGTTTGTACTAAAGGATGCAAATTTCTGTTTGAAAAAGCTAGCCTTAGCTTTCCTAACTGCCTGTGTATATTTGTTCCCTGAAAAGTTGCATATCACAGGGGCTATTCGATGGTAATGCAGAACGCCACAGGATGTTTTTGTGCTGGTCAAGGGCAATCAGGTCTGGAGTGAACCAAGGACTATATCTATTCCTAGTTCTACATTTTTTGAATGGGGAATGCTTATTTAAGATGGTGAGGAAGGCACTTTTAAAGAATAACCAGGCATCATCTACTGACGGGATGAGGTCAATGTCATTCCAGGATACCCGGGCCAGGTCGATTAGAAAGGCCTGCTCGCTGAAGTGTTTTAGGGAGCATTTGACAGTGATGAGGGATGGTCGTTTGGTCGCAGACCCATTACGGATGCAGGCAATGAGGCTGAGATCTTGATTGAAAACAGCAGAGGTGTATTTGGAGGGCGAGTTAGTTAGGATGATATCTATGAGGGTGCCCGTGTTTACGGATTTGGGGTTGTACCTGGTAGGTTCATTGCTAATTTGTGTGAGATTTAGGGCATCAAGCTTAGATTGTAGGATGGCCGGGGTGTTAAGCATGTCCCAGTTTAGGTCACCTAGTATCACGAGCTCAGAAGATAGTTAGGGGGCAATCAATTCACATATGGTGTCGAGGACACAGCTGGGGACAGAAGGGGGTCTATAGCAAGCGACAACAGTGAGAGACTTGTTTCTGGAAAGGTGAATTTTTAGAAGTAGAAGCTCGAATTGTTTGGGTACAGACCTGGATAGTAATACAGAACTCTGCAGGCTATCTCTGCAGTAGATTGCAACACCGCCCCCTTTGGCAGTTCTATCTTTGCAGAAAATGTTATAGTTAGGGATGGAGATTTCAGGGTTTTTGGTGGTCTTCCTAAGCCAGGATTCAGACACGGCTAAAATATCCGGGTCTCCAGAGGAGAAGTAGGATAAGGGTATGGCTAAAGGCTATGCGAACTGGCCGTCTAGCACGTTCGAAACAGAGAGTAAAAGGAGCAGGTTTCTGGGCACGATAGCATAGATTCAAGGCATAGTGTACAGACAAGGTCAGAGTTCAGAGTTTGCGGTAGGAATCTGGGGATATGGAGGGGGTGGGGGGGGGGGGGGGAGTATACAAAAGTACACCGAGGCATATCATGCATTATAAACAATCAGGTTGTTTGTGAGTTAAACTCTTGATCAGCTCTGTGTTGGCGCTGCACTCTGACCGTCTCAGGGACGTGTGTGTGTTGGATCTTCAGAGGCTGTAGCTGTTTGACACTGAGTGACTTCCTGACTGCCCTAGTTTCACTGCACTACTGTTTGTTTCCCCCTGGTCTCTCTGTGTACATCTGTCTGACCTCCCAACATTGGTATATTTCTCTTATCAGCTGTATTTGAGGAGAAACTGTGACCTAGTTTGCCACCACTTTCCAAAATGGCACCATATCCTCTATCTAGTGCACTACTTTAACCAGGGCCTATAGAGATCTGGTCTAAAGTAGTGCACTTTATAATTAATAGGTGGTCATTTGAGATGTACTGTGTCTGTCTGTCTCTGTCTCTCTCTCTCCTCTCTTTCTCTCTCTCTCTCTCTCTTCTCTCTCTCTTCTCTCTCCTCTCTCTCTTCTCTCTCTCTTCTCTCTCTCTCTGTCTTTCTCCTTTCTCTCTTCTCTCTCTCTCTCTCTCTCTCTCTGTCTCTGTCTCTGTCTTTCTCCTTTCTCTCTCTGTCTGTCTTTCTCCTCTCTTTCTCTCTCCCGTGTATTTCTGCCTCCCTTATTTCTTCCTCCCTGCCGTAACTCACGTCCTCTGAGCTCGCTACGTTCTCTGATTGTGTGACTGTTTCTGGCTGCAGCTTGATTGAAGTGTCAGTCCTCAGTATAACAGGGGGGGCTCTAAACACTATATTTTAGGAGCTTAGCCTGGCTCCATCTTTTCTTAGACTTTCTCACTGTTGTATTCAGGAAATGTCTCCAGATTCATCCTCAAATAGCGACATGGACTCAAGATTCTGACAACCCTGTGTTGAACTCATCCCTGGGAGACCCTGCTGTTGCCCAATCCATATTGCCGACATGGACTCAGACTTTAGTGTACGTTTCTTGATATCAAAAAGGTCATTATAATACAGTATATTGTGGTGTTTATCCTTGCAGAATGCTATTTTCCCCCCATCCAGCTCCTCTAAAGACGTTCTCAAGGTCTCCTTGTCTCTGTTCATTTGCTGCATCAGTGCCCATTATCGATTCCCTTTTTTCTGAAGGCTATTGTTTTTCTATAACACTTGGGAAGGACTTTGAGAATGCAGTATAATAATCTATCAAGATTTATGTGACTTGAATATGGTTGTGAAATTCAGGTACATTTCCCATAATTCCCGGGTTTTCCAGAAATCCTGGTTGGAGGATTCACATATTTTGTCCTAAAACCTTTTGTCCTAAAACCTGGGCATTTTGGGAATGTTACTGGAATATTGCAACCTTAGTAAGCATGCTGCAGAACTGTTGCTCAATCCATATTTCTGTTTCCTGTAGCAAACAGAGCACTGATTTCAACATGACTTGCAGATCATTCTAGATAATGAAATGAGCTCAGGGTAATGTATAGAGTGCATTGTTTTAAGTCATGTTCTTAGAGAAATACGGTATTGTATCTTATCGTGGACGCAACAGGAAGTCCCCTAGATGCTTGTTAGGCATATTGTTCAAGTTAACACCCTCCCTCCATATCCCTCTGTTCTCTATCCTCTTTCAACCTGCTCAGCCCTTCTGTGTTATTTTTACCAAGGCAGTGAGTCAGCAGAAAGACAACCTCTCTTCCTCTCTCCTCCTCTCCCTCACTCTCTTCCCCCTCTCCTTCACTCTTCCTCCCCTCCATCTCTCTTCCTCCTCTCCCTCCCTCTCTCTTCCTCCCTCTCTCACTTTTTTTTCCTGTCAAAGAAGCACTAAGGACAATATTTGTAGTCTAATCAGAACGGTCAACAATCCCCTCCCTCTCTCTGGTTTATCTCCCATCTCTCTCCTCTATCTCTCCCTCACTCTTCCTCCTCTCCTCTTCCTCCCTCTCTCTGGTTTATCTCCCATCTCTCTCCTCTATCTCTCCCTCACACTTCCTCCTCTCCTCTTCCTCCCTCTCTCTGGTTTATCTCCCATCACTCTCCTCTATCTCTCCCTCACACTTCCTCCTCTCCTCTTCCTCCCTCTCTCTGGTTTATCTCCCGTCACTCTCCTCTATCTCTCCTGGCAGGCAGCTGTAATAAGCATTTCAATCAACTCTCTCTGCCTGTGTAGCAGAGGGGGACACCAGACAGACAGACAGACAGACAGACAGACAGACAGACAGACAGACAGACAGACAGACAGACAGACAGACAGACAGACACTGAACCCCTCTGAGGGAGCTGAGATGTGCCAGAGATTGGCCAGCTGCAGTCATGTTGCTCATTCTCTTTTTAAAAGGTTTATTATGTGACATGAGGGCGGGGGGCTGTATGGGCTTTCTAAAGGGGACACGCAGTGGGAACAGGGACCGGGTTCTGTTTTGGCCTGGGATGTAGCCTAATGCTGGAATGACTCTGCAGTCTTGGTTGCCAGGTGTCTTTTCCCTCTGTGATAGGGCGATTTAGTCCCCCCCCCCCCCGTCCATGTAATCTTATTCAGTATGATCTAAAAAGGAGAACTGATCCTAGATCAGCAGTCTTACTCTGAGACGCTTGATAAATACAGTACAACCCCTGCACTGTTTTGTACTACAGTGCACTACTGTAGCAGTGAGTCATGATGAATGTCAGTCTGTAGGAACTTTATATTCTCCTCTGCTGGCTCTGCTGTCCTCTCCTCTGCTGTCCTCTCCTCTGCTGTCCCCTCCTCTGCTGTCCCCTCCTCTGCTGTCCCCTCCTCTGCTGTCCCCTCCTCTGCTGTCCCCTCCTCTGCTGTCCCCTCCTCTGCTGTCCCCTCTGCTGTCCCCTCTGCTGTCCTCTCCTCTGCTGTCCTCTCCTCTGCTGTCCTCTCCTCTGCTGTCCCCTCCTCTGCTGTCCCCTCCTCTGCTGTCCTCCCCTCTGCTGTCCCCTCCTCTGCTGTCCCCTCCTCTGCTGTCCCCTCCTCTGCTGTCCCCTCCTCTGCTGTCCCCTCTGCTGTCCTCTCCTCTGCTGTCCCCTCTGCTGTCCTCTCCTCTGCTGTCCTCTCCTCTGCTGTCCCCTCCTCTGCTGTCCCCTCCTCTGCTGTCCCCTCCTCTGCTGTCCCCTCCTCTGCTGTCCCCTCTGCTGTCCTCTCCTCTGCTGTCCCCTCTGCTGTCCTCTCCTCTGCTGTCCTCTCCTCTGCTGTCCCCTCCTCTGCTGTCCTCTCCTCTGCTGTCCCCTCCTCTGCTGTCCCCTCCTCTGCTGTCCCCTCTGCTGTCCCCTCCTCTGCTGTCCCCTCCTCTGCTGTCCCCTCCTCTGCTGTCCCCTCCTCTGCTGTCCCCTCCTCTGCTGTCCCCTCCTCTGCTGTCCTCTCCTCTGCTGTCCCCTCCTCTGCTGTCCCCCTCCTCTGCTGTCCCCCTCCTCTGCTGTCCTCTCCTCTGCTGTCCTCTCCTCTGCTGTCCCCTCCTCTGCTGTCCCCTCCTCTGCTGTCCTCTCCTCTGCTGTCCTCTCCTCTCCTCTGCTGTCCTCCTCTGCGGCTGACTGATTTGTAAAGGCTGAGGGGTATGTTCTGTTTTCTTGGGAGAGACTCTGGCACTCTGCCCACTTCTGTGTTGTGCTCTCTCTCTCTCACTCACGCACATATATGTAAGAGACCAAAGGCTGGGCTTAGCATAGTGAAGAAGGCTGGGCTCAGGAGCTTAGTATAGTGGGGAAGGCTGGGCTTAGCATAGTGGAGAAGGCTGGGCTTAGCATAGTGGAGAAGGCTGGGCTCAGGAGCTTAGCGTAGTGGAGAAGGCTGGGCTCAGGAGCTTAGCGTAGTGAAGGCTGGGCTTAGCATAGTGGAGAAGGCTGGGCTCAGGGGCTTAGCATAGTGGAGAAGGCTGGGCTCAGGGGCTTAGCATAGTGGAGAAGGCTGGGCTCAGGGGCTTAGCATAGTGGAGACAGCTGGGCTCAGGGGCTTAGCATAATGGAGAAGGCTGGGCTCAGGGGCTTAGCGTAGTGGAGAAGGCTGGGCTCAGGGGCTTAGCATAGTGGAGACAGCTGGGCTCAGGAGTTTAGCATAGTGGAGACAGGGAGGTAGATGGTGGGAGGTTAGAGAGTGAGGGGTGGGGGGTGGGGGGAGTAGGGAGAGTGATGAGTGGGGGGGAGTGACAGGTGTGAGGGTAGGGAGAGACTGACGGGCGTGGGGGAGGAAGAGTGACGGGCGTGGGGGGGAGTGACAGGTGTGAGGGTAGGGAGAGAGTGACGGGCGTGGGGGAGGGAGAGTGACGGGCGTGGAGGGGAGTAGGGAGCTTGACGGGGGAGAGGGGGGGTGGAGATGGAAGTGATGTGCGTAGGGTGGAGGGAGAGAGAGTGACCGGAGGGAGAGAGAGTGACGGGCGGGGGAGGGAGAGAGAGTGACGGGCGGGAGAGAGAGTGACGGGCGGGGGAGGGAGAGAGAGTGACGGGCGGGAGAGAGAGTGACGGGCGGGGGAGGGAGTGACGGGCGGGGGAGGGAGTGACGGGCGGGGGAGGGAGTGACGGGCGGGGGAGGGAGTGACGGGCGGGGGAGGGAGTGACGGGCGGGGGAGAGAGTGACGGGCGGGGGAGAGAGTGACGGGCGGGGGAGGGAGTGACGGGCGGGGGAGGGAGTGACGGGCGGGGGAGGGAGTGACGGGCGGGGGAGGGAGTGACGGGCGGGGGAGGGAGTGACGGGCGGGGGAGGGAGTGACGGGCGGGGGAGGGAGTGACGGGCGGGGGAGGGAGTGACGGGCGGGGGAGGGAGTGACGGGCGGGGGAGGGAGAGGGAGTGACGGGCGGGGGAGGGAGAGAGAGTGACGGGCGGGGGAGGGAGAGAGAGTGACGGGCGGGGGAGGGAGAGAGAGAGTGACCGGAGGGAGAGAGAGAGAGAGTGACCGGAGGGAGAGAGTGACCGGCGGGGGAGGGAGAGAGAGTGACCAGCGCGGGAGGGAGAGAGAGTGACCGGCGGGAGAGAGGATGACGGGTGTGGGGGGGAGGGTGACGGGTGTGTGGGGGGGGGGGTGTATTGTATCTGCTGAGACGGGCTGTGTTGAGCGGTATTGCATGTGGATTAGTTGGAGCACAGAGCCAGAGGAGAGACAGAGAGTCTGTTGTGCCAGAGGAGAGACAGAGAGACTGTTGTGCCAGAGGTGAGACAGAGAGACTGTTGTGCCAGAGGAGAGACAGAGAGACTGTTGTGCCAGAGGAGAGACAGAGAGTCTGTTGTGCCAGAGGAGAGACAGAGAGTCTGTTGTGCCAGAGGAGAGACAGAGAGACTGTTGTGCCAGAGGAGAGACAGAGAGACTGTTGTGCCAGAGGAGAGACAGAGAGTCTGTTGTGCCAGAGGAGAGACAGAGAGTCTGTTGTGCCAGAGGAGAGACAGAGAGACTGTTGTGCCAGAGGAGAGACAGAGAGTCTGTTGTGCCAGAGGAGAGACAGAGAGTCTGTTGTGCCAGAGGAGAGACAGAGAGTCTGTTGTGCCAGAGGAGAGACAGAGAGACTGTTGTGCCAGAGGAGAGACAGAGAGTCTGTTGTGCCAGAGGAGAGACAGAGAGACTGTTGTGCCAGAGGAGAGACAGAGAGTCTGTTGTGCCAGAGGAGAGACAGAGAGTCTGTTGTGCCAGAGGAGAGACAGAGAGACTGTTGTGCCAGAGGAGAGACAGAGAGTCTGTTGTGCCAGAGGAGAGACAGAGAGACTGTTGTGCCAGAGGTGAGACAGAGAGACTGTTGTGCCAGAGGAGAGACAGAGAGACTGTTGTGCCAGAGGAGAGACAGAGAGACTGTTGTGCCAGAGGAGAGACAGAGAGACTGTTGGGCCAGAGGAGAGACAGAGAGACTGTTGTGCCAGAGGAGAGACAGAGAGTCTGTTGTGCCAGAGGAGAGACAGAGAGACTGTTGTGCCAGAGGAGAGACAGAGAGTCTGTTGTGCCAGAGGAGAGACAGAGAGACTGTTGTGCCAGAGGAGAGAGGAGAGACAGAGAGACTGTTGTGCCAGAGGAGAGACAGAGAGACTGTTGTGCCAGAGGAGAGACAGAGAGTCTGTTGTGCCAGAGGAGAGACAGAGAGTCTGTTGTGCCAGAGGAGAGACAGAGAGACTGTTGTGCCAGAGGAGAGACAGAGAGACTGTTGTGCCAGAGGAGAGACAGAGAGACTGTTGTGCCAGAGGAGAGACAGAGAGTCTGTTGTGCCAGAGGAGAGACAGAGAGACTGTTGTGCCAGAGGAGAGACAGAGAGACTGTTGTGCCAGAGGAGAGAGGAGAGACTGTTGTGCCAGAGGAGAGACAGAGAGACTGTTGTGCCAGAGGAGAGACAGAGAGACTGTTGTGCCAGAGGAGAGACAGAGAGACTGTTGTGCCAGAGGAGAGAGGAGAGACTGTTGTGCCAGACAGAGGAGAGACTGTTGTGCCAGACAGAGAAGAGAGACAGAAAGTCTGTTGTGCCAGACAGAGGAGAGACAGAGAGTCTGTTGTGCCAGACAGAGGAGAGACAGAGAGACTGTTGTGCCAGACAGAAAGAGGAGAGACAGAAAGTCTGTTGTGCCAGACAGAGAGAGGAGAGACAGAAAGTCTGTTGTGCCAGACAGAGAGATGGGAGACAGAAAGTCTGTTGTGCCAGATAGAGGAGAGACAGAAAGTATGTTGTGCCAGACAGAGAGAGGAGATACATTGAGACTGTTGTGCCAGACAGAGAGAGGAGAGACAGAGAGTATGTTGTGCCAGGACAGACAGAGGAGAGACATTGAGCTCAGATGGCATGCTCTTTTTTTCTATGACAGTGTATTGGACTGTGTCAATGTGTTTGTAGCTGGCTGTCCTTCCCTATTGCAGCAGTACCTATCTAGCGTTCCTCAGGGTTAGTCAGTGAGAGGGAACGGGGGCTGCAGTGGGGTTTTGGTTCTCTGCAACAGCACTACAGGATAGATCACTGCATCACTCTAATAGGGACGCCATGTACCCAACCGACGAGACAGTTACGGTAAGAATGCTGGCTTCATCTCACACACACTCACACACAATATACACACACACACACACACACACACACACACACACACACACACACACACACACACACACACACACACACACACACACACACACACACACACACACACACACACACACACACACACGGCTATCAATAGCATGAACAATAGCAAACAGGAACAACAGAGTAAAGTCGACAGCACCGAGGACCGTCGACCGCACCGAGGACCGTCGACAGCACCGAGGACCGTCGACAGCACCGAGGACCGTCGACAGCACCGAGGACCGTCGACCGCACCGAGGACCGTCGGCAGCACCGAGGACCGTCGGCAGCACCGAGGACCGTCGGCAGCACCGAGGACCGTCGGCAGCACCGAGGACCGTCGGCAGCACCGAGGACCGTCGGCAGCACCGAGGACCGTCGGCAGCACCGAGGACCGTCGGCAGCACCGAGGACCGTCGACAACAAATTAAACGGATGCACAACAAGCCAGCTGGCACTTTCAAATGAAGGTGTACTGTCTCTCTCTGCACTCTGAGCACTAGACCATTTATCATAATTGGGCTGCTACATTATTTTATAATACTTCATGTATGACATAAAATTCCACATTATTATACACAAGCTCTGTAAGCATGTATATACTGAGTGTACAAAACATGAAGGACACCTTCCGCATATTGAGTCCCCCTCAGAACAGCCTCAATTCGTCGGGGCGTGGACTCTACAAGGTGTTGAAAGCGTTCCACAGGGATGCTGGTCCATGTTGACTCCAACGCTTCCCACAGTTGTGTCAAGTTGGCTGGATGTCCTTAGAGGGCTGGAACATTCTTAATACACACGGGAAACTGTTGAGCGTGAAAAACCCTTCCGTTCACCCTCTTGTTCCTACCATTCACCCTCTGAATGATTCACCCTCTTGTCCCTACCATTCACCCTATTGTCCCTACCATTCACCCTCTTGTAAATACCATTCACCCTCTGAATGATTCACCCTCTTGTTCCTACCATTCACCCTCTGAATGATTCACCCTCTGAATGACACACACACACACAATCCATGTCTCAATTGTCTCAAGGCTTAAAAATCCTTCTTTAACCTGTCTCCTCCCCTTCTACACTGATTTAAGTGGATTTAACAGGAGACATCAATAAGGGATCATAGATTTCACCTGTATTCACCTGGTCAGTCTATGTCATGGAAAGAGCAGGTGTTCTTAATGTTTTGTACACTCAGTGTACATGTAACTTTAAGCTTAGTGGTGCTCTACAGTCATGCATTACACACACACACACACACACATTACACACACACACTACACACACACACAATGTATACACACACACACACACAATATACACACACACACACAATATACACACACACACACACACAATATACACACACACACTATACACACACACTATACACATATACACACACACTATACACACACACACACAATATATATACACACACACACACACACACAATATACACACACACATGCAATGAAGTTGCAAATCAGTTATTTTAAAACTGCAGTTGCAGAGCAAGTAATCAACACGTATAGAACTGGCAGTTAAAAACAGATGTGGCACCAGGCTTGTCCACATCTATTTCTGCCTCCCTTATTCCTCCCTGTCGTAACTCACGTCCTCTGAGCTCGCTACGTTCTCTGATTGTGTGACTGTTTCTGGCTGCAGCTTGATTGAAGAGCGTCAGTCCTCAGTATTTTGACTGGGTTTTATCTTTCAATCATAAAGGTCTAGTTATCACTCAGCTTAGGGAGATTCTGAGAGTCTTAATGACGTCATTACCACCTGACCCCCCCAACTGCTACTGTCACTGAGTCAGATTACTGTATCGGATGTGTGGAGGGGGAGTCAATGAATGCCAGGCGTCCAGCCTGAGCAATATTATGACCACGCAAGGTCAAGGGTCGTGGGATGAGAAGAGCCCAGTTTATTCATCGGACTGAGGTGACATAAGGGATGATCCTTGACTCTGTCTCAGCACATATTGGGTGATAGGGTAAAGACACACTGATCCGGGAATCTTCTTCTTTGAAAAGTTAATGTGCAACGTATGAACAGAGAGACATGTGACATCCCAGTGAGGGAAGTGACTGGTCCGTGTCTGCTGTCTGATTGGTTTACAGTCAGGAAGTGACTGGTCTGCTGTCTGATTGGTTCATTGCCAGGTCCCTCCTGGTCAAATCACCTGACTCAATCTTAGATCAGATTAGTAGATTATTCTATTAGGCTTGCCTTCTTCCTCCTGATCCTCGTGGGCCGTTTATGGGACCACTTTACAACACACTGTTCATTCTTTGTCTAGTTCATCTCTGGGTCCGTTGGGACCTGTCCCATTCCTTTGGGACACTAGTCTAACTGTGTTCAGAGGCACTGCAGTGTGAGCGTAGGTGGGCCTCTCCTGTCAGCAACAACGCAGCGCTGGCGGGCTGGCGGGCGGAAGAGAGACGTCCTCAGTCTATAGTCGGTCTTCTCTATCTCTCTCGAAGTTACTCTTCCATGGCCCATTTTTTTCACTCTTCTGCCCGTCCTAACTGCTTCATGCATCAACTTGTCCCCCTCTTCTGAAAGAATGAAGAGAAAAGGTGAGGGAACATCACCTCCAGCAACAGAGAAAGATGTGTCCCTCCCTCCCTCCCTCCCTCCCTCCCTCCCTCCCTCCCTCCCTCCCTATCCACTGGCAGGTTATAACGGCACACCCCTACCTTTAGTACAGGAGTAGAGAGGGATGGTATGAGGATGGGAAAACGATTAAAATTGTGTCCCAAATGGCACCCTGTTCCCTATATAGTGCACTACTTTAGACTACAGCTCTATGGGCCCTGCTCAAAAGTAGTGCACTAGATAGGGGAAAGGGTTCCATTTGGAACGTAGTCTGGGCCAAGTCAGACCTTGCCTTCTAAAACATTTGAGGAGGCATAACAGAGGAATTTAGGGGGGAAACGTGGCACGCCTGTTGGACTAAGAGTAAAATATGTAGTGATTCATAGCCGCTAGGGGCCCCACCTCAGCCAGGTGGAGATAAACAGTCCTTAGTGAAGGCCTTTAGAGTAGTGGCTAGTAATGCAGGGGTATGCAGAGCATGGTTCTAGTATTACCACGGCTATTTTAACACCATGTACCAATTTTAGCGACTGGAACAAGCTGCAACAAACACTCGAACCGGACAGTTTTATCTCAATCTCTTCATTCAAAGACTCAATCGTGGACACTCTTACTGACAGTTGTGGCTGCTTTGTCTCTACCTTCTTGACCTTTGTGTTGTTGTCTGTGCCCAATTAATGTTTGTACCATGTTTTGTGCTGCTACCATGTTGTGTTGCTACCATGTTGTGTTGTCATGTGTTGCTGCCTTGCTATGTTGTTGTCTTAGGTCTCTCTTTATGTAGTGTTGTGTTGTCTCTCTTGTTGTTGGTGTGATTTGTCCAATATTTTATTAGTATTTTTTTTTTATCCCAGGCCCCCGTCCCTGCAGGAGACCTTTTGCCTTTTTGAAGGCCATCATTGTAAATAAGAATTTGTTCTTAACTGACTTGCCTAGTTATATAAGGGATACAAATGAAAGAGCTCAGCAGAAAAGTTTAATTGAAAAAGGAGAAAATAAAGTAATTGAATGAAGGGAGAAAGCAGTAGGCAGGGGGTTGTTGGCTGGTCCAGCTGGCTGCTCCTCCAGATGAGGACTGGTGATGGTTGATTCTCAGGGGGGTTGTTGGCTGGTCCAGCTGGCTGCTCCTCCAGATGAGGACTGGTGATGGTTGATTCTCAGGGGGGTTGTTGGCTGGTCCAGCTGGCTGCTCCTCCAGATGAGGACTGGTGATGGTTGATTCTCAGGGGGGTTGTTGGCTGGTCCAGCTGGCTGCTCCTCCAGATGAGGACTGGTGATGGTTGATTCTCAGGGGGGTTGTTGGCTGGTCCAGCTGGCTGCTCCTCCAGATGAGGACTGGTGATGGTTGATTCTCAGGGGGGTTGTTGGCTGGTCCAGCTGGCTGCTCCTCCAGATGAGGACTGGTGATGGTTGATTCTCAGGGGGGTTGTTGGCTGGTCCAGCTGGCTGCTCCTCCAGATGAGGACTGGTGATGGTTGATTCTCAGGGGGGTTGTTGGCTGGTCCAGCTGGCTGCTCCTCCAGATGAGGACTGGTGATGGTTGATTCTCAGGGGTGTTGTTGGCTGGTCCAGCTGGCTGCTCCTCCAGATGAGGACTGGTGATGGTTGATTCTCAGGGGTGTTGTTGGCTGGTCCAGCTGGCTGCTCCTCCAGATGAGGACTGGTGATGGTTGATTCTCAGGGGGGTTGTTGGCTGGTCCAGCTGGCTGCTCCTCCAGATGAGGACTGGTGATGGTTGATTCTCAGGGGGTTGTTGGCTGGTCCAGCTGGCTGCTCCTCCAGATGAGGACTGGTGATGGTTGATTCTCAGGGGGGTTGTTGGCTGGTCCAGCTGGCTGCTCCTCCAGATGAGGACTGGTGATGGTTGATTCTCAGGGGGGTTGTTGGCTGGTCCAGCTGGCTGCTCCTCCAGATGAGGACTGGTGATGGTTGATTCTCAGGGGGGTTGTTGGCTGGTCCAGCTGGCTGCTCCTCCAGATGAGGACTGGTGATGGTTGATTCTCAGAGGGGTTGTTGGCTGGTCCAGCTGGCTGCACCTCCAGATGAGGACTGGTGATGGTTGATTCTCATGTGGGGTTGTTGGCTGGTCCAGCTGGCTGCTCCTCCAGATGAGGACTGGTGATGGTTGATTCTCAGAGGGGTTGTTGGCTGGTCCAGCTGGCTGCTCCTCCAGATGAGGACTGGTGATGGTTGATTCTCAGGGGTGTTGTTGGCTGGTCCAGCTGGCTGCTCCTCCAGATGAGGACTGGTGAAGGTTGATTCTCAGAGGGGTTGTTGGCTGGTCCAGCTGGCTGCTCCTCCAGATGAGGACTGGTGATGGTTGATTCTCAGGGGGGTTGTTGGCTGGTCCAGCTGGCTGCTCCTCCAGATGAGGTCTGGTGATGGTTGATTCTCAGGGCAGACTGAGGCTGAGTCTGGAATGGCACCCTATTCCCTATATAGTGCACTACTTTTGACCATGGGACTATGGACCCTGGTGAAAAGATGGTCATTCCTCCCGAGTCCCTGCCCTGTTTTATACCACATGATCATTCCTCCCTAGTTCCTGCCCTGTTTTATACCACATGATCATTCCTCCCTAGTTCCTGCCCTGTTTTATACCACATGATCATTCCTCCCTAGTTCCTGCCCTGTTTTATACCACATGATCATTCCTCCCGAGTCCCTGCCCTGTTTTATACCACATGATCATTCCTCCCGAGTCCCTGCCCTGTTTTATACCACATGATCATTCCTCCCTAGTCCCTGCCCTGTTTTATACCACATGATCATTCCTCCCGAGTCCCTGCCCTGTTTTATACCACATGATCATTCCTCCCTAGTTCCTGCCCTGTTTTATACCACATGATCATTCCTCCCTAGTTCCTGCCCTGTTTTATACCACATGATCATTCCTCCCGAGTCCCTGCCCTGTTTTATACCACATGATCATTCCTCCCGAGTCCCTGCCCTGTTTTATACCACATGATCATTCCTCCCGAGTCCCTGCCTTGTTTTATACCACATGATCATTCCTCCCTAGTCCCTGCCTTGTTTTATACCACATGATCATTCCTCCCGAGTCCCTGCCCTGTATTATACCACATGATCATTCCTCCCTAGTCCCTGCCTTGTTTTATACCACATGATCATTCCTCCCGAGTCCCTGCCCTGTTTTATACCACATGATCATTCCTCCCTAGTCCCTGCCCTGCCCTGGTGGCAGGCTGGGAGGTTGACAGGTCATGGTAGGCTGTGGCAGGCTGGGAGGTTGACAGGTCAGGGTCGGCTGTGGCAGGCTGGGAGGTTGACAGGTCAGGGTTGGCTGTGGCAGGCTGGGAGGTTGACAGGTCAGGGTAGGCTGTGGCAGGCTGGGAGGTTGACAGGTCAGGGTAGGCTGTGGCAGGCTGGGAGGTTGACAGGTCAGGGTTGGCTGTGGCAGGCTGGGAGGTTGACAGGTCAGGGTAGGCTGTGGCAGGCTGGGAGGTTGACAGGTCAGGGTAGGCTGTGGCAGGCTGGGAGGTTGACAGGTCAGGGTAGGCTGTGGCAGGCTGGGAGGGTGACAGGTCATGGTAGGCTGTGGCAGGCTGGGAGGTTGACAGGTCAGGGTAGGCTGTGGCAGGCTGGGAGGTTGACAGGTCGGGGTAGGCTGTGGCAGGCTGGGAGGTTGACAGGTCAAGGTAGGCTGTGGCAGGCTGGGAGGTTGACAGGTCAGGGTAGGCTGTGGCAGGCTGGGAGGTTGACAGGTCAGGGTAGGCTGTGGCAGGCTGGGAGGTTGACAGGTCAGGGTCGGCTGTGGCAGGCTGGGAGGTTGACAGGTCATGGTAGGCTGTGGCAGGCTGGGAGGTTGACAGGTCAGGGTCGGCTGTGGCAGGCTGGGAGGTTGACAGGTCAGGGTCGGCTGTGGCAGGCTGGGAGGTTGACAGGTCAGGGTAGGCTGTGGCAGGCTGGGAGGTTGACAGGTCAGGGTAGGCTGTGGCAGGCTGGGAGGTTGACAGGTCAGGGTTGGCTGTGGCAGGCTGGGAGGTTGACAGGTCAGGGTAGGCTGTGGCAGGCTGGGAGGTTGACAGGTCAGGGTAGGCTGTGGCAGGCTGGGAGGTTGACAGGTCATGGTAGGCTGTGGCTGGCTGGGAGGGTGACAGGTCATGGTAGGCTGTGGCAGGCTGGGAGGTTGACAGGTCAGGGTAGGCTGTGGCAGGCTGGGAGGTTGACAGGTCGGGGTAGGCTGTGGCAGGCTGGGAGGTTGACAGGTCAAGGTAGGCTGTGGCAGGCTGGGAGGTTGACAGGTCAGGGTAGGCTGTGGCAGGCTGGGAGGTTGACAGGTCAGGGTCGGCTGTGGCAGGCTGGGAGGTTGACAGGTCATGGTAGGCTGTGGCAGGCTGGGAGGTTGACAGGTCATGGTAGGCTGTGGCAGGCTGGGAGGTTGACAGGTCAGGGTAGGCTGTGGCAGGCTGGGAGGTTGACAGGTCAGGGTAGGCTGTGGCAGGCTGGGAGGTTGACAAGTCAGGGTAGGCTGTGGCAGGCTGGGAGGTTGACAGGTCATGGTAGGCTGTGGCAGGCTGGGAGGTTGACAGGTCATGGTAGGCAGGCTGGGAGGTTGACAGGTCATGGTAGGCTGTTGCAGGCTGGGAGGTTGACAGGTCACGGTAGGCTGTTGCAGGCTGGGAGGTTGACAGGTCACGGTAGGCTGTTGCAGGCTGGGAGGTTGACAGGTCACGGTAGGCTGTGGCAGGCTGGGAGGTTGACAGGTCACGGTAGGCTGTGGCAGACTGGGAGGTTGACAGGTCATGGTAGGCTGTGGCAGGCTGGGAGGTTGACAGGTCATGGTAGGCTGTGGCAGGCTGGGAGGTTGACAGGTCAGGGTAGGCTGTGGCAGGCTGGGAGGTTGACAGGTCATGGTAGGCTGTGGCAGGCTGGGAGGTTGACAGGTCATGGTAGGCTGTGGCAGGCTGGGAGGTTGACAGGTCAGGGTAGGCTGTGGCAGGCTGGGAGGTTGACAGGTCAGGGTAGGCTGTGGCAGGCTGGGAGGTTGACAGGTCATGGTAGGCTGTGGCAGGCTGGGAGGTTGACAGGTCATTGTAGGCTGTGGCAGGCTGGGAGGTTGACAGGTCATGGTAGGCTGTGGCAGGCTGGGAGGTTGACAGGTCAGGGTAGGCTGTGGCAGGCTGGGAGGTTGACAGCACGACTCTCCTCCTGGAAAAGCCTCAACTCTTCCATCAGTGTCACGTTCTTGTCGTTTGCTCTCCCTGAATTCTGTAATCTCGTACGTCATGTAGGTAGAGGCCGTTCTGGATTCGTTTCACCGATAATGTTTTTGCTGTGCACACAGCTGCTACAGGTGGGGGAGGGAGTGATGTACTGTGGGCCTCCTGTTTTGAAGCCCAGCTTTTGCGAGTTTATTATTATTTATTTTTTTAACCTTTATTTATACAGGTTTTTTCTCATTGAGATAACATCTCTTTTCCAAGAGAGACCTGGTCAAATAGTTGCAGGCATTGTTAGTGGAGACATGTCAGATTTTTAGTTCATCATCCACTAGATGTTTTAATCATGTTCAACTCTTCCTCAAACAGCTCTAGACTGGCCTCAGAGCCTTGGGTCATTACCGTTCCATTATTATAGTAATATCACATTTTGGGGTTGTCCTCATACAATAGTCTCATGGTCTTGTTTCCAGAGATGTTGAAGATGTTTGTTTTTCTGGCGCAGGGCGATATGCATCACATTTGGACGTTCAGTGGAAAAGAGAAGATCCACCTTGATTTCTTTTGTCATTTTCTTGCATGAAGTCTGTTCTTATGGTCCGCGGGTTCTCTTTTAAATACCGGCTGCATATTTGACTGTAAGGTTGCTCAGCTTGGAGCATGTAAATGTATCCATCTTAGTTGATTACAGCTGGGTGTGGTAGAGGTTACAGCTGGATGTGGTAGAGGTTACAGCTGGATGTGGTAGAGGTTACAGCTGGATGTGGTAGATGTTACAGCTGGATGTGGTAGATGTTACAGCTGGGTGTGGTAGATGTTACAGCTGGGTGTGGTAGATGTTACAGCTGGGTGTGGTAGATGTTACAGCTGGCTGTGGTAGATGTTACAGCTGGCTGTGGTAGATGTTACAGCTGGCTGTGGTAGATGTTACAGCTGGCTGTAGTAGATGTTACAGCTGGCTGTAGTAGATGTTACAGCTGGATGTGGTAGATGTTACAGCTGGATGTGGTAGATGTTACAACTGGGTGTAGTAGATGTTACAGCTGGGTGTGGTAGATGTCACAGCTGGGTGTGGTAGATGTTACAGCTGGGTGTAGTAGATGTTACAGCTGGGTGTGGTAGATGTTACAGCTGGGTGTGGTAGATGTTACAGCTGGATGTAGTAGATGTTACAGCTGGGTGTGGTAGATGTTACAGCTGGATGTGGTAGATGTTACAGCTGGGTGTGGTAGATGTCACAGCTGGATGTGGTAGATGTTACAGCTGGGTGTGGTAGATGTCACAGCTGGGTGTGGTAGATGTCACAGCTGGATGTGGTAGATGTTACAGCTGGGTGTGGTAGATGTTACAGCTGGATGTGGTAGATGTTACAGCTGGCTGTGGTAGATGTTACAGCTGGCTGTGGTAGATGTTACAGCTGGCTGTGGTAGATGTTACAGCTGGCTGTGGTAGATGTTACAGCTGGCTGTGGTAGATGTTACAGCTGGCTGTGGTAGATGTTACAGCTGGCTGTGGTAGATGTTACAGCTGGCTGTGGTAGATGTTACAGCTGGCTGTAGTAGATGTTACAGCTGGATGTGGTAGATGTTACAGCTGGATGTGGTAGATGTTACAGCTGGATGTGGTAGATGTTACAGCTGGATGTGGTAGATGTTACAGCTGGATGTGGTAGATGTTACAGCTGGATGTGGTAGATGTTACAGCTGGGTGTGGTAGATGTTACAGCTGGGTGTGGTAGATGTTACAACTGGGTGTAGTAGATGTTACAGCTGGATGTGGTAGATGTTACAGCTGGGTGTGGTAGATGTTACAGCTGGATGTGGTAGATGTTACAGCTGGGTGTGGTAGATGTTACAGCTGGGTGTGGTAGATGTTACAGCTGGGTGTGGTAGATGTTACAACTGGGTGTAGTAGATGTTACAGCTGGATGTGGTAGATGTTACAGCTGGGTGTGGTAGATGTTACAGCTGGATGTGATAGATGTTACAGCTGGGTGTGGTAGATGTTACAGCTGGGTGTAGTAGATGTTACAGCTGGACGTGGTAGATGTTACAGCTGGACGTGGTAGATGTCACAGCTGGGTGTGGTAGATGTCACAGCTGGGTGTGGTAGATGTTACAGCTGGGTGTGGTAGATGTTACAGCTGGGTGTGGTAGATGTCACAGCTGGGTGTGGTAGATGTCACAGCTGGGTGTAGTAGATGTTACAGCTGGGTGTAGTAGATGTTACAGCTGGGTGTGGTAGATGTCACAGCTGGGTGTGGTAGATGTCACAGCTGGGTATGGTAGATGTCACAGCTGGGTATGGTAGATGTCACAGCTGGGTGTGGTAGATGTCACAGCTGGGTGTGGTAGATGTCACAGCTGGGTGTGGTAGATGTTACAGCTGGTTGTAGTAGATGTTACAGCTGGATGTGGTAGATGTCACAGCTGGATGTGGTAGATGTCACAGCTGGATGTAGTAGATGTCACAGCTGGATGTAGTAGATGTTACAGCTGGATGTAGTAGATGTTACAGCTGGATGTGGTAGATGTCACAGCTGGATGTGGTAGATGTCACAGCTGGATGTGGTAGATGTCACAGCTGGCTGTGGTAGATGTTACAGCTGGCTGTGGTAGATGTTACAGCTGGCTGTAGTAGATGTTACAGCTGGATGTAGTAGATGTTACAGCTGGATGTAGTAGATGTTACAGCTGGATGTAGTAGATGTTACAGCTGGATGTAGTAGATGTTACAGCTGGATGTGGTAGATGTTACAGCTGGCTGTAGTAGATGTTACAGCTGGATGTAGTAGATGTTACAGCTGGGTGTGGTAGATGTCACAGCTGGATGTGGTAGATGTTACAGCTGGGTGTAGTAGATGTTACAGCTGGATGTAGTAGATGTTACAGCTGGGTGTAGTAGATGTTACAGCTGGATGTAGTAGATGTTACAGCTGGATGTAGTAGATGTTACAGCTGGATGTGGTAGATGTCACAGCTGGATGTGGTAGATGTCACAGCTGGGTGTGGTAGATGTTACAGCTGGGTGTGGTAGATGTTACAGCTGGGTGTGGTAGATGTTACAGCTGGATGTGGTAGATGTTACAGCTGGATGTAGTAGATGTTACAGCTGGATGTGGTAGATGTCACAGCTGGATGTGGTAGATGTTACAGCTGGATGTGGTAGATGTTACAGCTGGATGTAGTAGACATTACAGCTGGTTTACACTTGGCTAGTTGTAGCAGATGTTACAGCTGGTTTACACTTGGCTAGTTGTAGCAGATGTTACAGCTGGTTTACACTTGGCTAGTTGTAGCAGATGTTACAGCTGGTTTACACTTGGCTAGTTGTAGCAGATGTTACAGCTGGTTTACACTTGGCTAGTTGTAGCAGATGTTACAGCTGGTTTACACTTGGCTAGTTGTAGCAGATGTTACAGCTGGTTTACACTTGGCTAGTTGTAGCTAGGGGTTTTGGAATGTAAACAAAGCCGACCTTGTTTTCTGTCTGAATAGTTTTCTCTTGCTTATGAAGTTTATGTACTTGTTTTCCTGTCCTTTGCTGTTTTTGATTGTCCTTTTTGTTATTTGTTAGCTGGGTTTTTAGCTCACAGCAGGTAGCCAGACACAAGAAACTCTCTTAGCAACTCCCTAGCAATAAACAACTGATTAGCTTGTTAGCTATCCAGTTGACTTGTCAGTCTAAAAATTGTTAGGATTTTATATTTTTAGTTTCTCAAATTCTTCAAATTTCTCAAATGTACTCTTCGTCTAAATCATTTGACATATGATATATTATGCTAGATTTTAGGAGCAAATCCTTTTATCGGCTGAACCTGGAACATCTCACACTCTCTCTCTCTCTCTCTCTCTCTCTTGTGTTTTCTCTATCTCTTGGTCTGAGTAGGAGGGAGGTATTCCCACTCAGGGACATTCAGGCCGCTGATTACCAGGCTCTTGTCAAAACACAGCAGCAGCACCAAGCCTGAGATGCTGGTGACAGACACGGAGGCTGCTAACCAAATGATACACTATCCCCTATAGGCCCTGGTCAAAAGTAGTGCACTATATAGGGAGTAGGGTGCTATGGGCCTTGGTCAAAAGTTGTGCACTATATAGGGAATAGGGTGCTATGGGCCCTGGTCAAAAGTTGTGCACTATATAGGGAATAGGGAGCCATTGGGATACACCCAGATACAAAGAAGTACTGGGGCAGTGTCTCTCAACAGTCTCCACTTCCTGTTCTTTTGCTGCTCAGTGCTGCTGACTCCACCCCCATCTCCTCAGTCTGCTGACGGACAGAACCACTGTGTTGCTAGGCTACATCAAGAGGCTGGGGCTGTGAGGCTGGCTGCAGTGAGACACTACAGAACAGAGGGGGAAGATTAGGCGTTCTCTCTCTATCCCATCGCGCTTTTCTCGTTAATCTGATACACCGTTATGGTGCATCTCAAATGGCACCCGATTGTCTCTATCGTGCTATGAACTCTGGGTAAAAGTTTGGCACTATAAAGGGAATAGAGTACCAGTAGAGATGCAGATTGCGTAGTAAAAGTAGAGGCTAGGTTATGAAGCAGTTTTACCATGGGCTTTTTTTGACCTGGAGTAAAATGGACATCGTAGGCAGTCAGTCAAGGTTTGCAATACTTCAAGACTTTGATTTGTGTTCAGAGTCATTCATGCACTTTCAAATCCCAACTGTCTGCCAGTCCTTGAAAACGGTTCTCTATCCATTTCTGTCATTCGACTGTCAAACCTGTATTTCTGGTCTAGCGTGTTAATAGAACAAAACGCATTACTATCTGGTCTCTGAGACGGCAACACAGAACAAACTCCTCAAAACCAGTTGAGCAAGTCCAAAGTGTTGGCTCAGTTGTCAGGATGCAACTACAGTAACAGGGAATGTAGCTGTGCTAAACCCTAGCATGTAAATTCAACAGGAATAGCTTTTGCAGTGTCTAGGTACTGTGGGCAGAGGCACAAAGACTGTACTGTACTCCTGTACTCCTGCTACAGATAAGTCGAAATCAAGGCTAAAAATAGAAACCTAGCTCAATGAAGACGAGTGATAGAAGCCTGTTCCTGACCTCTCTCTCTCACACACACACACACACACACACACACACACACACACACACACACACACACACACACACACACACACACACATTTTATGGTGCACGTCTGACACGGCATCAGGCCAAGCCACTGCTTTATGAGAAAGGACTGAGTGTCTCTGGCTCAACTGAAGCTTCCAGCCCAGCCAGTCAGCAGAGCCAGTAGTACCTGACAGTCTTCATATCTTTATAGTGTCTATGCGTTATATGTCCCTGGAGAGAAGCATAGTGAGGCTGTATAAGGAGTACATTCATTCCTCTATGCAATCACAGCTCAGACATCTTGTAACCTAGCAGAATATTCAGCTTCCTGTACTGCATATTCCCTGCTTCCACAGTTATGGAGCTATCTCCTGGGTGGTAGCTAGGCTATCTCCTGGGTGGTAGCTAGGCTATCTCCTGGGTGGTAGCTAGGCTATCTCCTGGGTGGTAGCTAGGCTATCTCCTGGGTGGTAGCTAGGCTATCTCCTGGGTGGTAGCTAGGCTATCTCCTGGGTGGTAGCTAGGCTATCTCCTGGGTGGTAGCTAGGCTATCTACAGAGAGGTAGCTAGGCTATCTACAAAGAGGTAGCTAGGCTATCTCCTGGGTGGTAGCTAGGCTATCTCCTGGGTGGTAGCTGGGCTATCTCCTGGGTGGTAGCTGGGCTATCTCCTGGGTGGTAGCTGGGCTATCTCCCGGGTGGTAGCTGGGCTATCTCCCGGGTGGTAGCTGGGCTATCTCCCGGGTGGTAGCTGGGCTATCTTCCGGGCGGTAGCTGGGCTATCTCCCGGGCGGTAGCTGGGCTATCTCCCGGGCGGTAGCCGGGCTATCTCCCGGGCGGTAGCCGGGCTATCTCCCGGGCGGTAGCCGGGCTATCTCCCGGGCGGTAGCCGGGCTATCTCCCGGGCGGTAGCCGGGCTATCTCCCGGGCGGTAGCCGGGCTATCTCCCGGGCGGTAGCCGGGCTATCTCCCGGGCGGTAGCCGGGCTATCTCCCGGGCGGTAGCCGGGCTATCTCCCGGGCGGTAGCCGGGCTATCTCCCGGGCGGTAGCCGGGCTATCTCCCGGGCGGTAGCCGGGCTATCTCCCGGGCGGTAGCCGGGCTATCTCCCGGGCGGTAGCCGGGCTATCTCCCGGGCGGTAGCCGGGCTATCTCCCGGGCGGTAGCCGGGCTATCTCCCGGGCGGTAGCCGGGCTATCTCGGTGCTGGCACCAGAGGGGAACAGCCAGGGACCCTAACCTACCTGTAAATCTTTAGCCTTCCTCAACCTTTAGCCAATTACTCTCTCACAATCATTCTCTGTCAATATCACTCTTTCCGTTCTTTCTCCTCTCTCCCTCCCTCCCTTCCTTCCTTTCCTTTTCTTTGTCAGGCAATGCCTCTTTATATTTCATGTCAGCCTGTTGAAGACTGACGGTGCCTGTGGGTCTTCCTGCTAATAAGCTTCCCTATTTGAAGAGAAGTCATGTGGACAGGTGGTAAAGAAAACACCTCAGTGGAGTTTCCACATCCGGTTTGGATCCGGTTGTTGGCAGCTGTGATTATAATGTGATTCTGAGCTGTTTGTCGTTGAACCCTGTCATTCCGTGCCATATCATGCTGTGCTCTGCTCTCCTGCACTGCACTGTTTGGCCTCTCAGCACATGTTGCTGTGTTGTTGATAGCTGTCACAGGACCTGACAGACAGCATGTACTCCTATGTGAAGTCTCGCCAACTTTTGAGTAATGCCAGGAATCTTAAGATGGCCTACTGTAGATTCCTTTCACTCATCTTTCTGTAGGCCGTTAGTGTGTTTTTGTTCCCTGTAGGGTGTGTTTTATGTGGTGTGAGTTTCTGTGCAGTTGACATGAGAAACGTTTTGTGAAGCACCACTGCAGTGTCCTCAATCTTTAGTGATGGGGGGGTCGATATTATTGTGGACGATGTAATTATTTACACTTTGATTTTGTTTGTTTGCTAGGTAGCGTTAGCTAGCGCTAGTCGGCTGTACCTCCGCCAATACCCATCCAAGCTTTTTTTTAAATAGTGAGCCAACATGTTTTCAGCACTTTTTCCCCCATAACTGATCAAAACTTGTTTTTTCATGCTCTCTGGCCTCTGCAGCAGACAGGCTATGGTGAGCCGTATGTTTGGAACATCAAATCACAATACAGTTGCAGTATCGAATCTCAATACATATAGAAACGTGAGAATCGCAATACGTATCGAAGGTCCCTTTAAAATCCGTGATACGGAGAATGTGGACGGAATCACGGAATCCAGACATTAAAATGGAATTCAACAATATTCAAAAATGTATTGCACTTAGTAGGAAATCAACTAACTTATTAGAAAATGAATTAGCCCAAGCTTATCAAAAGACATGAACGAAATGCATCATTGATTCGTATTTTCCTTTTTAACTTTCTGAAAAGGAAATGCAGGATTGACCCGGTCTGTGTGTAGCCGTTAGCGATGATGCCAATAATGCAGGAATGCCCCTGTCTGTGTGTAGCCGTTAGCGATGATGCTAATAATGCAGGAATGCCCCTGTCTGTGTGTAGTCGTTAGCGATGATGCTAATAATGCAGGAATGCCCCGGTCTGTGTGTAGTCGTTAGCGATGATGCTAATAATGCAGGAATGCCCCGGTCTGTGTGTAGCCGTTAGCGATGATGCTAATATTGACGGTATTCTGATAGATGAAAAGGCTTTCCCAATAACCTTATCAATTAAATCCTAACTACAAACTAGCCTACCTTATTTGCATCAATCCAGTGGCGATTTGTTTTGCAAACTCTGCAATTACATGTGTGCTACAGAAACACTGCTAACCTAACAAGTCTGATGCTGCTGTGCATGTGAATCAAAGGGTGAAAATTAAAATTGCTTAATTATTTGGAAAATTTGATATTTTATGCACACAGGGCAGTCCAGCTCCAGTCATCTTGTCAGTAATTATAGTAGGTAGAGTATAGTAGCTATTTGTCTTGTCTTGATGAAGTCCTTTAAAACCCTTAGACCTACAATTTCCACACCCATGCGGAAATCTAATTAACATCCCCATCAAAATCTGTCTAAGCTAGCGATATCTGTTTTTGCATGGGCTGCGTCTCAATCCACCACATCCGCCGATATCGCCCTTCTCCGTCTGAGGTGAAAGGTGGCAGAGCGGGCTTTGTCAGACCAGGAGACATCCCATCTGAGGTGAAAGGTGGCAGAGCGGTGTTTGTCAGACCAGGAGACATCCCATCTGAGGTGAAAGGTGGCAGAGCGGGGTTTGTCAGACCAGGAGACATCCCATCTGAGGTGAAAGGAGGCAGAGCGGGGTTTGTCAGACCAGGAGACATCCCATCTGAGGTGAAAGGAGGCAGAGCGGGGTTTGTCAGACCAGGAGACATCCCATCTGAGGTGAAAGGAGGCAGAGCGGGGTTTGTCAGACCAGGAGACATCCCATCTGAGGTGAAAGGAGGCAGAGCGGGGTTTGTCAGACCAGGAGACATCCCATCTGAGGTGAAAGGAGGCAGAGCGGGGTTTGTCAGACCAGGAGACATCCCATCTGAGGTGAAAGGTGGCAGAGCGGGGTTTGTCAGACCAGGAGACATCCCATCTGAGGTGAAAGGTGGCAGAGCGGTGTTTGTCAGACCAGGAGACATCTTGAAAATCGGGTCTTCTCACAAAAACGTCTGTTTGGCCTAAAAAGTATTATGACCACTCTATGGAAAGATGACTCTCACCAACACGATGGCGCTCTCCCTTTTGCTCTAGGACACCCACAATCCTCACAAGACTCGACTGAGGGTCCCCAGTACCATTTTAAAAAATGCATGGAAGTATATATGGAGATACTTTTGTATATATAGTGTATGTGGACACCCCTTCAAATGAGTGGATTCAGCTATTTCAGCTACACCCGTTGCTGACGGTGTATAAAATCGAGCACACAGTCATGCAATCTCCATAGACAAACATTGGCAGTAGAATGGCCTTACTGAAGAGCTCAGTGACTTTCAACGTGGCATCGTCATAGGATACCACCTTTCTAACAAGTCAGTTTGTCAAATTTGTGCCCTGCTAGAGCTGCTTCAGTCAACTGTAAGTGCTGTTATTGTGAAGTGGAAATGTCTAGGAGCAACAACAGCTCAGCCAGGAAGTGGTAGACCACACAAGCTCACAGAACAGAACAGAACCACCAAGTGCTGAAGTGTGGAGCACGTAAAGTCATCTGTCCTGTGTTGAAACACTCACAAACGAGTTCCAAACCGCCTCTGGAAGCAAGGTCAGCACAATAACTGTTCGTCTGGAGCTTCATGAACTGGATTTCCGTGGCTGAGCAGCTGCAGACAAGCCTAAGATCACCATGCGCAATGCCAAGTGTTGGCTGGAGTTGTATAAAGCTCGCCGGCATTGGACTCTGAAGTAGTGGAAACACGTTCTCTGGGGTAATGAATCACGCTTCACCATCTGGCAGTCTGACGTACTAATCTAGGTTTGACGGGTGCCAAGAGAATGCTACCTGCCCCAATGCATAGTGCTAACTGTAAATTTTGGTGGATGAGGAATAATGGTCTGTTTTTCTATGGTTCGGGCTGTTTTTCTATGGTTCGGGCTGTTTTTCATGGTTCGGGCTGTTTTTCATGGTTCGGGCTGTTTTTCATGGTTCGGGCTGTTTGTCATGGTTCGGGCTGTTTGTCATGGTTCGGGCTGTTTGTCATGGTTCGGGCTGTTTTTCATGGTTCGGGCTGTTTTTCATGGTTCGGGCTGTTTTTCATGGTTCGGGCTGTTTTCCATGGTTCGGGCTGTTTCCACGGTTTCCACGGTTCTGGCTAGGCCTCTTGTTTCCAGTGAAGGGAAATCTTAACATTACAGTATACAATGCCATTCTGGAGACGATGCAGTGCTTGTGACTTTGTTGCAACAGTTTGGGGACGGCCTTCCCTCTTTCAGCATGACAATGTCCCTGTGCACCAAGGGAGATCATACAGAAATGGTTTGTCGAGATCTGTGGGGAAGAACTTGGCTGGCCTACACTGAACCCTGACATCAACCACATTGAACACCTTAGGGATGAATTGGCTGAAAGCCAGGCCTAATCACCCAACATCAGTGCCCGACCTCACTAATGCTTTTGTAGCTGAATGGAAGCAATCCCCATAGCAATGTTCCAACATCTAGTGGCAAGTCTTCCCAGAAGAGTGGAGGCTGTTATAGTGGAAAAGGGGGGACCAACTTCATATTAATGCCCCTGATTTTGGAATGAGATGGGCACATACTTTTGGTCATGTAGTTTACTTTCTAAAATAAGGGAATAAATACGTGTAAAAACATGAATAGTTTCCTGATCTTTCTTATATCTCTGATATTTCAAATCAAATAGCTAAATGATCATTGGAATGACCATCTTAAAACAATTCCATGTGTTAGCTTAGAACCTCCCCCCGGCTTAGACTCTAGAGGGTTAATGGCCATGTTGTTCTGTTCTGAACAAGCCTCTTGTCATGTCTTGGTCCAGTCATGACTCACTGTCTTTTCCAGTGCCCACTCTCTCTTCTATGACCTCATAGCCTTTACGTCTGTCTGTGAGGAACCGTTGTCTGTGTGTCTGTCTGACATGAATGCCTGAAAGGCACACTCCATCATCTCTGTAGTCTACCCTATAGACCAGCACTACTGCTCTGATCTACCACTCCATCATCTCTGTAGTCTACCCTATAGACCAGCACTACTGCTCTGATCTACCACTCCATCATCTCTGTAGTCTACCCTATAGACCAGCACTACTGCTCTGGTCTACCACTCCATCATCTCTGTAGTCTACCCTATAGACCAGCACTACTGCTCTGATCTACCACTCCATCATCTCTGTAGTCTACCCTATAGACCAGCACTACTGCTCTGATCTACCACTCCATCATCTCTGTAGTCTATCCTATAGACCAGCACTACTGCTCTGATCTACCACTCCATCATCTCTGTAGTCTACCCTATAGACCAGCACTACTGCTCTGATCTACCACTCCATCATCTCTGTAGTCTACCCTATAGACCAGCACTACTGCTCTGATCTACTCCCACTAACTGCATGTTTTCTCTCCTCGTCTCTCTGCCTCTGTGCCTTGGCCTGCAATAGTATTGTCTACTGTCCAGGTCTCCATATGTCAGGTCTCTGCCTGTGGTAGTAGTTGTCTGTGGTCCACTGAACTGATCCCAATCCACAGGCTAACCTCATGAGTCATGGTCCACAGTGGACCGACAGCCTCATCTACCCACTGACGCACAACACAGTGACATTGTACTTGGTACCCACCCATGCAGTGCAGCACAAGCCATCATTAATACATGACGGACAATAATATGTCTTTTCATTGGCCTGTGACGGCTGTTGGGTTCCCAGTACTTTCCACCGTGTGGGACAAGCTGTGTCACTTGTTGGGGAACTCAGTAACTGCAGTAACATAGGTAGTGCTGTCTGTGTGGTAGTCCCATAGATCTAGAATTAGAATATAGAATCTAATTCTATAGGTAGTGCTGTCTGTGTGGTAGTCCCATAGATCTAGAATTAGAATATAGAATCTAATTCTATAGGTAGTGCTGTCTGTGTGGTAGTCCCATAGATCTAGAATTAGAATATAGAATCTAATTCTATAGGTAGTGCTGTCTGTGTGGTAGTCCCATAGATCTAGAATTAGAATATAGAATCTAATTCTATAGGTAGTGCTGTCTGTGTGGTAGTCCCATAGATCTAGAATTAGAATATATAATCTAATTCTATGGGTAGTCCTGTCTGTGTGGTAGTCCCATAGATCTAGAATTAGAATATAGAATCTAATTCTATAGGTAGTGCTGTCTGTGTGGTAGTCCCATAGATCTAGAATTAGAATATAGAATCTAATTCTATGGGTAGTCCTGTCTGTGTGGTAGTCCCATAGATCTAAAATTAGAATATAGAATCTAATTCTCTAGGTAGTGCTGTCTGTGTGGTAGTCCCATAGATCTAGAATTAGAATATAGAATCTAATTCTATAGGTAGTCCTGTCTGTGTGGTAGTCCCATAGATCTAGAATTAGAATATAGAATCTAATTCTATAGGTAGTGCTGTCTGTGTGGTAGTCCCATAGATCTAGAATTAGGATATAGAATCTAATTCTATAGGTAGTGCTGTCTGTGTGGTAGTCCCATAGATCTAGAATTAGAATATAGAATCTAATTCTATGGGTAGTCCTGTCTGTGTGGTAGTCCCATAGATCTAGAATATATAATCTAATTCTAAAGGTAGTCCTGTCTGTGTGGTAGTCCCATAGATATAGAATCTAATTCTATGGGTAGTCCTGTCTGTGTGGTAGTCCCATAGATCTAGAATCTAATTCTATGGGTAGTCCTGTCTGTGTGGTAGTCCCATAGATCTAGAATCTAATTCTATGGGTAGTCCTGTCTGTGTGGTAGTCCCATAGATATAGAATCTAATTCTATGGGTAGTCCTGTCTGTGTGGTAGTCCCATAGATCTAGAATATAGAATCTAATTCTATGGGTAGTCCCATTCCCAAGGAGAAAGGCCACTCCTCCCCTTGCACGTTGGTCGTCATGGCTCCCGTGTGTGGTACAACAGAGAGAGGATCTATGGTATTATGGACTGTATGGGGTCCTGTGTTCTGGTGTGTTGATGGTTATCTCTGACATCAGAAGGCTAACTAAACCACTGCGTATTCTTGCCTCAATTAGCCTGCGTCCCAAATGACAGGAAGTATCCTAGGTTTCCCATAGGAGGGTAAGATGAGTAGGACATTTCCCTGTATACTGATCCAAGGTCAGTCTTTGTGTTTTCCTCCTTAATTGTTATGGTTGCATTTGGGTAAGACTTATGTGAAGTTGAATCCTATATTTGGGTGCAGGAATATTCTGTGTGCTGTGTGGGCCCCTCATTCCTTATACGTCAGTGTTTGGGTAAACTCAGCTGATCCTACAGCTGTGGGGCTAGGGGCAACCTCTACTCTGAGCATCCACAGGGCATCATGGGTGGCCTCAGCTGACCTTGTTGCTCTGCTGTGCCTCTGTAGACATGGAGTAATGGGATCTGACAGGCAGACAGACAGACAGGCAGACAGATAGACCTCCATCCTCTGTGGTGCTGCAGTGAAGGACAACCACTCCAGCCAATGACGGGTCTGGTTCGTACCAGGGCAAGGAGGGCAGAATGACTGGCAGGGGAAACAAGTATTCATAATAGAAACCATGCATAATAGTTTAGTCTGGCTGCCCAGTGTGTGAGGCTGTTGAACTGGGTTTGCTCTGCATCTGTAGGATTATATACAGCCTGCCATCTACCTGGCTGTCCAGAACCAAACCCAGTGCTTGGCTGTCCAGAACCAAACATAGTGCCGTGCTGTCCAGAACCAAACCTAGTGCCGTGCTGTCCAGAACCAAACCTAGTGCCGTGCTGTCCAGAACCAAACCTAGTGCCGTGCTGTCCAGAACCAAACCTAGTGCCGTGCTGTCCAGAACCAAACCTAGTGCCGTGCTGTCCAGAACCAAACCCAGTGCCTGGCTGTCCAGAACCAAACCCAGTGCCTGGCTGTCCAGAACCGAACCCAGTGCTTTGGCTGGGTAGTGGGTATGCACGGCACGTGCACTTTATGAGAACACAGCCGGCCACCCAGTTGGAGTCCGTTATTGGAAGGCCCATCTGCACTCCACCAGTACATCATACTACTGTTCAAGGACAAACCTCACCCCAGCAGTAGGCTAAATCATCCCTACCAAAAACCAATTGTCTTGGTGCATCTCTCACAGTTATGGTCAAGATAATTCATCAGTTGTGCAGTGATATGTGCTTAGGTCCGCGCTTGACTGTAGTGTTTTGATACAGCTAACATTTCTCTCCGGGCTAATGTCCTCGGTGTGTTGTCATCTTGCCTGTAATGTGTCAGGGTTCTGTCTGTCTGTCACCTCGTTGCTTCTCCGGAGACAGACACAGCCTGAAGGCTCTCTTCTCATCAGACAGGGACATCAGGGGTGTGTTCAGTGAAATGGAACGTTGCCGATAGGAACAGAATGAATATAGCTGACAGATCATTTCTGTTCTCCACAACACATTTATAATGGAAAGTTTTGTAATTATACACTGCTCAAAAAAATAAAGGGAACACTTAAACAACACAATGTAACTCCAAGTCAATCACACTTCTGTGAAATCAAACTGTCCACTTAGGAAGCAACACTGATTGACAATACATTTCACATGCTGTTGTGCAAATGGAATAGACAAAAGGTGGAAATTATAGGCAATTAGCAAGACACCCCCCAAAACAGGAGTGATTCTGCAGGTAGTGACCACAGACCACTTCTCAGTTCCTATGCTTCCTGGCTGATGTTTTGGTCACTTTTGAATGCTGGCGGTGCTCTCACTCTAGTGGTAGCATGAGACGGAGTCTACAACCCACACAAGTGGCTCAGGTAGTGCAGTTCATCCAGGATGGCACATCAATGCGAACTGTGGCAAAAAGGTTTGCTGTGTCTGTCAGCGTAGTGTCCAGAGCATGCAGGCGCTACCAGGAGACAGGCCAGTACATCAGGAGACGTGGAGGAGGCCGTAGGAGGGCAACAACCCAGCAGCAGGACCGGTACCTCCGCCTTAGTGCCTTAGGTGCACTGCCAGAGCCCTGCAAAATGACCTCCAGCAGGCCACAAATGTGCATGTGTCAGCATATGGTCTCACAAGGGGTCTGAGGATCTCATCTCGGTACCTAATGGCAGTCAGGCTACCTCTGGCGAGCACATGGAGGGCTGTGCGGCCCCACAAAGAAATGCCACCCCACACCATGACTGACCCATCGCCAAACCGGTCATGCTGGAGGATGTTGCAGGCAGCAGAATGTTCTCCACGGCGTCTCCAGACTCTGTCACGTCTGTCACATGTGCTCAGTGTGAACCTGCTTTCATCTGTGAAGAGCACAGGGCGCCAGTGGCGAATTTGCCAATCTTGGTGTTCTCTGGCAAATGCGAAACGTCCTGCACGGTGTTGGGCTGTAAGCACAACCCCCACCTGTGGACGTCGGGCCCTCATACCACCCTCATGGAGTCTGTTTCTGACCGTTTGAGCAGACACATGCACATTTGTGGCCTGCTGGAGGTCATTTTGCAGGGCTCTGGCAGTGCACCTCCTTGCACAAAGGCGGAGGTAGCGGTCCTGCTGCTGGGTTGTTGCCCTCCTACGGCCTCCTCCACGTCTCCTGATGTACTGGCCTGTCTCCTGGTAGCGCCTGTATGCTCTGGACACTACGCTGACAGACACAGCAAACCTTTTTGCCACAGTTCGCATTGATGTGCCATCCTGAATGAACTGCACTACCTGAGCCACTTGTGTGGGTTGTAGACTCCGTCTCATGCTACCACTAGAGTGAGAGCACCTCCAGCATTCAAAAGTGACCAAAACATCAGCCAGGAAGCATAGGAACTGAGAAGTGGTCTGTGGTCACTACCTGCAGAATCACTCCTGTTTTGGGGGTGTCTTGCTAATTGCCTATAATTTCCACCTTTTGTCTATTCCATTTGCACAACAGCATGTGAAATGTATTGTCAATCAGTGTTGCTTCCTAAGTGGACAGTTTGATTTCACAGAAGTGTGATTGACTTGGAGTTACATTGTGTTGTTTAAGTGTTCCCTTTATTTTTTTGAGCAGTGTATAATCGTGTAACCGGCAATTATGGATGAAAAAAAATCTGAAAAAATGTATGAAGTTCATTTTCAAGTCGAGAAACTTTACCCAAAAGAAGTAAAGTAAAAGTAAGCCTGGTTCACATCTAAACGCCGAGATAATGAGAGGTAAACCTAGCCAGTTTTAGCATTTTGTGTTGTGGAAGGAACAGCTGACTGAAGACGTGCTGGTTGAGTCCATTCCCATTGTAACATGGACTCTTTACAGGGTTGATGCTACTTGTTTCAGCAAGGTTTTGTGGCAGACGAGTATCTTGAAATGCATGCACCCAAGTATCAAGAAATACATGCACCCAAGTATCAAGAAATGCATGCACCCAAGTATCATGAAATGCATGCACCCAAGTATCATGAAATGCATGCACCCAAGTATCATGAAATGCATGCACCCAAGTATCATGAAATGCATGCACCCAAGTATCATGAAATACATGCACCCAAGTATCATGAAATACATGCACCCAAGTATCATGAAATACATGCACCCAAGTATCATGAAATACATGCACCCAAGTATCATGAAATACATGCACCCAAGTATCATGAAATACATGCACCCAAGTATCATGAAATACATGCACCCAAGTATCATGAAATACATGCACCCATGGGTGCATTGCCGTGTCTCACTCTCCAAGGTGTTTCAGGGAGAGGTGGGATATGAAGCTGGGTATTAGGCCGTGTCTCACTCTCCAAGGTGTTTCAGGGAGAGGTGGGATATGAAGCTGGGTATTAGGCCGTGTCTCACTCTCCAAGGTGTTTCAGGGAGAGGTGGGATATGAAGCTGGGTATTAGGTAGTGACCTCACTCTCCAAGGTGTTTCAGGGAGAGGTGGGATATGAAGCTGGGTATTAGGTTGTGAGTGTTGATACACACTTGTACATGTATAAAATAGGACAAATACAAACCCACCAAATGATAATTATTAGGATAGTATCCTACATAATATGATAAACACTGTGTGTGAGAGTGTACTATCAACTTCATATCTATTGTATATGCACCCTTGCATGCGTCCCAAATGGCAACCTATTCCCTATATAGTGCCCTATGGGCCCTGGTCCAAAGTACCGTAGTAAACTACATAGGGTATAGGGTGCCATTTGGAATGCATACCTCCTATTGGCTTTACTGTGATGGTGTTGGATGAGGTCTGTCTTTTAGATGATGTGATAAATGCAGCCAGATATAGCAGGCAGGCAGCATTGAGTTTTAATGTGGGGCCTTAAGTGTAGATGACTCTTGAACCACGGTTGTGTCCCAGATGTTATCGTATGTCTCCCTCCTCTCCTGGCTATGTTCCTCAGTGTTAGGATTATGTCTTGTTACCTTGTTGCTTCAGAGACTGACTGATGCAGCATCGTATGGATCTGCCCATACCTCCTCCTCTCCTCTCTCCTCCCTCCTCCCCTCCCTCCTCTCCTCCCCTCCCTCCCTCCTCTCCTCCCTCCTCCTCTCCTCCCTCCTCTCCTCCTCTCCTCCCTCCTCTCCTCTCCTCCCTCCTCTCCTCTCCTCCCTCCTCCCCTCTCCTCCTCTCCTCTCCTCCCCTCCCTCCTTTCCTCCCTCCTCTCCTCTGTATCTTTTCATTTTTTAAAAATTGTATTAACTGCCTTCATTTTGCTGGACTCTATGCTAATGGGGATCCATAATAAATACAAATGTCCTCCCTGGGACTGTTCACTAGGCTGGGGTGGTATACCGTATATACCTGGGACTGTTCACTGGGCTGGGGCGGTATACCGTATATACCTGGGACTGTTCACTGGGCTGGGGTGGTATACCGTATATACCTGGGACTGTTCACTGGACTGGGGCGGTATACCGTATATACCTGGGACTGTTCACTGGGCTGGGGCGGTATACCGTATATACCTGGGACTGTTCACTAGGCTGGGGCGGTATACCGTATATACCTGGGACTGTTCACTAGGCTGGGGCGGTATACCGTATATACCTGGGACTGTTCACTAGGCTGGGGCGGTATACCTTATGTACCTGGGGTATTAGGAAATATCCACAAGGTGTTTTTTTATTATATATATTTATTATATTTTTGGCTGCTTGTTAAGTAAATACCTGCAGTCAACTTGTGCAATATGTTCGGAGATGACACAGGTCACGTTCTTCATTTCACCGGTCATTTTATTTTACATTATGAAGCTTGCCCTAGTTCCCCAGAACAGTTGCGTCAGTCACGTGTTTGTTTGTTAATAGCACAATGGAAGAAAGCAGGAGCTGGTGAGTACAGTGCCTTCGGAAAGTATTCAGACCCATTGACTTTTCCCATGTTTTTGTTACATTACAGCCTTATTCTAAAATGGGTTAAATCGTTTTTTCCCCCTCGTCAATCGACACACAATACCCCATAATGACAGAACATAAACAGGTTTTTTGAAATGTTTGCTTATATATACAGTGGGTAGAACAAGTATTTGATACACTGCCAATTTTGCAGGTTTTCCTACTTACAAAGCATGTAGAGGTCTGTATTTTTTTTATCATAGGTACACTTCAACTGTGAATGTCCTCCCTGTGACTGTTCACTAGGCTGGGGCGGTATACCGTATATACCTGGGACTGTTCACTAGGCTGGGGCGGTATACCGTATATACCCGGGACTGTTCACTAGGCTGGGGCGGTATACCGTATATACCTGGGACTGTTCACTAGGCTGGGGCGGTATACCGTATATACCTGGGACTGTTCACTAGGCTGGGGCGGTATACCTTATATACCTGGGACTGTATGCACATTTGTGGCCTGCTGGAGGTCATTTTGCAGGGCTCTGGCAGTGCTCCTCTTTGCACAAAGGCAGAGGTAGCGGTCCTGCTGCTGGGTTGTTGCCCTCCTACGGCCTCCTCCACGTCTCCTGATGTACTGGCCTGTCTCCTGGTAGCGCCTCCATGCTCTGGACACTACGCTGACAGACACAGCAAACCTTCTTGCCACAGCTCGCATTGATGTGCCATCCTGGATGAGCTGCACTACCTGAGCCACTTGTGTGGGTTGTAGACTCCGTCTCATGCTACCACTAGAGTGAGAGCACCGCCAGCATTCAAAAGTGACCAAAACATCAGCCAGGAAGCATAGGAACTGAGAAGTGGTCTGTGGTCACCACCTGCAGAATCACTCCTTTATTGGGGATGTCTTGCTAATTGCCTATAATTTCCACCTTTTGTTTATTCCATTTGCACAACGGTATGTGAAATTTATCGTCAATCAGTGTTGCTTCCTAAGTGGACAGTTTGATTTCACAGAAGTGTGATTGACTTGAAGTTACATTGTGTTGTTTAAGTGTTCCCTTTATTTTTTTGAGCAGTGTATATATATATCATGTACTGAGTAAAGGGTGTGAATGCTTTTGGAAATGTGATATTTCAGTTTATATATATATATATATCAAAGATCTCTCTGTATATTTCTCCGTTCATCTTTGTCTCGATCCTGACTAGTCTCCCAGTCCCTGCCGCTGAAAAACATCCCCACAGCATGATGCTGCCACCACTATGCTTCACCGTAGGGATGGTGCCAGGTTTACTCCAGACATGACGCTCATGCTAAAGAGTTAAATCTTGGTTCATCAGACCAGTGAATCTTGTTTCTCATGGTCTGAGAGTTATTTAGGTGCCTTTTTGCAGACTGGCCTGTCGTGTGTTTTACGGGGGAGTGGCTTCCGTCTGGTCAATCTATCATAAAAGCCTGATTGGTGGAGTGCTGCAGGGATGGTTGTCCTTCTGGAAGGTTCTCCCATCTCCACAGAGGAACTCTGGAGCTCTGTCAGAGTGACCATCGGATTCTTGGTCACCTCCCTGACCCTTCTCCCTCGAACATCTCAAGGATGATCAATGGAAACAGGATGCACCTGAGCTCAATTTCGAGTCTCATAGCAAAGGGTCTGAATAGTTGTGTAAATAAGGTATTTCTGTTTTTTATTTGAAATACATTTGCAAAAATTTCTAAAAACCTGTTTTCACTTTGTCATTATGGGGTATTGTGTGTAGATTGAGGAGGATTTGTATTTATTTAATCAATTTTAGAATAAGGCTGTAACGTAACAAAATGTGTTAAAGGTCAAGCAGTCTGAATAGCTAGCTTGCCAGTGTTCTTTTTTTTTTTTTTTTTTTAACCTTTATTTTACCAGGTAAGTTGACTGAGAACACGTTCTCATTTGCAGCAACGACCTGGGGAATAGTTACAGGGGAGAGGAGGGGGATGAATGAGCCAATTGTAAACTGGGGATTATTAGGTGGCCATGATGGTTTGAGGGCCAGATTGGGAATTTAGCCAGGACACCGGGGTTAACACTCCTACTCTTACGATAAGTGCCATGGGATCTTTAATGACCTCAGAGAGTCAGGACACCCATTTAACGTCCCATCCGAAAGACGGCACCCTACATACGTCAATGTCCCCATTCACTGCCCTGGGGCATTAGGATATTTTTCAGACCAGAGGAAAGAGTGCCTCCTACTGGCCCTCCAACACCACTTCCAGCAGCATCTGGTCTCCCATCCAGGGACTGACCAGGACCAACCCTGCTTAGCTTCAGAAGCAAGCCAGCAGTGGTATGCAGTATGCTGCTGGCAGTTAAACCATATACAGTGCCTTCGGAAAGTATTCAGACCCCTTGACTTTACACATTGTTACATTACAGCCTTAGCTAGCTATGTTCAGTAGGTGGCTGAATGAATAAAGAGACGGGGCATCATATAGTGTTAGCTTTCTGCCCTATTTGAGAACAGTTATTTATACAGCTGCCACTGCTATCTTGATTTCCTTGCGTTTTCTTCTCTCCTCTGTTCCCTCAATCTGCCCCCCACCTTCTCCAAGCAGTTAGGCCTGTTGCCCTAGCGACTCAACACAGTCACAGCGTGTACCCCAAGGTTTCCTTTAGGAAAATGTGATACTGGACATATGTAGTGGTTGCCTAGCCTAATTAGGCCAAATCGTTTTTTAGCTAGCAGCTTCTATGGAAATTCACTAGTACTTGTGCTAGTACTTGTTAGCGTTCTGGTAATATACACCCAACAGTTTTTTTTCTGTGTGTTTTAGCACCCCCTTATGTACAAAGCCAGTCATAAGCATAAGGATAAATGAGAAGGACATATTACATTTGTGTCATTTAGCAGAAGCTAAGAATATTACTCCTGCTTATTATGAAGAAAAAATACATCTGTTTTAACTTTGTAAAGGTGTGTTTAGAATGATTTTTGTTGTATAAATGCTATTTAATCTCTCCTCAGACTAATATTATTCTGTTTGTCCTGTGGGTACCTTTGCCACTGTTCCACCCCTTGTGTATTGCGCTGTCATGGTGTATTTGAGCAACCTACAGTAGTGAGTGCATACATTTTCATATTTGTTCGTACCGGTGAGAACCAAACCCACAACCCTGGTGTTGCAAATGCCATGCTCTACCAACTGAGCCACAGGACCATATGAAAATCGGGTTACCACCCAACCCTAGTGTTCACCTGATGGTTTGAACATGCAGTACTGTCTAGTAGTACACACTACTGAACATGGAGCTGAATGTTTGGAGGACAGCTTTTCTTTTGTCATGTCTCCCTCACGTTCTTTCTCGTTTCTCTGTTGACCAGTTTGCAGCCCTAATGGAGACAGAGCTGGACCTGTTCTGAGTGGTTTGGTCTCTGGTGGTTTGGTCTCTCTGAAACACATGTCATTATAGCACTAAGTACAGAGGGGATTTAATGGTTCACATAAACATCAGTGTGTTGTGCAGCCACAGTGGCAGACCAGCCTCTCCATCCATCACTCTTAATAGCCTGGCTCATAATGACTCTCCTCATAATGACACTTCTGTTCTCATAATGACTCTTCTGTTCTCATAATGACTCTTCTGTTTTCATAATGACTCTTCTCATAATGACTATTCTCTTCTCATCATGACTCTTCTCATCATGACTCTTCTCTTCTCATCATGACTCTTCTCATCATGACTCTTCTCATCCTGACTCTTCTCTTCTCATAATGACTCTTCTCATCATGACTCTTCTCCGCATCATGACTCTTCTCTTCTCATCATGACTCTTCTCTTCTCATCATGACTCTTCTCTTCTCATCATGACTCTTCTCTTCTCATCATGACTCTTCTCTTCTCATCATGACTCTTCTCTTCTCATCATGACTCTTCTCTTCTCATCATGACTCTTCTCTTCTCATCATGACTCTTCTCTTCTCATCATGACTCTTCTCTTCTCATCATGACTCTTCTCTTCTCATCATGACTCTTCTCTTCTCATCATGACTCTTCTCATCATGACTCTTCTCTTCTCATCATGACTCTTCTCATCATGACTCTTCTCTTCTCATCATGACTCTTTTCTTCTCGTTATGACTATTTTCTTCTCGTTATGACTCTTCTCTTCGCATCATGACTCTTCTCCGCATCATGACTCTTCTCATCATGACTCTTCTCATAATGATTCCCCTCTTCTCATCATGACTCTTCTCATAATGATTCCCCTCTTCTCATCATGACTCTTCTCATCATGACTCTTCTCATAATGATTCTCCTCTTCTCATCATGCCACTTCTCATCATGACTCTTCTCATAATGATTCTCCTCTTCTCATCATGCCACTTCTCATAATGATTCTCCTCTTCTCATCATGTCTCTTCTCATCATGATTCTCCTCTTCTCATCATGACTCTTCTCATCATGATTCTCCTCTTCTCATCATGACTCTTCTCATCATGATTCTCCTCTTCTCATCATGACTCTTCTCATAAAGACTCTTCTCATCGTGACACTTCTCATAAAGACTCTTCTCATAATGACTCGTCTCATAATGATTCTTCTCTTCTCATCATGACTCTTCACATGCCGGACTACTGTTTTAGGTTGCGTTTAATCATCAGTGTTCAAACTTCCATCCTTTATCCCTACATTATGAATGCATGTGTTGTGTATGATGTGTGCAGCTTGCTGTACGTTTTGAATGTTGCTGTGTTGAACCAACTCTGTGTTACGGATGGTCATAGTGCTGAGAGCCCTCGGTATCTTGTCCTCTAACAGGAGAGTTGAGGAGAGTTGAGGTGAGCCCTCGGTAGCTTGTCCTCTAACAGGAGAGTTGAGGAGAGTTGAGATGAGCCCTCGGTATCTTGTCCTCTAACAGGAGAGTTGAGGTGAGCCCTCGGTGTCTTGTCCTCTAACAGGAGAGTTGAGATGAGCCCTCGGTATCTTGTCCTCTAACAGGAGAGTTGAGATGAGCCCTCGGTATCTTGTCCTCTAACAGGAGAGTTGAGATGAGCCCTCGGTATCTTGTCCTCTAACAGGAGAGTTGAGGTGAGCCCTCGGTATCTTGTCCTCTAACAGGAGAGTTGAGATGAGCCCTCGGTATCTTGTCCTCTAACAGGAGAGTTGAGATGAGCCCTCGGTATCTTGTCCTCTAACAGGAGAGTTGAGATGAGCCCTCGGTATCTTGTCCTCTAACAGGAGAGTTGAGGTGAGCCCTCGGTATCTTGTCCTCTAACAGGAGAGTTGAGATGAGCCCTCGGTATCTTGTCCTCTAACAGGAGAGTTGAGATGAGCCCTCGGTATCTTGTCCTCTAACAGGAGAGTTGAGGTGAGCCCTCGGTGTCTTGTCCTCTAACAGGAGAGTTGAGGAGAGCCCTCGGTAGCTTGTCCTCTAACAGGAGAGTTGAAGAGAGCCCTCAGTGTCTTGTCCTCTAACAGGAGAGTTGAAGAGAGCCCTCAGTGTCTTGTCCTCTAACACGAGAGTTGAGGTGAGCCCTCGGTGTCTTGTCCTCTAACAGGAGAGTTGAGGAGAGGGAGAGGAGAGGTGAAGTAAGGTAGGACAGTTGAGGTGACGCAAGTTAAAGAGACGAGATGGGACGGGAGGGGACGGGAGGGGACGAGAGGTGAGGTGTTGAGAATTAAGATAAGGTAGGAGAGGCTAATAGACCCCAGGAAGAGTAGCTGCTGCCTTGGCAGGAACTAATGGACCCCAGGAAGAGTAGCTGCTGCCTGGCAGGAACTAATGGACCCCAGGAAGAGTAGCTGCTGCCTTGGCAGGAACTAATGGACCCCAGGAAGAGTAGCTGCTGCCTTGGCAGGAACTAATGGACCCCGGGAAGAGTAGCCGCTGCCTTGGCAGGAAGTAATGGACCCCAGGAAGAGTAGCTGCTGCCATGGCAGGAGCTAATGGACCCCAGGAAAAGTAGCTGCTGCCATGGCAGGAACTAATGGACCCCAGGAAGAGTAGCCGCTGCCTTGGCAGGAAGTAATGGACCCCAGGAAGAGTAGCCGCTGCCTTGGCAGGAACTAATGGACCCCAGGTAGAGTAGCAGCTGCCTTGGCAGGAACTAATGGACCCCAGGAAGAGTAGCTGCTGCCATGGCAGGAACTAATGGACCCCAGGAAGAGTAGCTGATGCCTTGGCAGGAACTAATGGACCCCAGGAAGAGTAGCCGCTGCCTTGGCAGGAACTAATGGACCCCGGGAAGAGTAGCCGCCTCCTTGGCAGGAACTAATGGACCCCGGGAAGAGTAGCCGCTGCCATGGCAGGAACTAATGGACCCCAGGAGAGTAGCCGCTGCCTTGGCAGGAACTAATGGACCCCGGGAAGAGTAGCCGCCGCCTTGGCAGGAACTAATGGACCCCAGGAAGAGTAGCCGCTGCCTTGGCACTAACTAATGGACCCCAGGAAAAGTAGCTGCTGCCATGGCAGGAACTAATGGACCCCAGGAAGAGTAGCCGCTGCCTTGGCAGGAACTAATGGACCCCAGGTAGAGTAGCATCTGCCTTGGCAGGAACTAATGGACCCCAGGAAGAGTAGCTGATGCCTTGGCAGGAACTAACGGACCCCAGGAAGAGTAGCTGATGCCTTGGCAGGAACTAATGGACCCCGGGAAGAGTAGCCGCTGCCTTGGCAGGAAGTAATGGACCCCAGGAAGAGTAGCCGCTGCCTTGGCAGGAACTAATGTGGATCCATAATAAATACACATCACCTCAGGCCTCTCTTTCCACAGCACTAATATGACTACTGATCCCACAGGGAAAGGGAAAGGGGGATACCTAGTCAGTTGTCCAACTGAATGCATTCAACTGAAATGTCTCCGCATTTAACCCAACCCCTCAATCAGAGAGGTGCGGGGGGCTGCCTTAATCGTCATCCACGTCTTTGACGCCCAGGGAACAGTGGGTTAACTGCTTTGCTCAGGGGCAGAACGACAGGTTTTTACCTTGTCAGCTCGGGGATTCGATCCAGCAACCTTGGCCCAACGCTCTAACCACCAGGCTACCACAGCATCCTGTCCCAGTGAGTGTACTTCTACATCAAGATGCCTCACGCTACAGAAACAGCAGACTGGATCCTGCCCCATCGGCAAGCCTTACCCAGAGTCCTGCTAGTGCCTCCTATCGTGATTTTCTCTCAGAAGGTGTTAGGTAATTACCTCTCTAAACATAAGGCTTCACCTAGACTAAATCACTCTGCCTGATTTAAATGTTACTGTGTTATAGGTTACTGATGCTATCTGTGGGAGGACCTACTTGTGAAACCGCTCAATCAAGTGTGTGTGTGTGTGTGTGTGTGTGTGTGTGTGTGTGTGTGTGTGTGTGTGTGTGTGTGTGTGTGTGTGTGTGTGTGTGTGTGTGTGTGTGTGTGTGTGTGTGTGTGTGTGTGTGTGTGTGTTGGCCTGCAGAACATTTCCAGGTTGTTTTAAGTCCACTCCACGGTGTTTTAGGGAACATGTCACCTCTATTGACTTGAGTAATGGTGGTGTGTTATTTAGTTCTGTCTGATCCATTATAAATAGTTAACTGACTTCTTCCCTCTGGCAGGATCCTAAGGCCTTTACACTGGCTGCTAGAGAGAGCATGCACGCTTTACTGTCACGCTTTACTGTTGAACAAGGTTAGTGCCAGAGGCCAGACGTGCCCTTCTCTCTCTCCCTCGGGGCATTCTTGTTGACATTCCTCTTCCACCCACCTGTAAAATGGCTGCTAACCCAGAGAGAACAGAGCACCTCTTCACGAGGCACTCCTCTCTGAGCTCTACTGTGATGTAATCGAATCAGAGAAGAATGTGAGGCCCCAAATGGCACCCTATTCCCCATATAGTGCACTACTTTTGACCAGGGCACATAGGAAATAGGTTGTCACTTGGGATGCACGTTTGGAAGCCCACATGCCTTCCTTCCTAATGGAATTTCACCTTCCTGATTTCATGGCACTGTCAGACAGTTCAAGTACCCCCCTGCCTCTCCTCATTGGTCATCTCCACCTCTCCCTGCTGTCCATCAACGCTGGCCCCGCCCCCTCAACCTGTTCTCCCATAATTAAGTTACTAGGTTAGAGGGTGAGGGGTGTGTTCCAAATGGCACCCTATTCCCTATATAGAGCACTACTTTTCACCATAGCCCATAAACTGGCCAAAAGTGGTGCACTACATAGGGAATAGGGTGCCATTTGGGATGCAGATGAGTACTGTTGGTAGCAGCATGAAGGAGAGGAGCCTGTCTGTCTGTCTGTCTGTCTGTCTGTCTGTCTGTCTGTCGGTCTGTCTGTCTGTCTGTCTGTCTGTCGACTCCAGCAGAGAGAGCAGAGGGCATGTTGTACAGGAATGTCATCAGCACTGCAACCCGCCCTCTCCTTTACTCTGCTAAGTGTTCACCACACACTGGCCATGTGGCACATTAGGCTTCCTCCTGGAGAAACAACATGTCCTGTGTGTGTGTGTGTGTGTGTCTCTGTGTGTGTTTGTGTGTGTCTCTGTGTGTGTTTGTGTGTGTCTCTGTGTGTGTGTGGCATCGTACTTGGGTTACACTTCTTCCCTGTGTAACCAAATCCAGCTCTGATTGGAGGAAGAACTAAGTGTGTGTGTGTGTGTGTGTGTGTGTGTGTGTGTGTGTGTGTGTGTGTGTGTGTGTGTGTTCTCTCTGAGATTTCAGTAGTTTATCACTGTACTGCAGATGATCTGATACTACAGCAACATATTGTGTGGAATTACAATCCAATGTTGTGATCATTATTCACTCAGCAGCCGTTTCCCTGAGTCTCTATATTGTGCACTACTTTGACCAGAGCCCTATGGTCCCTGGTCAGAATAAGTGCACTATATGCCTAGAGGGAACCGGGTGCCATCTGGGACACAGACCATACAGTATTTCAAGAGGTCAACCCTTTCATGTCCCATGCAGTGATCCTATTGTGTCCTGCATGGTTGAGACAGAGAGTATTGATCCAGAATCCAGTCTGTCCTGTAGGGTTGAGACAGAGACAGTATTGATCCAGAATCCAGTCTGTCCTGTAGGGTTGAGACAGAGAGAGTATTGATCCAGAATCCAGTCTGTCCTGTAGGGTTGAGACAGAGAGTATTGATCCAGAATCCAGTCTGTCCTGTAGGGTTGAGACAGAGAGAGTATTGATCCAGAATCCAGTCTGTCCTGTATGGTTGAGACAGAAAGTATTGATCCAGAATCCAGTCTGTCCTGTACGGTTGAGACAGAGAGTATTGATCCAGAATCCAGTCTGTCCTGTAGGGTTGAGACAGAGAGAGTATTGATCCAGAATCCAGTCTGTCCTGTAGGGTTGAGACAGAGAGTATTGATCCAGAATCCAGTCTGTCCTGTACGGTTGAGACAGAGAGAGTATTGATCCAGAATCCAGTCTGTCCTGTAGGGTTGAGACAGAGAGAGTATTGATCCAGAATCCAGTCTGTCCTGTAGGGTTGAGACAGAGAGTATTGATCCAGAATCCAGTCTGTCCTGTACGGTTGAGACAGAGAGAGTATTGATCCAGAATCCAGTCTGTCCTGTAGGGTTGAGACAGAGAGAGTATTGATCCAGAATCCAGTCTGTCCTGTAGGGTTGAGACAGAGAGAGTATTGATCCAGAATCCAGTCTGTCCTGTAGGGTTGAGACAGAGAGAGGATTGATCCAGAATCCAGTCTGTCCTGTACGGTTGAGACAGAGAGTATTGATCCAGAATCCAGTCTGTCCTGTACGGTTGAGACAGAGAGAGTATTGATCCAGAATCCAGTCTGTCCTGTAGGGTTGAGACAGAGAGAGTATTGATCCAGAATCCAGTCTGTCCTCTCTTGCTCTCTCCTGCTCTCTCTCTCTCCTGCTCTCTCCTGCTCTCTCTTGCTCTCTCTTGCTCTCTCTTGCTCTCTCCTGCTCTCTCTCTCTACTGCTCTCTCTCTCTCTCCTGCTCTCTCTCTCTCTCTCTCTCCTGCTCTCTCTCTCTCTCTCTCTCTCTCCTGCTCTCTCTCTCTCCTGCTCTCTCTCTCTCCTGCTCTCTCTCTCTCTCTCTCCTCTGCTCTCTCTCTCTCTCCTCTTCTCTCTCTCTCTCTCCTCTGCTCTCTCTCTCTCTCCTCTGCTCTCTCTCTCTCCTGCTCTCCTGCTCTCTTGCTCTCCTGCTCTCTTGCTCTCCTGCTCTCTCTCTCTCCTGCTCTCTCTTTCTCTCGCTCTCTCTTTCTCCTGCTCTCTCTTTCTCCTGCTCTCTCTCTCTCTTGCTCTCTCTCTCTCTCCTGCTCTCTCTCTCTCTCCTGCTCTCTCTCTCTCTCCTGCTCTCTCTCTCTCTCTCGCTCTCTCTTTCTCCTGCTCTCTCTCTCTCTCTCTTGCTCTCTCTTTCTCCTGCTCTTTCTTTCTCCTGCTCTCTCTCTCTTGCTCTCATTCTCTCTTGCTCTCTTTCTTTGCTCTGTCGGTTCCTGTGATTTGTTTCACACACACTCAAGTCTCTTTTTTTGTTAGGGGTATGAACTGTACCTTTTAAACGTATCAGCGGTTCCTTCATTGTGAATGTTTTACCGTATAATCTATAACAGAGAAGCAATGGTTCTATGAAGTCTGTGACAAAGCTGACCGATACGTTGTCAACTAAAAACGGCTTTTGATTGGATGAGTGAGCGACAACAACCGTCATTCCTGGAATCTTGTTTCTTAAGAAATAGTCATCGTTATTATGATGTACCTCGTTGTGCTGGGCTCTGGTCAAAAGTAGTGCACTATATCGTAGCTCGTTGTGCTGGGCTCTGGTCAAAAGTAGTGCACTATATCGCTTGTTGTGCTGGGCTCTGGTCAAAAGTAGGGCACTATATCGTACCTCGTTGTGCTGGGCTCTGGTCAAAAGTAGTGCACTATATCGCTCGTTGTGCTGGGCTCTGGTCAAAAGTAGTGCACTATATCGCTCGTTGTGCTGGGCTCTGGTCAAAAGTAGTGCACTATATCGCTTGTTGTGCTGGGCTCTGGTCAAAAGTAGTGCACTATATCGTAGCTCGTTGTGCTGGGCTCTGGTCAAAAGTAGTGCACTATATCGCTCGTTGTGCTGGGCTCTGGTCAAAAGTAGTGCACTATATCGTACCTCGTTGTACTGGGCTCTGGTCAAAAGTAGTGCACTATATCATTGCTCGTTGTACTGGGCTCTGGTCAAAAGTAGTGCACTACACTGAGTTTACCAAAAGTTAGGAGCACCTTCCTAATATTTTGTCGGGGCATGGACTCTACAAGGTGTCGAAGGCGTTCCACAGAGATGATGTCCCATGTTGACTCCAACGCTTCCCACAGCTGTGTCAAGTTGGCTGGATGTCCTTTGGGTGATGGACCATTCTTGATACACATGGGAAACGGTTGAGCAGCGTTGCAGTTCTTGACACAAACCGGTGCGCCTGACACCTACTACCATACCCCCCGTTCAAAGGCACTTAAATGATTTGTCTTGCCCATTCACCCTCTGAATGGCACACACACGACACACACACATACACGTCTCAAGGCTTAAAAATCATTCTTTAACTGTTGTCTGTATTGACTGTATTCTGTATTGACTGTATTCTGTATTGACTGTTGTCTGTATTGACTGTAGTCTGTATTGACTGTAGTCTGTATTGACTGTAGTCTGTATTGACTGTAGTCTGTATTGACTGTAGTCTGTATTGACTGTAGTCTGTATTGACTGTAGTCTGTATTGACTGTGCTTGCACGGCCTCTCCTTCTAAATGACTTATGGTATCAAGCCAACGGTCAGGTCAATGTACGGAACCAATCTGTGTTTTACTTCACTTCCCTTCCTGACTAAGTTCCTCTTTTCACCTCCGGCCTTGTTTTCCCTTTTTGCTTACTATGATTTACTTTGCCATGACTGTGGTTAATATACTATGACTGTGGTTAATTTACTTTACCGTGACTGTGGTTAATTTACTTTACTGTGACTGTGGTTAATTTACTTTACCATGACTGTGGTTAATGTACTATGACTGTGGTTAATTTACTATGACTTACTTTACCGTGACTGTGGTTAATTTACTTTACGTGACTGTGGTTAATTTACTTTACCGTGACTGTGGTTAATTTACTTTACCGTGACTGTGGTTAATTTACTTTACGTGACTGTGGTTAATTTACTTTACCGTGACTGTGGTTAATTTACTTTACCGTGACTGTGGTTAATTTACTTTACGTGACTGTGGTTAATTTACTTTACCGTGACTGTGGTTAATTTACTTTACCGTGACTGTGGTTAATTTACTTTACCGTGACTGTGGTTAATTTACTTTACCATGACTGTGGTTAATTTACTTTACCGTGACTGTGGTTAATTTACTTTACCGTGACTGTGGTTAATTTACTTTACCGTGACTGTGGTTAATATACCATGACTGTGGTTAATTTACTTTACCGTGACTGTGGTTAATTTACTGTGACTGTGGTTAATTTACTGTGACTGTGGTTAATTTACTGTGACTGTGGTTAATTTACTGTGACTGTGGTTAATGTACTATGACTGTGGTTAATTTACTATGACTGTGGTTAATGTACTATGACTGTGGTTAATTTACTATGACTGTGGTTAATTTACTTTACCGTGACTGTGGTTAATTTACTGTGACTGTGGTTAATTTACTGTGACTGTGGTTAATTTACTGTGACTGTGGTTAATTTACTGTGACTGTGGTTAATTTACTGTGACTGTGGTTAATTTACTGTGACTGTGGTTAATTTACTGTGACTGTGGTTAATTTACTTTACCGTGACTGTGGTTCATTTACTTTACCGTGACTGTGGTTCATTTACTTTACCGTGACTGTGGTTCATTTAATTTACGTGACTGTGGTTAATTTACTTTACTGTGACTGTGGTTAATTTACTTTACGTGACTGTGGTTAATTTACTTTACTGTGACTGTGGTTAATTTACTTTACCGTGACTGTGGTTAATTTACAATGACTGTGGTTAATTTACTTTACGTGACTGTGGTTAATTTACTTTACTGTGACTGTGGTTAATTTACTTTACGTGACTGTGGTTAATTTACTTTACGTGACTGTGGTTAATTTACTTTACTGTGACTCTGGTTAATTTACTTTACCGTGACTGTGGTTAATATACCATGACTGTGGTTAATTTACTTTACCGTGACTGTGGTTAATTTACTGTGACTGTGGTTAATTTACTGTGACTGTGGTTAATTTACTGTGACTGTGGTTAATTTACTGTGACTGTGGTTAATGTACTATGACTGTGGTTAATGTACTATGACTGTGGTTAATTTACTATGACTGTGGTTAATTTACTTTACCGTGACTGTGGTTAATTTACTGTGACTGTGGTTAATTTACTGTGACTGTGGTTAATTTACTGTGACTGTGGTTAATTTACTGTGACTGTGGTTAATTTACTGTGACTGTGGTTAATTTACTGTGACTGTGGTTAATTAACTGTGACTGTGGTTAATTTACTGTGACTGTGGTTAATTTACTTTACCGTGACTGTGGTTCATTTACTTTACCGTGACTGTGGTTCATTTACTTTACCGTGACTGTGGTTCATTTAATTTACGTGACTGTGGTTAATTTACTTTACTGTGACTGTGGTTAATTTACTTTACGTGACTGTGGTTAATTTACTTTACTGTGACTGTGGTTAATTTACTTTACCGTGACTGTGGTTAATTTACTATGACTGTGGTTAATTTACTTTACGTGACTGTGGTTAATTTACTTTACTGTGACTGTGGTTAATTTACTTTACGTGACTGTGGTTAATTTACTTTACGTGACTGTGGTTAATTTACTTTACTGTGACTCTGGTTAATTTACTTTACTGTGACTGTGGTTAATTTACTATGACTGTGGTTAATTTACTTTACGTGACTGTGGTTAATTTACTTTACTGTGACTGTGGTTAATTTACTTTACCGTGACTGTGGTTAATTTACTTTACCGTGACTGTGGTTAATTTACTTTACCGTGACTGTGGTTAATTTACTTTACGTGACTGTGGTTAATTTACTTTACCGTGACTGTGGTTAATTTACTTTACCGTGACTGGTTAATTTACTTTACCGTGACTGTGGTTAATTTACTTTACTGTGACTGTGGTTAATTTACTTTAGGTGACTGTGGTTAATTTACTTTACTGTGACTGTGGTTAATTTACTTTACTGTGACTGTGGTTAATTTACTTTACCGTGACTGTGGTTAATTTACTTTACTGTGACTGTGGTTAATTTACTTTACCGTGACTGTGGTTAATTTACTTTACTGTGACTGTGGTTAATTTACTTTACCGTGACTGTGGTTAATTTACTTTACTGTGACTGTGGTGTATTATACACCATCTCCTGCCATTGTGACCTTGAACAAGGCACTTAACCCCCTACAAAGTAAAATACTGCACTCATAACCTACTGATATCCTACTGATATCCTACTCATAACCTACTGATATCCTACTGATATCCTACTCATAACCTACTTATATCCCACTGATATCCCACTGATATCCTACTCATAACCCACTGATATCCTACTCATAACCCACTGATATCCCACTGATATCCTACTCATAACCCACTGATATCCTACTCATAACCCACTGATATCCTACTCATAACCCACTGATATCCCACTGATATCCTACTCATAACCTACTTATATCCCACTGATATCCCACTGATATCCTACTCATAACCCACTGATATCCTACTCATAACCCACTGATATCCCACTGATATCCTACTCATAACCTACTTATATCCCACTGATATCCCACTGATATCCTACTCATAACCCACTGATATCCTACTCATAACCCACTGATATCCCACTGATATCCTACTCATAACCCACTGATATCCTACTCATAACCCACTGATATCCCACTGATATCCTACTGATATCCCACTGATATCCTACTGTATGAAACGCATGTAAAATACTGCACTCATAACCTACTGATATCCTACTGTATGAAACACATGTAAAATACTGCACTCATAACCTACTGATATCCTACTGTATGAAACACATGTAAAATACTGCACTCATAACCCACTGATATCCCACTGATATCCTACTGATATCCCACTGATGTCCCACTGTATGAAACACATGTAAAATACTGCACTCATAACCTACTGATATCCTACTGATATCCTACTGATATCCTACTGATATCCCACTGTATGAAACACATGTAAAATACTGCACTCATAACCCACTGATATCCCACTGATATCCTACTGATATCCTACTGTATGAAACACACGTAAAATACTGCACTGATAACCTACTGATATCCCACTGATATCCTACTGATATCCCACTGATATCCCACTGATATCCTACTGATATCCTACTGATATCCTACTGATATCCCACTGATATCCCACTGATATCCCACTGATATCCCACTGATATCCCACTGATAACCTACTGATAACCCACTGATAACCCACTGATATCCTACTGATAACTAACTGATAACCCACTGATAACCCACTGATAACCCACTGATAACCCACTGATAACCCACTGATATCCTACTGATAACTAACTGATAACCCACTGATAACCCACTGATAACCCACTGATAACCCACTGATATCCTACTGATAACTAACTGATAACCCACTGATATCCCACTGATATCCCACTGATATCCCACTGATATCCCACTGATATCCCACTGATATCCCACTGATATCCCACTGATAACCTACTGATATCCCACTGATATCCCACTGATAACCCACTGATATCCTACTGATATCTGGAGAGCTACAGACGGTGCAGGCTTTTGATCCAACCCTGCTCAAACACACCAGAGTCAGCTTATCAAGGTCCTGTTGAGCAGCTGATTTAAAAAAAAACATTGTTGTGTATTAGGGCAGGAGCAAAAGCCTGCACTCTCTGTAGCGCTGCTGTAATCTCCTGGAGGAAGGTTGGCCACCCTGCTACATTGCAAGTACAGCCAAATAATGAATGTCTTTATTAAATAATTCCCTCTTTCAATGAACCAGGGATCATATGGCTAAGATGGGTGAGGTAGATAAGATGTTTATCTATTTGTAAGGTTAAAATATTCTGTGTTCAGGGGAGATCTTGAAAGCATAGTATTTTTTAACTTTGTCAGAATGACATGGTCAGTATTGAATAGAAGAGTTTCCTAGACATTTTGGAGTGCCTGAGAGACGGTTTTATAACTGGAGTACGCAGCATTGGTTTCAACAACTGTGCACCCTGATCAGCTGTGTGTCGGCCATTAGCGGTTGTACGTGAGGACCGGTTGTGGTTGTACGTGAGGACCGGTTGTACGTGAGGACCGGTTGTGGTTGTACGTGAGGACCGGTTGTACGTGAGGACCGGTTGTGGTTGTACGTGAAGACCGGTTGTACGTGAGGACCGGTTGTGGTTGTACGTGAGGACCGGTTGTACGTGAGGACCGGTTGTACGTGAGGGCCGGTTGTACGTGAGGACCGGTTGTACGTGAGGACCGGTTGTGGTTGTACGTGAGGGCCGGTTGTACGTGAGGACCGGTTGTACGTGAGGGCCGGTTGTGGTTGTACGTGAGGACCGGTTGTACGTGAGGACCGGTTGTGGTTGTACGTGAGGACCGGTTGTACGTGAGGACCGGTTGTGGTTGTACGTGAGGGCCGGTTGTACGTGAGGACCGGTTGTGGTTGTACGTGAGGACCGGTTGTACGTGAGGACCGGTTGTGGTTGTACGTGAGGGCCGGTTGTACGTGAGGACCGGTTGTGGTTGTACGTGAGGACCGGTTGTACGTGAGGGCCGGTTGTACGTGAGGACCGGTTGTACGTGAGGACCGGTTGTGGTTGTACGTGAGGACCGGTTGTACGTGAGGACCGGTTGTGGTTGTACGTGAGGGCCGGTTGTACGTGAGGACCGGTTGTGGTTGTACGTGAGGACCGGTTGTACGTGAGGACCGGTTGTGGTTGTACGTGAGGACCGGTTGTACGTGAGGACCGGTTGTGGTTGTACGTGAGGACCGGTTGTACGTGAGGGCCGGTTGTACGTGAGGACCGGTTGTACGTGAGGACCGGTTGTGGTTGTACGTGAGGGCCGGTTGTACGTGAGGACCGGTTGTACGTGAGGACCGGTTGTGGTTGTACGTGAGGACCGGTTGTACGTGAGGACCGGTTGTGGTTGTACGTGAGGGCCGGTTGTACGTGAGGACCGGTTGTGGTTGTACGTGAGGACCGGTTGTACGTGAGGACCGGTTGTGGTTGTACGTGAGGGCCGGTTGTGGTTGTACGTGAGGGCCGGTTGTACGTGAGGACCGGTTGTGGTTGTACGTGAGGACCGGTTGTACGTGAGGACCGGTTGTGGTTGTACGTGAGGACCGGTTGTACGTGAGGACCGGTTGTGGTTGTACGTGAGGACCGGTTGTACGTGAGGGCCGGTTGTACGTGAGGACCGGTTGTACGTGAGGACCGGTTGTGGTTGTACGTGAGGGCCGGTTGTACGTGAGGACCGGTTGTACGTGAGGACCGGTTGTGGTTGTACGTGAGGACCGGTTGTACGTGAGGACCGGTTGTGGTTGTACGTGAGGGCCGGTTGTACGTGAGGACCGGTTGTGGTTGTACGTGAGGACCGGTTGTACGTGAGGACCGGTTGTGGTTGTACGTGAGGGCCGGTTGTACGTGAGGGCCGGTTGTACGTGAGGACCGGTTGTACGTGAGGGCCGGTTGTGGTTGTACGTGAGGACCGGTTGTACGTGAGGACCGGTTGTGGTTGTACGTGAGGACCGGTTGTACGTGAGGACCGGTTGTGGTTGTACGTGAGGGCCGGTTGTACGTGAGGACCGGTTGTGGTTGTACGTGAGGACCGGTTGTACGTGAGGACCGGTTGTGGTTGTACGTGAGGGCCGGTTGTACGTGAGGACCGGTTGTGGTTGTACGTGAGGACCGGTTGTACGTGAGGGCCGGTTGTACGTGAGGACCGGTTGTACGTGAGGACCGGTTGTGGTTGTACGTGAGGACCGGTTGTACGTGAGGACTGGTTGTGGTTGTACGTGAGGGCCGGTTGTACGTGAGGACCGGTTGTGGTTGTACGTGAGGACCGGTTGTACGTGAGGACCGGTTGTGGTTGTACGTGAGGACCGGTTGTACGTGAGGACCGGTTGTGGTTGTACGTGAGGACCGGTTGTACGTGAGGGCCGGTTGTACGTGAGGACCGGTTGTACGTGAGGACCGGTTGTGGTTGTACGTGAGGGCCGGTTGTACGTGAGGACCGGTTGTACGTGAGGACCGGTTGTGGTTGTACGTGAGGACCGGTTGTACGTGAGGACCGGTTGTGGTTGTACGTGAGGGCCGGTTGTACGTGAGGACCGGTTGTGGTTGTACGTGAGGACCGGTTGTACGTGAGGACCGGTTGTGGTTGTACGTGAGGGCCGGTTGTGGTTGTACGTGAGGGCCGGTTGTACGTGAGGACCGGTTGTGGTTGTACGTGAGGACCGGTTGTACGTGAGGACCGGTTGTGGTTGTACGTGAGGACCGGTTGTACGTGAGGGCCGGTTGTACGTGAGGACCGGTTGTACGTGAGGACCGGTTGTGGTTGTACGTGAGGGCCGGTTGTACGTGAGGACCGGTTGTACGTGAGGACCGGTTGTGGTTGTACGTGAGGACCGGTTGTACGTGAGGACCGGTTGTGGTTGTACGTGAGGGCCGGTTGTACGTGAGGGCCGGTTGTGGTTGTACGTGAGGACCGGTTGTACGTGAGGGCCGGTTGTACGTGAGGGCCGGTTGTACGTGAGGGCCGGTTGTACGTGAGGGCCGGTTGTGGTTGTACGTGAGGGCCGGTTGTACGTGAGGACCGGTTGTGGTTGTACGTGAGGGCCGGTTGTACGTGAGGGCCGGTTGTGGTTGTACGTGAGGACCGGTTGTACGTGAGGACCGGTTGTGGTTGTACGTGAGGGCCGGTTGTACGTGAGGACCGGTTGTACGTGAGGACCGGTTGTGGTTGTACGTGAGGACCGGTTGTGGTTGTACGTGAGGGCCGGTTGTACGTGAGGACCGGTTGTGGTTGTACGTGAGGACCGGTTGTACGTGAGGACCGGTTGTACGTGAGGACCGGTTGTGGTTGTACGTGAGGGCCGGTTGTACGTGAGGACCGGTTGTGGTTGTACGTGAGGGCCGGTTGTGGTTGTACGTGAGGGCCGGTTGTACGTGAGGACCGGTTGTGGTTGTACGTGAGGACCGGTTGTACGTGAGGACCGGTTGTGGTTGTACGTGAGGACCGGTTGTACGTGAGGACCGGTTGTGGTTGTACGTGAGGACCGGTTGTACGTGAGGGCCGGTTGTACGTGAGGACCGGTTGTACGTGAGGACCGGTTGTGGTTGTACGTGAGGGCCGGTTGTACGTGAGGACCGGTTGTACGTGAGGACCGGTTGTGGTTGTACGTGAGGACCGGTTGTACGTGAGGACCGGTTGTGGTTGTACGTGAGGACCGGTTGTGGTTGTACGTGAGGGCCGGTTGTACGTGAGGACCGGTTGTGGTTGTACGTGAGGGCCGGTTGTGGTTGTACGTGAGGGCCGGTTGTACGTGAGGGCCGGTTGTGGTTGTACGTGAGGGCCGGTTGTACGTGACGGCCGGTTGTACGTGAGGGCCGGTTGTACGTGAGGGCCGGTTGTACGTGAGGGCCGGTTGTACGTGAGGACCGGTTGTGGTTGTACGTGAGGGCCGGTTGTACGTGAGGGCCGGTTGTACGTGAGGGCCGGTTGTACGTGAGGGCCGGTTGTACGTGAGGGCCGGTTGTACGTGAGGGCCGGTTGTGGTTGTACGTGAGGGCCGGTTGTACGTGAGGGCCGGTTGTACGTGAGGGCCGGTTGTACGTGAGGGCCGGTTGAAAGTTATTTTAGGACATTGGACATGATGACATTAATACATGCACATAGCTGAAAGGTTGATCCTTAAGAGTCCGTTGAAGCACCAATGTGTCAATCTGAGTAACATAATAAAAACATCCCCATCAAAGAGATGTGTTTGGTTTGCATGGGCTGCGTCTCAATCCACCACATTCGCTTATAGTAGACTTCCTCATCTGTGGTGGAAGGTGTCCGAGCTACAGCAGTGTTTGTCAGATCAGGAGACACACAAAATCTGGAAAGGGGGAGAGACTCTTATGAATACTATTGTGTTCTCCATTTTGCTCTACAACCCCGACAAGTATGATGGGACACATCTGAAAGTAACCCATACAAACCGCCCCACAACGGTTAGACTTGTTGGGGTTAAGTAGCTAGATAACCAGCCAAAGTACACTGTTTTGAATTGGCTGTTTAGTTAGTCTGTTGTATATAATAATTTTACCTGCTGTGCAAATTTCTTTCTCTGTCTCTGTCTCTCATGCTCCGTCTCTCTCTCTCATGCTCTTGCTCTGTCTCTCATGCTCTGTCTCTGTCTCTCATGCTCTGTCTCTCATGCTCTGTCTCTGTCTCTCATGCTCTGTCTCTCATGCTCTGTCTCTGTCTCTCATGCTCTGTCTCTGTCTCTCATGCTCTCTCTCTCATGCTCTGTCTCTCTCTCTCATGCTCTGTCTCTCTCTCTCATGCTCTCTCTCTCATGCTCTGTCTCTGTCTCTCATGCTCTGTCTCTCTCTCATGCTCTGTCTCTCTCTCATGCTCTGTCTCTGTCTCTCATGCTCTGTCTCTGTCTCTCATGCTCTGTCTCTGTTTCTCATGCTCTGTCTCTGTCTCTCATGCTCTGTCTCTCTCTCATGCTCTGTCTCTCTCTCATGCTCTGTCTCTCTCTCATGCTCTGTCTCTCTCTCTCATGCTCTGTCTCTCTCTCTCATGCTCTGTCTCTCTCTCTCATGCTCTGTCTCTCTCTCTCATGCTCTGTCTCTCTCTCTCATGCTCTGTCTCTCTCTCATGCTCTGTCTCTCTCTTGCTCTGTAGACCAATTGTTTGATATAGTAAATTTTTTTTTTACTTGTCCATTCAGACAATTTAAATCTATATTCTTCTTGTCCGACCATTTTTTAGTATTTTTTTACTTGCCCAGGGCAAGCGGACAAGCGTTTTATGTCGATCCCTGTCAGTCAAGTGTTCACCAACAAGTCTATTACTAACCCATGGGGGATTAGTGACACACTTGAGAAAAGGGGAATTTGAGACTGTTGTCATTTAAATAATGTCCTGACCTGCACCTGCTGATGTCAGAGTTCAGTCTGTAGTGATGTCGGGGTTCAGTCTGTAGTGATGTCGGGGTTCAGTCTGTAGTGATGTCGGGGTTCAGTCTGTAGTGATGTCGGGGTTCAGTCTGTAGTGATGTCGGGGTTCAGTCTGTAGTGATGTCGGGGTTCAGTCTGTAGTGATGTCGGGGTTCAGTCTGTAGTGATGTCGGGGCTCAGTCTGTAGTGATGTCGGGGCTCAGTCTGTAGTGATGTCGGGGCTCAGTCTGTAGTGATGTCGGGGCTCAGTCTGTAGTGATGTCGGGGCTCAGTCTGTAGTGATGTCGGGGCTCAGTCTGTAGTGATGTCGGGGTTCAGTCTGTAGTGATGGTTCAGTCTGTAGTGATGTCGGGGTTCGGTCTGTAGTGATGGTTCAGTCTGTAATGATGTCGGGGTTCAGTCTGTAGTGATGTCAGGGTTCAGTCTGTAGTGATGTCGGGGTTCAGTCTGTAGTGATGTCAGGGTTCAGTCTGTAGTGATGTCGGGGTTCAGTCTGTAGTGATGGTTCAGTCTGTAGTGATGGTTCAGTCTGTAGTGATGGTTCAGTCTGTAGTGATGGTTCAGTCTGTAGTGATGGTTCAGTCTGTAGTGATGTCGGGGCTCAGTCTGTAGTGATGTCGGGGTTCAGTCTGTAGTGATGTCGGGGTTCAGTCTGTAGTGATGTCGGGGTTCAGTCTGTAGTGATGTCGGGGTTCAGTCTGTAGTGATGTCGGGGTTCAGTCTGTAGTGATGTCGGGGTTCAGTCTGTAGTGCCCAGAGTTATTCCTCATCAGGTAAATTATTCATTAGGCTGTCTGTCCGTTCTCTTTCTCTCTCAAGAGTTTGTGTGGCTCACGTCAACATTAAGACAAGTCATTCATGTATTTAGGGCTCCCGAGTGGCGCAAGGCACTGCGTCTCAGTGCTAGAGGCGTCGCTATAGACCCTGGTTCGATCTCGGGCTGTATCACAACCGGCCGTGTTCGGGAGTCCCATAGGGTGGTGCACAATTGGCCCAGTGCCATCCGGGGTAGGCTGTCATTGTAAAATTAAAATTAAAATTTACCAACCAATATCTCTTTCTTTCTCCTCTCCTCTCCTCCAGACTGTCTCTCTGCCGGGTCAGGGTGGTCGTCCTGAGTCTCCTGTCTACACTAACCTGCAGGAGCTGAAGATCTCTGGGACCAGCCTGCCCCCCGACCCCTCCAGCTCCCCACAGCATGTCCTGGGGGACTGGGAGACACACAAGGTCTGTACTACTACCGTCATGGATTGTGTAACTTAGCTATTGTCTCTGTGTGCGTCCCAAATGGAACCCTATTACATATTTAGTGCACTACAGGGCCCATAGGGCTCTGGTCAAAAGTAGTGCACTAAATAGGGAGTAGGGTGCCATTTGGGAATGATTCTATATGATGTTGTCTGATCTGTGTTTATATGTAATTTGACTGTTTTTAACCGCGAGCTGAAGACAAAATGTCAATTTGATTAAATATTGTAATGGACAAAGATTTTCAATGCCATTGCAAGGACCAGAGCGGCAGACACTACTACTACAACCGTTCCACCCAGGAGAGGACATGGAAACCTCCGCGAGTCAGAGACGCCAGTAGTGGCAGCAGCAGCCGGGGGGAATCCCACAGCAACAGCACTGGGGAGACGGAGGTATGTACTGGGACATGTGTTGGAAACACACACACACACACACACTTACTCAAACACACACACACAGTTACTCAAACACACATACTTACTCAAACACGCGCACACACACACACACACTTACTCAAACACACACACTTGCACACACACCCACACACACACACTTACTCAAACACACACACACAGTTACTCAAACACACATACTTACTCAAACACGCGCGCACACACACACACACACACACACTTACTCAAACACATACACACACACACTTACTCAAACACACACTTAGGTACAGAAACAAGCACATTCAAACACATTTATGTCATGAGGTATATGTGGTTGTGCTCTCAAACACGCCCGTCCAAACACATTAGTCAGAAAGAATCACTGCTGCGTTCCGGCAGGATCACAGATACAGTATATTTCGCTGCGGTCTCTAGAATGATGATATTTGCACCACACTGCCACCTTGTGGCCAGAAGCAGTCGGTGCTCCTCAAACTGCTCCCAACCTCATTCGTTTGCTGTTACTGCAGTATCCTCTGTCTGGCCACACAGTAACAGTGTTCAGACTCAGTAGTTTGCTGTTACTGCAGTATCCTCTGTCTGGCCACACACAGTAACAGTGTTCAGACTCAGTAGGGGGCCACACAGTAACAGTGTTCAGACTCAGTAGGGGGCCACACAGTAACAGTGTTCAGACTCATTAGTTTGCTGTTACTGCAGTGTCCTCTGTCTGGCCACACAGTAACAGTGTTCAGACTCAGTAGGGGGCTGTTATTGCAGTGTCCTCTGTCTGGCCACACACAGTAACAGTGTTCAGACTCAGTAGGGGGCCACACAGTAACAGTGTTCAGACTCAGTAGGGGGCCACACAGTAACAGTGTTCAGACTCAGTAGGGGGCCACACAGTAACAGTGTTCAGACTCAGTAGGGGGCCACACAGTAACAGTGTTCAGACTCAGTAGGGGGCCGTCTTCAACTCTCTGTGTTTTACACACCTGGATTCAAATACTATTTGAAGTCATGTAAAAAATGTTTCCCTATGCTTGATTTCATTTTCCTGGTTTAATGGACTTTAAGGGAAACTCCAGTCAAAAACGTTATCTTGTCATTTTGTTTTCATTTGTCCAGTGTTGATAAAACCCTCAAGTGTTTTGCATGTCAGCAGTCAAGGTTTTTAAGATATCGGACTTTCAAGATGCGAAGTGTCACCGACCACATCATCATGATGCAAATACTTGAAGACATGCAACACGTTTTGGGACTGTATCAGTGGACTAATGAAGAAAATACAACAAAACATTTTTGAGCGGAGTTTTTGAGCGGAGATTTCCTTTAAAGGGGTACTTCTGGATTTGAGGCCTTTTTAAAAATAAAAAAAATGTACATAGATTTTATCCCATTTTCTCCCCAATTTGGTGGTATCCAATCGCTAGTAATTACTAACTTGTAATTAACTAACTAATCGCTACAACTCCCGTACGGGCTCGGGAGAGACGAAGGTCGAAAGCCATGCGTCCTCCGAAGCACAACCCAATCAAGCCGCACTGCTTCTTTAACACAGCGCGCCTCCAACCCGGAAGTCAGCCACACCAATGTGTCGGAGGAAACACCGTGCTCCTGGCTACCTTGGCTAGCGCGCACTGCGCCCGGCCCGCCACAGGAGTCGCTGGAGCGCCATGAGACAAGGATATCCCTACCGGCCAAACCCTCCCTAACCCGGACGACGCTTTGCCAATTGTGCGTCGCCCCACGGACCTCCCGGTCGCGGCCGGCTGCGACAGAGCCTGGGCGCGAACCCAGAGTCTCTGGTGGCGCAGCTAGCACTGCGATGCAGTGCCCTAGACCACTGCGCCACCCGGGAGGCCGGCAATGAGGCCTTTTATCTACCTCCCCAGAGTCCGCTGAACTGGATCCCATTTTAATGTCTCGGTGTCCAGTATGAAGGTAGTTAAAGGGGCCTCATTGACAACATCCCAAAGTATCCCTTTTAATCCCAAAGCTTCAAACCCTTCTCTTCTGACGCTACTGACGAGAGCAGAAGTCACAGTATTTGATCCCAGGACTGGTGCTTTACTGTGCTGTAAATGTCTAGTGTTTTAGAGGACATTATGGGGGACGGAGGCATCAATAGCACTGACTGTAATTCATGATGACTACTGATTGGTGCTTTCTACTCTCTGTGCATACATAATTCAATGGTGATTGGTCCTTCTCTCTATCTCTCTCCCTTCCTCTCTCGCTCTATTTATCTCTGTCCCCCTCTCTCTCCTCCCTCTCTCCCTTTCTCTCTGCCTCACCCTTCCTCTCCCGTTTCCCTCCCTCTCCCGTTTCCCTCCCTAATCATAGACGACTCCGCCGCTCTCTCTCTCCCCGTCCTTCCTTCCTCCCCTCTCGCTGTCCATTGGTCGGTTCCAGCCTCTGTTGTTGGAGGACAACTGCCACAGCACGTATTCTAGCCAATTAGACAGCCAGTACGGCTACCCGCCCCGGGGTTGGTCAGAAGAGCTGGATGAGCATGGACACACTCTGTATGTCAGTGATTATACTAATGAGAAGGTACCGGGGTCTCTTTCTGTTGATCTCCTCTGTTGATCTCTCTCTTTGTTGATCTCCCTCTGTTGATCTCTCTCTTTGTTGATCTCCCTCTGTTGATCTCTCTTTCCGTTGATCTCCTCTGTCCCTCTGTTGATCTCCCTTTGTTGATCTCTCTCCCTCTGTTGATCTCCCTCTGTTGATCTCTATTTCTGTTGATCTCTCTTTCCGTTGATCTCCTCTGTCCCTCTGTTGATCTCCCTCTGTTGATCTCTCTCTCCCTCTGTGGATCTCCTCTCTCTCTGTTGATCTCCTCTCTCTCTCTGTTGATCTCCTCTCTCTCTCTGTTGATCTCCTCTCTCTCTCTGTTGATCTCCTCTCTCTCTCTGTTGATCTCTCTCCCTCTGTTGATCTCTCTCCCTCTGTTGATCTCCTCTTGTCTCTCTGTTGATCTCTCTCCCTCTGTTGATCTCTCTGTCTCTGTTGATCTCTCTGTCTCTGTTGATCTCTCTGTCTCTGTTGATCTCTCTGTCTCTGTTGATCTCTCTGTCTCTGTTGATCTCCTCTGTCTCTGTTGATCTCCTCTGTCTCTGTTGATCTCCTCTGTCTCTGTTGATCTCCTCTGTCTCTGTTGATCTCCTCTGTCTTTGTTGATCTCCTCTGTCTCTGTTGATCTCCTCTGTCTCTGTTGATCTCCTCTGTCTCTGTTGATCTCCTCTGATCTGTCTCTCTGTTGATCTCTCTCTATTTATCTCTTGATCGCTCTATTTTTCTTGATCGCTCTCTCTCTATTGATCTCTAGTGATCTTTCTCTCTATTGATCTCTAACACTAGTGATCTCTCTCTCTATTGATCTCTCTAGTGATCTATCTCTCTATTGATCTCTAACACTAGTGATCTCTCTCTCTCTCTAGTGATCTATCTCTCTATTGATCTCTAACACTAGTGATCTCTCTCTCTATTGATCTTTCTAGTGATCTATCTCTCTATTGATCTCTAAACTAGTGATCTCTCTCTCTATTGATCTCTCTCTAGTGATCTATCTCTCTATTGATCTCTAACACTAGTGATCTCTCTCTCTCTCTATTGATCTCTCTCTATTGGTCTCTCTATTGGTCTCTATTGATCTCTCTCTCTCTATTGATCTCTAACACTAGTGATCTCTCTCTCTCTATTGATCTCTCTCTCTATTGATCTCTCTATTGCTCTCTCTCTCTATTGGTCTCTCTATTCATCTCTCTCTCTATTGATCTCTCTCTCTATTGGTCTCTCTCTCTATTGGTCTCTCTCTATTGATCTCTCTCTCTATTGATCTCTCTCGGCTGAATTACAGACTGTACTGTCACGTGTAGTGTCTATATTCCCACTACACCACACACTATCACATATTTAGACTGGCCCACTACACCACACACTACCACATATTTAGACTGGCCCACTACACCACACACTATCACATATTTAGACTGGCCCACTACACCACACACTATCACATATTTAGACTGGCCCACTACACCACACACTATCACATATTTAGACTGGCCCACTACACCACACACTATCACATATTTAGACTGGCCCACTACACCACACACTATCACATATTTAGACTGGCCCACTACACCACACACTACCACATATTTAGACTGGCCCACTACACCACACACTATCACATATTTAGACTGGCCCACTACACCACACACTACCACATATTTAGACTGGCCCACTACACCACACACTATCACATATTTAGACTGGCCCACTACACCACACACTATCACATATTTAGACTGGCCCACTACACCACACACTACCACATATTTAGACTGGCCCACTACACCACACACTACCACATATTTAGACTGGCCCACTACACCACACACTATCACATATTTATACTGGCCCACTACACCACACACTATCACATATTTAGACTGGCCCACTACACCACACACTATCACATATTTAGACTGGCCCACTACACCACACACTATCACATATTTAGACTGGCCCACTACACCACACACTATCACATATTTAGACTGGCCCACTACACCACACACTATCACATATTTAGACTGGCCCACTACACCACACACTATCACATATTTAGACTGGCCCACTGCACCACACACTACCACATATTTAGACTGGCCCACTACACCACACACTATCACATATTTAGACTGGCCCACTACACCACACACTATCACATATTTAGACTGGCCCACTACACCACACACTATCACATATTTAGACTGGCCCACTACACCACACACTACCACATATTTAGACTGGCCCACTACACCACACACTACCACATATTTAGACTGGCCCACTACACCACACACTACCACATATTTAGACTGGCCCACTACACCACACACTACCACATATTTAGACTGGCCCACTACACCACACACGATCACATATTTAGACTGGCCCACTACACCACACACTACCACATATTTAGACTGGCCCACTGCACCACACACTACCACATATTTAGACTGGCCCATAGACTGCTGACAAAAGACAGACATTTCTGTCTTCTTGAACGTCATGGTCTAGTAAATTGGTGTATCTCATCTCCTGTGTCCGTCCGTCCAGTGGATAAAGCATGTGGATGAACAGGGCAGAGCCTACTACTACAGTGCTGATGGCTCCAGGTCAGAGTGGGAGCTGCCCAAGGTACGTTCCTCTACACTACCTCACTGTTTTACTTTGGTAGGGTCCTCTACACTACCTCACTGTTTTACTTTGGTACGTTCCTCTACACTACCTCACTGTTTTACTTTGGTACGTTCCTCTACACTACCTCACTGTTTTACTTTGGTAGGGTCCTCTACACTACCTCACTGTTTTACTTTGGTACGTTCCTCTACACTACCTCACTGTTTTACTTTGGTACGCTCCTCTACACTACCTCACTGTTTTACTTTGGTACGGTCCTCTACACTACCTCACTGTTTTACTTTGATACGGTCCTCTACACTACCTCACTGTTTTACTTTGGTACGGTCCTCTACACTACCTCACTGTTTTACTTTGGTACGGTCCTCTACACTACCTCACTGTTTTACTTTGGTACTCTCCTCTACACTACCTCACTGTTTTACTTTGATACGGTCCTCTACACTACCTCACTGTTTTACTTTGATACGGTCCTCTACACTACCTCACTGTTTTACTTTGGTACTCTCCTCTACACTACCTCACTGTTTTACTTTGGTACGGTCCTCTACACTACCTCACTGTTTTACTTTGATACGGTCCTCTACACTACCTCACTGTTTTACTTTGGTACGTTCCTCTACACTACCTCACTGTTTTACTTTGGTACTCTCCTCTACACTACCTCACTGTTTTACTTTGGTACGGTCCTCTACACTACCTCACTGTTTTACTTTGGTACGGTCCTCTACACTACCTCACTGTTTTACTTTGATACGGTCCTCTACACTACCTCACTGTTTTACTTTGGTACGGTCCTCTACACTACCTCACTGTTTTACTTTGGTACTCTCCTCTACACTACCTCACTGTTTTACTTCGGTACGGCCCTCTACACTACCTCACTGTTTTACTTTGGTACGTTCCTCTACACTACCTCACTGTTTTACTTTGGTACGGTCCTCTACACTACCTCACTGTTTTACTTTGATACGGTCCTCTACACTACCTCACTGTTTTACTTTGGTACGGTCCTCTACACTACCTCACTGTTTTACTTTGGTACGTTCCTCTACACTACCTCACTGTTTTACTTTGGTACGTTCCTCTACACTACCTCACTGTTTTACTTTGGTACGGTCCTCTACACTACCTCACTGTTTTACTTTGGTACGGTCCTCTACACTACCTCACTGTTTTACTTTGGTACGGTCCTCTACACTACCTCACTGTTTTACTTTGGTACGGTCCTCTACACTACCTCACTGTTTTACTTTGGTACGCTCCTCTACACTACCTCACTGTTTTACTTTGGTACGTTCCTCTACACTACCTCACTGTTTTACTTTGGTACGGTCCTCTACACTACCTCACTGTTTTACTTTGGTACGTTCCTCTACACTACCTCACTGTTTTACTTTGATACGTTCCTCTACACTACCTCACTGTTTTACTTTGGTACGCTCCTCTACACTACCTCACTGTTTTACTTTGATTGAATGCTAGTCCCCCAAGTTATTTAGGCTTTTTACTTTCATATTAGTTAGTGTGTTAAGTTAGTATTTTTAGTTGAAAGTGTTGGTGTTTATAAGTACCAACACTCCCCCCCCCCCCTCCTCTCTCCTCTCTGCAGTACCAACACTCCCCCCCTTCCTCTCTCCTCTCTGCAGTACCAACACTCCCCCCCTCTACCTGGTAGAGGAGACCGGACCCCTAAGAGCCACAGTCTGGATAGGAAACACGTGGCGCCCATCGTCCTGACCAAGTGGGCAAACAGCACCAACGTGCTGGACACCAACGACAAGGTGAGACAGACGCCCTGTCACATTCTGGCTGTGTCTCAAATGTTATTCCCTATATAGTCCACTGCTTTTCAACAGGACACATAGGAGTGCTCTCCGGTAGTAGTGCACTACGTGAAGGATAGGATGTCATTTGAGATGTTAATATCAATCTGCAGACGTCCGCAGCAAAACGGATGCACTTCCTACATCTCTAATTCCATAGCTATCGTTTCTCTTCCAACCAGGTCTCTGAAGTGTCTTGTCCTGTGAGTGTGTTTAGGATGCGAGGTGTGGCATCCGGGTTCCCTGTGTGTCAAAAAACAGCAGGCGTTAACAGTTGAGAATCGGGTTGCACTGTGACACACTGTAGACTCATGATTCTGTTCTGCAGCGGCTCATCAAAAACATCAGGCGTTTCCGTACAGGCTCTGGTCGCCCCCACCCCTACAGACAGACACAAGTCAGTGCCCCCTCCCTCCGTGCCCTATACACCCCGCCCTCAAATCTCAGCAGCCAATCAACCTTGCACATGGGTGGACAACTGCAGTCCTCTGCGTCCTGATTGGTGTAACTCTTCTTCTCCATCCTATTAAACACAGCTGATTAATCACATGGCATTCTAAACTGAAGACCCTGATTAGATGATTATTGGGGTCAGGTGTGTTAGCTGGGGCAAAAGTGTAACACCAATCAGGACCCTGAGGACTGGAGCTGCCCACCTCTGGTCTAGCATGATAATCACTGAGCGCAAGAATGATCTCATCCAATCAGACCAATCACTTTCCTTGTTGCCATCACTGAGTTCTGCCTCATCCTCTTTCCTTTTTAATTCCTGCTCTTCTGATTCACATGACACTTCTCATGGCCCAATGATCACTAGTCATGGCCCAATGAGCACTTCTCATGGCCCAATGATCACTAGTCATGGCCCAATGAGCACTTCTCATGGCCCAATGATCACTAGTCATGGCCCAATGATCACTTCTCATCGCCCAATGATCACTTCTCATGGCCCAATGATCACTTCTCATGGCCCAATGATCACTAGTCATGGCCCAATGATCACTAGTCATGGCCCAATGATCACTAGTCATGGCCCAATGATCACTAGTCATGGCCCAATGATCACTAGTCATGGCCCAATGATCACTTCTCATGGCCCAATGATCACTTCTCATGGCCCAATGATCACTTTTCATGGCCCAATGATCACTAGTCATGGCCCAATGATCACTTCTCATGGCCCAATGATAGTGCGGGTAGATTTGCTTTTAGCCAAATCCTTTTAGAGCAAGCCAAATAATTTCATGTTTTGAATAGTTATCCTAGATCAGGATTCATTGTTTGAATGGTAAGATGCCAATTATTTGAGTGGCCCAATTATCACTAGTCATGGCCCAATGATCACTTTTCATGGCCCAATGATCACTTTTCATGACCCAATGATCACCTATCATGGCCCAATGATCACTTCTCATGACCCAATGATCACTTCTCATGACCCAATGATCACCTATCATGACCCAATGATCACCTCTCATGGCCCAATGATCACCTCTCATGGCCCAATGATCACCTCTCATGGCCCAATGATCAACTCTCATGGCCCAATGATCACTTCTCATGACCCAATGATCACCTATCATGGCCCAATGATACAGTAGTGATACAGGCATGACGATATCAACCTCTCCTTTCTCTGTCACTATTGTGATTTGAGCTTCCTTCATTGAAATGTGTCATATCCTGTCATTGCATGCATGGTTCAATTGTTATTTTAAAATAATTCCTAATTAACATTCAACCATTTCCTCAACTCTTGGTGTCCATGTAAACGCTCATTCCTTCTGTGTTTGTTTACTCCGGTAACCATGGTAGTCTCTGCAGACCTGGGTTCAAATACTATTTCAAATCTTTACAAATACTTTCTCTGTGCTTGATTGAACTTGCCTGGCACCATGGAATCAATGTTATAGATGCCAAAGTTCAAACTCCGCCCATCTAACACTCCAGGCAGGCTAAAGCAAACGCTAAAAATATTTGAAAGATTTTAAATATTATTTGAACCCAGTCTCTACAATTCTCTGTAGTAATTAGTCGGTGTTGTTGTCATTCTGGTTACTAGGACGGTGCGTTGGGCCCCAAGGTCCCTGGCTCTCCAGACTCTGACTCCTCAGACCCCTCGTCCCCCAAGCCCCCTACCTCCGTTAGTATCCCCCTTTCCTTCTCCTCCCTCTGTTCTCTGTATACTCCTCTCCCCCTTCCCTGAACTGTGGCTGACTTCCTGACTTCCTGACTTGTCCACCAGCCAAGGCCTTTTTGTCTTTTCTCAGTTGCTGTCTTCAATGGTGACTCTGTTTCTTCTCCCTGCACTGGAACTGATGATAATGATGAGGGTGATGATCCTGGTAACGGTCATGATCCTGGTAACGGTCATGATAATGGTGACGGTCATGATAATGATGAGGGGGATGATCCTGGTAACGGTCATGATAATGATGACGGTGATGATAATGATGATGGTCATGATGATGATCACGGTGATGGTGATGATGATGATGATGATCACGGTTGTGGTGATGATGATGATGATGATGATGATCACGGTTGTGGTGATGATAATGATGACGGTGATGATGACAGTAACACAGAGTGAGCTGTGGGGAAATCGATTTTTCAATTCAAACTGTTATGAAAGGGTTGTTCTGCTTGTTGCCAGTCTTACTAAGCTTATATTTATGTCCCTCTACCGTAACGCTGCTTTATGTCCCTCTACCGTAACGCTGCTTTCTGTCCCTCTACCGTAACGCTGCTTTATGTCCCTCTACCGTAACGCTGCTTTATGTCCCTCTACCGTAACGCTGCTTTCTGTCCCTCTACCGTAACGCTGCTTTATGTCCCTCTACCGTAACGCTGCTTTATGTCCCTCTACCGTAACGCTGCTTTCTGTCCCTCTACCGTAAACGCTGCTTTCTGTCCCTCTACCGTAACGCTGCTTTCTGTCCCTCTACCGTAACGCTGCTTTCTGTCCCTCTACCGTAACGCTGCTTTCTGTCCCTCTACCGTAACGCTGCTTTCTGTCCCTCTACCGTAAACGCTGCTTTCTGTCCCTCTACCGTAACGCTGCTTTCTGTCCCTCTACCGTAACGCTGCTTTCTGTCCCTCTACCGTAACGCTGCTTTCTGTCCCTCTACCGTAACGCTGCTTTCTGTCCCTCTACCGTAAACGCTGCTTTCTGTCCCTCTACCGTAAACGCTGCTTTCTGTCCCTCTACCGTAACGCTGCTTTCTGTCCCTCTACCGTAACGCTGCTTTTTGTTGCTCTACCGTAACGCTGCTTTCTGTCCCTCTACCGTAACGCTGCTTTATGTCCCTCTACCGTAACGCTGCTTTATGTCCCTCTACCGTAACGCTGCTTTCTGTCCCTCTACCGTAACGCTGCTTTCTGTCCCTCTACCGTAAACGCTGCTTTCTGTCCCTCTACCGTAACGCTGCTTTATGTCCCTCTACCGTAACGCTGCTTTCTGTCCCTCTACCGTAACGCTGCTTTCTGCCCCTCTACCGTAACGCTGCTTTCTGTCCCTCTACCGTAACGCTGCTTTATGTCCCTCTACCGTAACGCTGCTTTATGTCCCTCTACCGTAACGCTGCTTTCTGTCCCTCTACCGTAACGCTGCTTTCTGTCCCTCTACCGTAACGCTGCTTTCTGTCCCTCTACCGTAACGCTGCTTTCTGTCCCTCTACCGTAACGCTGCTTTCTGTCCCTCTACCGTAACGCTGCTTTCTGTCCCTCTACCGTAAACGCTGCTTTCTGTCCCTCTACCGTAACGCTGCTTTCTGCCCCTCTACCGTAACGCTGCTTTCTGTCCCTCTACCGTAACGCTGCTTTCTGTCCCTCTACCGTAACGCTGCTTTCTGTCCCTCTACCGTAACGCTGCTTTCTGTCCCTCTACCGTAACGCTGCTTTCTGTCCCTCTACCGTAACGCTGCTTTCTGTCCCTCTACCGTAACGCTGCTTTCTGTCCCTCTACCGTAACGCTGCTTTCTGTCCCTCTACCGTAACGCTGCTTTCTGTCCCTCTACCGTAACGCTGCTTTCTGTCCCTCTACCGTAACGCTGCTTTATGTCCCTCTACCGTAAACGCTGCTTTCTGTCCCTCTACCGTAACGCTGCTTTCTGTCCCTCTACCGTAACGCTGCTTTCTGTCCCTCTACCGTAAACGCTGCTTTCTGTCCCTCTACCGTAACGCTGCTTTCTGTCCCTCTACCGTAACGCTGCTTTCTGTCCCTCTACCGTAAACGCTGCTTTCTGTCCCTCTACCGTAAACGCTGCTTTCTGTCCCTCTACCGTAACGCTGCTTTCTGTCCCTCTACCGTAAACGCTGCTTTCTGTCCCTCTACCGTAACGCTGCTTTCTGTCCCTCTACCGTAACGCTGCTTTCTGTTGCTCTACCGTAACGCTGCTTTCTGTCCCTCTACCGTAAACGCTGCTTTCTGTCCCTCTACCGTAACGCTGCTTTCTGTCCCTCTACCGTAACGCTGCTTTCTGTCCCTCTACCGTAACGCTGCTTTCTGTCCGTCTGTTTGGTTGGTCTGCTTGTTGTCTGTCTACTTGTGATGATGACTTCTCTCATTGTTTCTCTGCAGCCTTCGGAGAAGTGTGGAATTCTCAACGTGACCAAGATCACTGAGCATGGAAAGAAAGTAAGGTGAGTTGTACTGGACTAGGATAAAAACAGGATGAGAACACCCTCAGAAAGTAGGGTGAGTTGTACTGGACTAGGATAGAAACAGGATGAGAACACCCTCAGAAAGTAGGGTGAGTTGTACTGGGCTAGGATAGAAACAGGATGAGAATACCCTCAGAAAGTAGGGTGAGTTGTACTGGACTAGGATAGAAACAGGATGAGAATACCCTCAGAAAGTAGGGTGAGTTGTACTGGGCTAGGATAGAAACAGGATGAGAACACCCTCAGAAAGTAGGGTGAGTTGTACTGGACTAGGATAGAAACAGGATGAGAACACCCTCAGAAAGTAGGGTGATTTGTACTGGACTAGGATAGAAACAGGATGAGAACACCTGTAGAGAAACTACTCCTTCAGCGCAACACAACCAGCCACAACATTGAAGGGTTATGGCCTAGGGAATGGGTAGGGAGTGATATCGGACCGGCTGTATATGAAGTGGTAGTTGATTCAACATGATGATGAGAAGACTTATGGAGCTATGTCTATGTTATTGATGTCTATGTTATTTGTCTGTTATTTATGTCTGTATGTTATTTATGTCTGTGTGTTATTTATGTCTGTGTGTTATTTGTGTCTGTGTGTTATTTGTGTCTGTGTGTTATTTATGTCTGTGTGTTGTTTGTGTTTGTCTGTGTGTTATTTATGTCTGTGTGTTGTTTGTGTTTGTCTGTGTGTTATTTGTGTCTGTGTGTTATTTATGTCTGTGTGTTATTTATGTCTGTTTACAGGAAGAACTGGACGTCGTCCTGGACGGTTCTCCAGGGCTCCTTGCTGATATTCGCTAAAGGCCAGGGGGGTGGGACCAGCTGGGTGAGTGGTGTCTGCTATTCGCTAAAGGCCAGCGGGCGGGACCAGCTGGTTGAGTGGTGTCTGCTATTTGCTAAAGGCCAGGGGGTGGGACCAGCTGGGTGAGTGGTGTCTGCTATTTGCTAAAGGCCAGGGGGGTGGGACCAGCTGGGTGAGTGGTGTCTGCTATTTGCTAAAGGCCAGGGGGCGGGACCAGCTGGTTGAGTGGTGTCTGCTATTTGCTAAAGGCCAGGGGGGTGGGACCAGCTGGGTGAGTGGTGTCTGCTATTTGCTAAAGGCCAGGGGGCGGGACCAGCTGGGTGAGTGGTGTCTGCTATTTGCTAAAGGCCAGGGGGGTGGGACCAGCTGGTTGAGTGGTGTCTGCTATTTGCTAAAGGCCAGGGGGGTGGGACCAGCTGGTTGAGTGGTGTCTGCTATTTGCTAAAGGCCAGGGGGCGGGACCAGCTGGTTGAGTGGTGTCTGCTATTTGCTAAAGGCCAGGGGGGTGGGACCAGCTGGTTGAGTGGTGTCTGCTATTTGCTAAAGGCCAGGGGGCGGGACCAGCTGGTTGAGTGGTGTCTGCTATTTGCTAAAGGCCAGGGGGGTGGGACCAGCTGGTTGAGTGGTGTCTGCTATTTGCTAAAGGCCAGGGGGCGGGACCAGCTGGGTGAGTGGTGTCCCTCCTCCTCAATCCCTCCTCTACTCAATCCCTCCTCCATCCCTCCTCCCCCCATCAATCAATCAATCTAATATATTTATAAAGCACTTTTTACATCGGCCGATGTCACAAAGTACTGTACCGAAACCAGACTAAAACCCCAAACAGCAACCAATGCAGATGTAGAAGCACGGTGGCTAGGAAAAACTCCCTAATAAAGGCCAGAACCTAGGAAGAAACCTAGACAGGAACCAGGCTCTGAGTGCTGGGTGGGGATTATAACAGAACATGGCCAAGATGTTCAAACGTTCATAGATGACCAGCAGGGTCAGATAATAATAATCACAGTTGTTGTAGAGGGTGCAGCAAGTCAGCACCTCGGGAGTAAATGTCAGTTGGCTTTTCATAGCCGATCATTAAGAGTATCTTTACCGCTCCTGCCGTCTCTAGAGAGTTGAAAACAGCAGTTCTGGAACAAGGTAGCACGTCCGGTGAACAGGTCAGGGTTCCATAGCCGCAGGCAGAACAGTTGAAACTGGAGCAGCAGCACGACCAGGTGGACTGGGGACAGCAAGGAGTTATCATGCCAGGTAGTCCTGAGGCATAGTCCTAGGGCTCAGGTCCTCCTCCGAGAGAAAGAAAGAAAGAGAATTAGAGAGAGCATACTTAAATTCACACAGGACACCGGATAAGACAGGAGAAATACTCCAAATATAACAGACTGACCCTAGCCCCCCGACACATAAACTATTGCAACATAAATACTGGAGGCTGAGACAGGAGGGGTCGGGAGACACTGTGGCCCCGTCCGACGATACCTGCGGACAGGGCCAAACAGGCAGGATATAACCCCACCCGCTTTGCCAAAGCACAGCCCCCACACCACTAGAGGGATATCTACAAACAAAAACTTACCATCCTGAGGCAAGGCCGAGCGAGTATCAACCCACTCAAGTGACGCACCCCTCCTAGGGATGGCATGAAAGAGCACCAGTAAGCCAGTGACTCAGCCCCTGTAATAGGGTTAGAGGCAGAGAATCCCAGTGGAGAGAGGGGAACCGGCCAGGCAGAGACAGCAAGGGTGGTTCGTCGCTCCAGTGCCTTTCTGTTCACCTTCACACCCCTGGGCCACACTACACTCAATCATAGGACCTACTGAAGAGATGAGTCTTCAATAAAGACTTAAAGGTTGAGACCGAGTCTGCGTCTCTCACATGGGTAGGCTGACCATTCCATAAAAATGGAGCTCTGTAGGAGAAAGCCCTGCCTCCAGCTGTTTGTTAGAAATTCTAGTGACAATTAGGAGGCCTGCGTCTTGTGAACGTAGCGTACGTGTAGGTATGTACGGCAGGACCAAATCGGAAAGATGGGTAGGAGCAAGCCCATGTAATGCTTTGTAGGTTAGCAGTAAAACCTTGAAATCAGCCCTTGCCTTAACAGGAAGCCAGTGTAGGGAGGCTAGCACTGGAGTAATATGATCAAATGTTCTAGTCAAGATTCTAGCAGCCATGTTTAGCATTTACTGAAGTTTATTTTCGTGCTTTATCCGGGTAGCTGGAAAGTAGAGCATTGTATTAGTCTAATCTAGAAGTGACAAAAGCATGGATTCATTTCTCTGCATCATTTTTGGACAGAAAGTTTAGGATTTTTGCAATGTTACGTAGATGAAAAAAAGCTGTCCTTGAAACAGTCTTGATATGTTCGTCAAAAGAGAGATCAGTGTCCAGAGTAATGCTGAGGTCCTTCACAGTTTTATTTGAGACGACTGTACAACCATCAAGATTAGTTGTCAGATTCAACAGAAGATCTCTTTGTTTCTTGGAACCTAGAACTAGCATCTCTGTTTTGTCCTAGTTTAAAAGTAAAACATTTGCCGTCATCCACTTCCTTATGTCTGAAACACAGGCTTCCAGGGAGGGCAATTTTGGGGCTTCACCATGTTTCATTGAAATGTACAGCTGTGTGTCATCCATATAACAGTGAAAGTTAACATTATGTTTCCGAATGACATCACCAAGAGGTAAAATATATAGTGAAAACAATAGTGGTCCTAAAACGGAACCTTGATGAACACCGAAATGTACAGTTGATTTGTCAGAAGACAAACCATCCACAAAGACAAGCTGATATCTTTCTGACAGATAAGATCTAACCCAGGCCTGAACTTGCCCGTGTTGACCAATTTGGGTTTACAATCTCTAAAAATGAATAGAGCACGAGGACAGATGCAGAGCCTTGGTCTGACACCATTAAAAGTTAATTTACCACCTTCACGAGTGCAGTCTCAGTGCTATGACGGGGTCTAAAACCAGACTAAAGCGTTTCGTATACATTATTTGTCTTCAGGAAGGCAATTTTATTTTTTGAGAGGAATGGGCGATTCGATATAGGCCGATTTTTAGTTTTTGATATTTTCTGGGTCAAGGTTTGAGGCTTGGTTACTGCCACTTTTAGTGAGTTTGGTACACATCCGGTGGATAGGGATGGAGCCGTTTATTATATTCAACATTGGAGGGCCAAGCACAGGAAGCAACTCGTTTAGTTGGAATAGGGTCCAGTATGCAGCTTGAAGGTTTAGAGGCCAAGACTATTTTCATAAATGTGTCAAGAGATATAGTATTAAAAAACGTGTCTCCCTTGATCCTAGGTCCTGGCAGTGTTGTCCAGACTCAGGACAACTGAGCTTTGGAGAAATGCGCAGATTTAATGCAACCGCTGTGTCAGATTTCAAAAAAACTTTACGTAAAAAGCACACCATGCAATAATCTGAGACTGGGCTCAGATTTAACAACATTTCTCCGCCATGTTGGAGTCAACAGAAATACGAAATTACATCATAAACATTCCCTTACCTTTGATCATCTTCATCAGAATGCACTCCCAGGAATCCTAGTTCCACAATAAATTGTTGTTTTGTTCGATAATGTCCATTACTTATGTCCAAGTAGCTACTTTTGCTAGCATGTGTATTACACGTGTAAAAATTTCAAAAAGTTATATTACAAGTCGAATAAACTGGCCAAACTAAGTAGAGAATCAATCTTCAGGATGTTGTTGTCATATATATCTAATAACGTTCCAACCGGAGCATTCCTTCTGTCTGTGGAAGTTATCGATATCATGAGGAATGCGCGTGACCAGGAACTGGCAATCTGCCAGACCACTGACTCATTCCCCTCTCATCCGGCGCCACAACACAGTATAAACTTTGTTCAACGTTCTACCGACTGTTGACATCTAGTGGAAGGCGTATGAAGTGCAAACAGATCCATATATTACAGGGAATTGAATAGGCGATGAGTTTAACATCGACCAGCCTCAGAATTCTCACTTCCTGTTTGGATTTTTTCTCTGGTTTTTCCCTGCCATATGAGTTCTGTTATACTCACAGACATCGTTCAAACAGTTTTAGAAACTTCAGAGTGTTTTCTATCCAATACTAATAATAATATGCATATATTAGTAACTGGGACTGAGGAGCAGGCCGTTTACTCTGGGCACCTTTCATCCAAGCTACTCAATACTGGCTTTCTAATGATCATGATCTTTTCCTCAAAGACGTTAATTAATTAATCACTGCTGAAGTGAAAGCCATCCTCTCTTGGGGAATGCTGCTTTTTAGTTAGCTTTGCGACAGTATCAAAAATACATTTGGGATTGTTCTTATTCTCCTCAAGTTGTAAAAATATGATGATCGAGCAGCAGTGAGGGCTCTTCGATACTGCACAGTACTATCTTTCCAAGCTAGTCTGAAGACTTCCAGTTTGGTGTAGCACCATTTCCGTTCCAATTTTCTCGAAGCTTGCTTCAGGGCTCTGGTATACTTCAGGGCTCTGGTATACTTCAGGGCTCTGGTATACTTCAGGGCTCTGGTATACTTCAGGGCTCTGGTATTTCAGATTTTATACCAGGGAGCTAGTTTCTTATGACAAGTGTTTTGTTTTTATGGGTGCAACTGAATCTAGGGTATTACGCAAGGTTAAATGGAGTTCCTCAGTTAGGTGGTTAACTGATTTTTGTCCTCTGACGTCCTTGGGTAGGTGGAGAGAGTCTGTAAGGGCATATATGAATCTTTGGGTTGTCTAAGAATTTATAGCACAGCTTTTGATGCTCCTTGGTTGGGGTCTGAGCAGATTATTTGTTGCGATTGCAAATGGTCGTCCGATAGTCCAGGATTATGAGGAAGAACATTAAGATTCACAACATTTATTCCACGGGACAAAACTAGGTCCAGAGTATGACTGTGGCAGTGAGTAGGTCCAGAGACATGTTGGACAAAACCCACTGAGTCGATGATGGCTCCTAAAGCCTTTTGGAGTGGGTGTGAATTTTTTCCCATGTGAAAAGTCAGCAAAAATGTGAATATTATCTGCCATGACTACAAGGTCCAATAGGAATTCAGGGAACTCATTGAGGAACGCTATTGAAGGCCTGTTAACAGTAGCTATAAAAAGTGATTGGGTAGGCTGCATAGATTTCATGACCGGAAGCTCAAAAGACGAAAACACAATCTTTTTTTTTTGTAAATTGAAATATGCTATCATAAATGTTAGTAACACCTCCGCCTTTGCGGGATGCACGGGGGATGTGTTTACTAGTGTAACCAGGAGGTGAGGCCTCATTTAACACAGTAAATTCATCAGGCTTAAGCCATGTTTCAGTCAGGACAATCACATCAAGATTATGATTAGTTCATTGACTATAACTGCCTTGGAAGAGAGGGATCTAACATTAAGTAGATCTATATTGAGATGTGAGGTATCACAATCTCTTTCAATAATGACAGGAATGGAGGAGGTCTTTATTCCAGTGAGATTGCTAAAGCGAACACTGCCATGTTTAGTTTTGCCCAACCTAGGTCGAGGCACAGACACGGTCTCAATGGGGATAGCTGAGCTGACTACACTGACTGTGCTAGTGGCAGACTCCACTAAGCTGGCAGGCTCATTGTGGACCTAGGGGAGTTAGAGCCCTGTCTATGTTCGTAGATAAGATTAGAGCACCCCTCCAGGTAGGATGGAGTCCGTCACTCCTCAGCAGGCCAGGCTTGGTCGTGTTTGTGGGTGAGTCCCAGAAAGAGGGCCAATCTACACATTCTATCTTTTGGGAGGGGCAGAAAACAGTTTTCAACCAGCGATTGAGTTGTGACACTCTGCTGTAGAGCTCATCACTCCCCCTAACTGGGAGGGGGCCAGAGAATTACTCGATGCCGACATCTTTCTAGCTCATTTACACGCTGAAGCTATGTTGCGCTTGGTGACCTCTGACTGTTTCATCCTAACATCGTTGGTGCCGACGTGGATAACAATATCCCTATACTCTCTACACTCGCCAGTTTTAGCTTTAGCCAGCACCATCTTCAGATTATCCTTAACTTCGGTAGCCCTGCCCCCTGGTAAACAGTGTATGATCGCTGGATGATTCGTTTTAAGTCTAATACTGCGGGTAATGGAGTTGCCAATGACTAGGGTGTTCAATTTGTCAGAGCTAATGGTGGTAGGCTTCGGCGTCTCAGACCCCATAACGGTTGGAGGAGAGACCAGAGAAAGACTCTGACTCCGACTCATCCCTCCTCTCACCCCATCCCTCCTGTCACCCCATCCCTCCTCTCACCCCATCCCTCCTATCCCCCCTCTCACCCCATCCCTCCTCTCCCCCCATCCCTCCTCTCCCCCATCCTTGAAGAGAGACACTACTGTAGGTTGGGATCCTTAAAGTGGGAGGGGTCAGACAGTCCAGTCAATGGGTTCCATGTAGGAAGTGGGTTTCATAGGCTTGTGTCCCATATGGCACCCTATTCCCTATATAGTGCACTACTATACTACCCCGTAAGGCTCAGGTCAAAAGTAGTGCACTATATAGGGAATAGGGTGCCATATGGGACACAAGCCTATAGACCGAACCAAGTGATTCAGCTGTAGTCTAGTGGATGACTCTCTAAGACACAACAGTGTGCTGATACCTCACCAACAACCCTCTGGGTTGACAGTGGGTTTGACAAGATCCATTGTCACGTGTGTGTGTGTGTGTGTGTGTGTGTGTGTGTGTGTGTGTGTGTGTGTGTTTCTGCTCTCTCCCCATAGTTTGGAGGAAGCCAGTCTAAACCAGAGTTCACTGTGGACCTGAGAGGAGGATCTATAGAATGGGCTTCCAAGGACAAGTCCAGCAAGAAGCATGTCATTGAGGTGAGAGGGCTCTGACACTACAAAACATTCATATGTCCCCAGTTCTTTCAGGGCTACAACGCTGCTTCAGACACATACAGCCATAGCACTATGAGTGTAGAGTGTGCCAATCAAACCACATTTATTTCTAAAGCTCTTCTTACATCAGCAGATGTCACAAAGTGCTGTACAGAAACCCAGCCTAAAACCCCAAACAGCAAGCAATGCAGATGTAGAAGCCCGGTGGCTTGGAAAAAACTCCCTAGAAAGGCAGGAATCTAGAGAGGAACCAGGCTCTGGGCTCTCAGTCCTCTCTGGCTGTGCCGGGTGGAGATTATAACAGTACATGGCCATTAAGGCCAGATTGTTCTTCAAGATGTTCAAACGTTCAGAGATGACTAGCAGGGTCAGATAATAATAATCACAGTGGTTGTAGAGGCTGTTGTCGTGCTGTTGTTTTTGTCCGATACCGATATCCAATATTTTCCTTGTCCCCCCAAAAAACCTGATACCGATAACCAATATTTAACATTTTGGTGGTCTTTTAAGCATTCTAGTACAGTTAAGTAGTTAACGCGCACACACACACACACACACACACACACACACACACACACACACACACACACACACACACACACACACACATGGATGCAGCGGTCTAAGGCACTGCATCTCAGTGCAAGAGGTGTCACTACAGTCCCTGGTTCGAATCCAGGCTGTATCACATCCGGACGTGATTGGGAGTCCCATAGGGCGGCCCAGCGTCGTCCAGGTTTGGCCGGGGTAGGCCGTCATTGTAAATAAGAATTTGTTCTTAACTGACTTGCCTAGTTAAATACAGTTTACGCACACACACTACACTGACCAAAAAGTTATTTTGTTGACATTTACATATGTCCCCATTACCAGTAAAACATAATCAACATGATGTGTGATGCAAATGAATACAAATAGTATAATTATGCCATAATTGAATAGATCATGCTAAACGAGGTTGGAATGTTATATAAAATCAACAAAAGACAATAATCTGTTGAAATCACACTGGATGTATTATACTTTAGAGTTGCATTGGGGGCATACTTATTTCACTGTACAGCCTTACCTGTGGATTGTGGATCAATGACATGGGGTATCAGTCTCCTCAGTGACACCCAGAGAACATTAGCGTTGTAGCTCTTATTGCGGGACTTTGTTGTCGACCTTTGTGTATTGAACACTATTCCAGAGGAAAAACAATACTGCGTGGATGTTTTGGAGTCTGATAACTCTGAGGAGGACGTTGGCTTAAAATATCTTGGGTATTGAGTAGACTGATACCCCATTTCATTGATCCCCAATCTTTAGGTAAAGCTGTACAGTGCAATACACACAACAGGCTGACTGGGGAGGTGATTTCACACAGTCACAGTCCCGCGATAAGAGCTACAACGCTAATATTTGCGTAAACTCTTCACATTTGTTTTCTGTGGGTGTCACCGAGTAGACTGATACCCCATTTCAGTGCCTCACATTCCAACCTTGTTTAATATTATCTAGTCTAAATATGGCATGATTCCACCAATTGTAACCTCCTGCATCACTTTCAAAGATGTACTTTTATTTTGAAGGCAAACTGCAAATTCCACTATTGTGCCTAATCCTTATTGTGGCTAGCTTCACAACACATAACCCGGTCAGGTCGAGCCTCACTAACCAGATGAAGCTATTTTTTTTAATTATTTTTTATTTCACCTTTATTTAACCAGGTAGGCTAGTTGAGAACAAGTTCTCATTTGCAACTGCGACCTGGCCAAGATAAAGCATAGCAGTGTGAACAGACAACAACACAGAGTTACACATGGAGTAAACAATAAACAAGTCAATAACATGGTAGAAAAAAGAGAATCTATATACAATGTGTGCAAAAGGCATGAGGTAGGCAATAAATCGAATAATTACAATTTAGCAGATTAACACTGGAGTGATAAATCATCAGATGATCATGTGCAAGAAGAGATACTGGTGTGCAAAAGAGCAGAAAAGTAAATAAATAAAAGCAGTATGGGGGTGAGGTAGGTAAATTGGGTGGGTAGTTTACAGATGGACTATGTACAGCTGCAGCGATCGGTTAGCTGCTCGGATAGCAGATTTTTAAAGTTGTTGAGGGAGATAAAAGTCTCCAACTTCAGAGATTTTTGCAATTCGTTCCAGTCGCAGGCAGCAGAGAACTGGAAGGAAAGGCGTCCAAATGAGGTTTTGGCTTTAGGGATGATCAGTGAGATACACCTGCTGGAGCACGTGCTACGGGTGGGTGTAGCCATCGTGACCAGTGAACTGAGATAATGCGGCACTTTGCCTAGCATAGCCTTGTAGATGACCTGGAGCCAGTGGGTCTGACGACGAACATGTAGCGAGGGCCAGCCGACTAGGGCATACAGGTCGCAGTAGTGGGTCGTATAAGGTGCTTTAGTAACAAAACGGATGGCACTGTGATAAACTGCATCCAGTTTGCTGAGTAGAGTATTGGAAGCTATTTTGTAGATGACATCGCCGAAGTCGAGGATCGGTAGGATAGTCAGTTTTACTAGGGTAAGTTTGGCGGCGTGAGTGAAGGAGGCTTTGTTCCGGAATAGAAAGCCGACTCTAGATTTGATTTTGGATTGGAGATGTTTGATATGAGTCTGGAAGGAGAGTTTGCAGTCTAGCCAGACACCTAGGTACTTATAGATGTCCACATATTCTAGGTCGGAACCGTCCAGGGTGGTGATGCTAGTCGGGCGTGCGGGTGCAGGCAGCGAACGGTTGAAAAGCATGCATTTGGTTTTGCTAGCGTTTAAGAGCAGTTGGAGGCCACGGAAGGAGTGTTGTATGGCATTGAAGCTCGTTTGGAGGTTAGATAGCACAGTGTCTTGGGAAGGGCCGGAAGTATACAGAATGGTGTCGTCTGCGTAGAGGTGGATCATGGAATCGCCCGCAGCAAGAGCAACATCATTGATGTATACAGAGAAAAGAGTCGGCCCGAGAATTGAACCCTGTGGTACCCCCATAGAGACTGCCAGAGGACCGGACAACATGCCCTCCGATTTGACACACTGAACTCTGTCTGCAAAGTAGTTGGTGAACCAGGCAAGGCAGTCATTAGAAAAACCGAGGCTATTGAGTCTGCCGATAAGAATATGGTGATTGACAGAGTCGAAAGCCTTGGCCAGGTCGATGAAGACGGCTGCACAGTAATGTCTTTTATCGATGGCGGTTATGATATCGTTTAGTACCTTGAGCGTGGCTGAGGTGCACCCGTGACCGGCTCGGAAACCGGATTGCACAGCGGAGAAGGTACGGTGGGATTCGAGATGGTCAGTGATCTGTTTGTTGACTTGGCTTTCGAAGACCTTAGCTAGGCAGGGCAGGATGGATATAGGTCTGTAACAGTTTGGGTCCAGGGTGTCTCCCCCTTTGAAGAGGGGGATGACAGCGGCAGCTTTCCAATCCTTGGGGATCTCAGATGATACGAAGGAGAGGTTGAACAGGCTGGTAATAGGGGGTGCGACAATGGCAGCGGACAGTTTCAGAAATAGGGGGCCCAGATTGTCAAGCCCAGCTGATTTGTATGGGTCCAGGTTTTCCAGCTCTTTCAGAACATCTGCTATCTGGATATGGGTAAAGGAGAAGCTGGGGAGGCTTGGGCGAGTAGCAGCGGGGGGGGCGGGGCTGTTGGCCAAGGTTGGAGTCGCCAGGTGGAAGGCATGGCCAGCCATTGAGAAATGTTTGTTGAAGTTTTCGATTATCACGGACTTAACACGGTCACCACTGATATCTAGCCTCAGTGCAGTGGGCAGCTGGGAGGAGGTGCTCTTGTTTTCCATGGACTTTACAGTATCCCAGAACTTTTTGGAGTTAGAGCTACAGGATGCAAATTTCTGCTTGAAAAAGCTGGCCTTTGCTTTCCTGACTGACTGCGTGTATTGGTTCCTGACTTCCCTGAACAGTTGCATATCACGGGGGCTCTTCGATGCTATTGCAGTTCGCCACAGGATGTTTTTGTGCTGGTCGAGGGCAGTCAGGTCTGGAGTGAACCAAGGGCTATATCTGTTCTTGGTTCTGCATTTTTTGAACGGAGCATGCTTGTCTAATATGGTGAGGAAGTAACTTTTAAAGAATGACCAGGCATCCTCAACTGACGGGATGAGGTCAATATCCTTCCAGGGTACCCGGGCCAGGTCGATTAGGAAGGCCTGCTCGCAGAAGTGTTTCAGGGAGCGTTTGACAGTGATGATGGGTGGTCGTTTGACCGTGGACCCGTGGCGGATACAGGCAATGAGGCAGTGATCGCTGAGATCTTGATTGAAGACAGCAGAGGTGTATTTGGAGGGCAAGTTGGTCAGGATAATGTCTATTAGGGTGCCCATGTTTACGGATTTAGGGTTGTACCTGGTGGGTTCCTTGATGATTTGTGTGAGATTGAGGGCATCAAGCTTAGATTGTAGGACTGCCGGGGTGTTAAGCATATCCCAGTTTAGGTCACCTAACAGAACAAACTCTGAAGCTAGATGGGGAGCGATCAATTCACAGATGGTGTCCAGGGCACAGCTGGGAGCTGAGGGGGGTTGGTAGCAGGCGGCAACAGTGAGAGACTTATTTCTGGAGAGATTAATTTTTAAAATTAGAAGTTCGAACTGTTTGGGCATAGACTTGGAAAGTATGACAGAACTTTGCAGGCTATCTCTGCAGTAGATTGCAACTCCTCCCCCTTTAGCAGTTCTATCTTGACGGAAAGTGTTATAGTTGGGTATGGAAATCTCAGAGTTTTTGGTGGCCTTCCTAAGCCAGGATTCAGACACGGCAAGGACATCAGGGTTGGCAGAGTGTGCTAAAGCGGTGAGTAAGGCAAACTTGGGGAGGAGGCTTCTGATGTTGACATGCATGAGGCCAAGGCTTTTTCGATCACAGAAGTCAACAAATGAGGGTGACTGGGGACATGCAGGGCCTGGGTTTACCTCCACATCACCCGAGGAACAGAGGAGTAGCAGGATGAGGGTGCGGCTAAAGGCTATCAAAATTGGTCGCCTAGAGCGTTGGGGACAAGGAATAAAAGGAGCAGATTTATGGGCGTGGTAGAATAGATTCTGGGCATAATGTGCAGACCAGGGTATGGTGGGGCACGGGTACAGCGGAGGCAAGCCCAGGCACTGGGTGATGATAAGAGAGGTTGTATCTCTGGACATGCTGGTCTCAATGGGTGAGGTCACCGCATGTGTGGGGGGTGGGACAAAGGAGGTATCAGAGGTACGGAGAGTGGAACTACGGGGTCCATTGCAAACCAAAACAATGATAACTAGCCTGAACAACAGTATGCAAGGCATATTGATATTTGAGAGAGACATACAATAAGGCATAAAGTGATTGCAGGTCATGATTGGGAGAGCTAGCTAAAACAGCAGGTGAAATAACAGCAGCTAGTCAGCTAACACAGCAACAGAAGGTAAAAATGGCGACGACTGGGCAGAGAGGGTCGGATTAACTACACACAGATCCTGAGTTAAGGCACAGAGCCGACAGATAAAACACAAATAAACAGAATGGAGTACCGTGAATTAATGGACAGTCAAGCAGGCATCAGCTATGTAGCCAAGTGATCATAGTGTCCAGGGGGCAGCCGTAGATGGAGTAGTGAGGCCTCCACTAAGCTAGCACGCGTTTAAAGTTAGTAGTCCGGGGGGGTGGTCTGCTCAGACGGAGGCCGGTTGAGGGCACCGGTTGAGGGCACGTCTGCAAACCAGACGTGGTCGTGTCGACAGAGAATCCAAGCCGGATAGCGATGGCGAAAGAGAGGTTGTGAATTGTAGAATTGTGTTTGCTAACTGGTGCTAGCTTCCTGGCTGCGCTAGCTGCAAGATAAGCTAGCAGTTAGCAGACCGGGGCAGGCAAGTTAGCCTTTTGGGGACGTCGCGATGGGGGGGAAGTCTGTTTTTGCCTCTTCGTGCGGTGACGTCGATAGACCAGTCGTGGAATTAGTAGGGTTCCAGGTAGCTCTAGGTAGCTAACAGGCCTAGTAGGTTAGCAGAATGGGCCTTCAGCGGGCGTCACGCCTGAGGGGCCTGTTGGAGTCCCCGGGCAGATTATGTCGGTATTCCAGTCGTAGAGGATAGGCGGGGTTCCGTGCTCCGTACCGGCAGTAAATGGGTCCGGGTCTTGTAGCCCGGGAGTGGGCTTCAGTGGTAGCACAGGAGCCCTAGCCAATTAGCTTCAGGCTAATTGGTGCCTGCTCCGGTGCCTGCTGCGGGATGGAAACGCTAGCCAGGAGTGGTCACCCGGGATTGTGGTTAGCTAGTTGCGAAGATCCAGATGAAAATGTTCAGTTTGCGGTAGGAATCCAGGGATATGGAGAGAAATAGGTCCGTTATGCTCTGGTTTTAGTCACGTTGTTCGAACTAGCGAGAGCTTTCCGAGCTAAAGGTTAGCTGATGACCGCTAGCAATGGTTTGCTAACTGATAGCTGGTAGGCAGTTAGCTGGCTATCTTCAGTAGATGGATTCCAGATCAGAAGTAAATAGAAATACTTTAGAAAAAAGCAGATCCACGCCACATTGGGTGAGGCGGGTTGCAGGAGAGTATTTAGAAGTTGAGGTTTAAGAAAGTATTTTTAAAAGATATGTGAAGAAAAAGATGTAAAAAGATATATACAAGGGACACGGGACACGACAGGACAAAGACGTCTACACTGCTACGCCGTCTTGGAACGTCTGTTCCAGCTAGCTGGCTGCTTATAACTTTAGCTTTGGCAACAGGGTGAAGTAGCTGGCTAGCTATTTATTTTCATGAACTGAAGTTAAATTTCAATAGGCGAACAACAAGTGGGTTCCTAGCTAATACTTACTCACAATGATTCCTAAATCATTGCTAAGAATAGTGAAAATGACTGCAGGTTCTACTGGTAATTGTTTTCAGGCTGGCTGTATTGGTGCAAGCTAGGTACCAAACTAAAGCTAGCTAGCTACCCCAGAAGTTGCGGTCGAACAAATAATGCTTTATTACCAACGCTGTATTGTAAACACATCGTTCGAGGCCGGTGTTTGTTTGTTTGCAGACTTTTTTGTACAGCTTTGATAGAGCTACTGATAGTAGTGGTGGCGCTTGGCTTGCACATGCAAATTCAGAACACACAACATTCTATAATTTGATGTGTCAAATTAAAAGCTTAGTTAACGCGTCAAATAGTGTTATTGTCAATTAGTGTTATTTGACGTATCTTTTTTGACACACAAAGACCCAAACGGTGTTCCATAGTAGGTCTTGAAGCTAATAGCAGTGACGCTATTACTGTGTAACTCCGGGTAGGGCAACATCTGAACAATAGTGCACTTGGTAACGTTAGTGTGTACTGGTGCTCGAACCAGTCGTCAAAGCCAACGTCACCCAAGACAGAGAATGGTTTATTGTCAAGGGCAATGAATTCCATTATCTTGGTGTTAATGGATTTTGCTTATGAGTTGTCTCGCTGAAATGTTCTTACTCTTTCAAATGACTGCTCGACTTGTTGACTGCTCGATCCACACAGCAGACATTGTGGGCCAGGTTATGAATGCTGTGTTGCACGTGTAGCGCAAAATTTTAATTGGCGTCATTACGTCATGTACCGTAGTTATATAGGTATGCACGTCAGCTTTGACATCGGTTTTTCACATCGGCGTTAAACTAGACATCGGGCCGATGCCGATATGTTCACCGATATATTGTGCATCCCTAGTAAATAGTGCCATACGTGCACTCAACATATTCAGTTGGCCTTGCTGATATGGTTTTTGTTGTACTTGATGTCTTTTAGTTGTTTGCTTAGTTGTTTTCGGTTTTCCTTTGTCTTTCTCTTTTTTCTCTTTTGTTCATTTTGTTGGTTGTTGGTGCATTGGGGGGGGGTCTCGGGTGGTTGAGGGGCAGCTCTAGGGGAACTGTGGGGGGGGTCTCGGGTGGTTGAGGGGCAGCTCTCTGGGAACTGTGGAGGGGTCTCGGATGGTTGAGGGGCAGGTCTCTGTGAATTGTGGGGGGGGGGGGGGGGGTGGTCTCGGATGGTTGAGGGGCAGCTCTTTGGAAACTGGGGGGGATTTTGGATGGTTGAGGGGCAGCTCTTTGGGAACAGTGGGTGGGTCTCAGATGGTTGAAGGGCAGCTCTTTGGAAACTGGGGGGGATTTTGGATGGTTGAGGGGCAGCTCTTTGGGAACAGTGGGTGGGTCTCAGATGGTTGAAGGGCAGCTCTTTGGAAACTGGGGGGGATTTTGGATGGTTGAGGGGCAGCTCTTTGGGAACTGTGGGGGGGATCTTGGATGGTTGAGGGGCAGCTCTAGGAGAACTGTGGGGGGGGGGGGGTCTCGGGTGGTTGAGGGGCAGCTCTTGGAGAACTGTGGGGGGGGGGGGGTCTCGGGTGGTTGAGGGGCAGCTCTCTGGGAACTGTGGGGGGGTCTCGGATGGTTGAGGGGCAGGTCTCTGGGAACTGGGGGGGATTTTGGATGGTTGAGGGGCAGCTCTTTGGGAACGGGGGGGGGGGGATCTTGGATGGTTGAGGGACAGCTCTTTGGGAACTGTGGGGGGGGGATCTTGGATGGTTGAGGGGCAGCTCTAGGGGAACTGTGGGGAGGGTCTTGGATGGTTGAGGGGCAGCTCTTTGGGAACTGTGGGGGGGGGGGGGGAGATCTTGGATGGTTGAGGGGCAGCTCTAGGGGAACTGTGGGGGGGATCTTGGATGGTTGAGGGGCAGCTCTAGGGGAACTGTGGGGAGGTTCTTGGATGGTTGAGGGGCAGCTCTAGGGGAACTGTGGGGAGGGTCTTGGATGGTTGAGGGGCAGCTCTAGGGGAAATGTGGGGAGGGTCTTGGATGGTTGAGGGGCAGCTCTTTGGGAACTGTGGGGGGGATCTTGGATGGTTGAGGGGCAGCTCTTTGGGAACTGTGGGGGGGGGGTCTTGGATGGTTGAGGGGCAGCTCTTTGGGAACTGTGGGGGGGGGGGGTCTTGGATGGTTGAGGGGCAGCTCTTTGGGAACTGTGGGGGGGGGTCTTGGATGGTTGAGGGGCAGCTCTAGGAGAACTGTGGGGGGGGGGGTCTTGGATGGTTGAGGGGCAGCTCTTGGAGAACTGTTAGAGGATCTTGTAGGGCTGGTGGCCTGGCGGTTGGGAGCTTGGGCCGATGGATCGCTGGTTCGGGTCCCCGTTTTTGAACTTCTGGGAGATCTGTCAACGTGCCCTTGAGCTGGGCGTTGACCCTGGTTGCTTCTGTGTTTCGCTCTGGATGGGAGTCTGTTAGATGACTAATGTGACGTAGTTGTTGAGCGGCTTCACTGCAAGCGGCTTCACTGCAAGTAGATTGTATGTTTTAAATATTCAATAAAAAATAAAACTTCTTGTTCTCTTTGCAGGTGAAAACCCATCAGAGTACAGAGCTGCTGATCCAGTCAGAGAACGACGGTGTCATCAATGACTGGTACAGGGCACTGATGGACACCATCAGCACACACGTGAGTCTGCACAAACACACACATACACACGTCTGATTTGTACTGCAGGTCCACATCTATCCACTAAGTGGCAGAGTTGTCATGTTTAGTCATTGGGCCAGTCCAAAGGTAGCCTGCCTGTTTCTGTGTGTTCCTGACTGCCCCCTCGTGTGTGTGTGTGTGTGTGTGTGTGTGTGTGTGTGTGTGTGTGTGTGTGTGTTACCTGCCTTACTGTAGGCCTGGGAGTCAGATGAGGCCATAGAGGAGGACATGCCAGAGTCTCCTGGAGCGGAGAAACAAGACAAGGAGAAAGAGCACAGAGACTCTAAGAAGAGCCGAGGTCAGAGCATCATGTCTGTCTGAGACCACTTCTCTTTGTCTACTAAAGATGTTTCTGTTCATCATTATAGGTCAGCAGTCCAGGACTAAAACATCACTCAATGGAGAACCTCTAGAAAAATAGATGTTTAGTCCAGCACTAGGCTTGAATTGTGTCCAGGAAACTGTCCCTATGTGTGTCAGGGTGTTAAGTCATCTCCCGTTGTCATTGGTCTGTAGCCATGAAGAGTTCCACCAGTATGGACGCCTCGGACAACAAGAAGACCAGAATCAAGCTGAAGAAGTTCCTGACACGCAGACCCACTCTGCAGACAGTCAGAGACAAGGGCTACATCAAAGGTATTACAAAGAAAAAACCCAGGTTTTTCAACAATCCAGGCTGGAAGAGCAAATAAACAGAACATCTAGAAGCTTCCATCCTGGATTTCTGGGAAACCTGGACAGTTACCAGACGGTTACCAGACAGTTACCAGACAGTTACCAGACGGTTAGCAGACGGTTACCAGACGGTTAGCAGATGCCTGTTGTTTTTCAGTAGCGGAGTACTTAGGACCTCTGTAATAATAACCCTGTTGATGTCTGTGTGTCTTAGACCAGGTGTTTGGCTGCAGTCTGAGTGACCTCTGTCAGAGAGAGAACACGTCCGTGCCAAGCTTTGTCACGATGTGCATCGACCACGTGGAAAACAACGGTAGGTGTGCTCCTCCTGTCTGAATGTGTCTGGCTCAGTTGTCTCTCATTGTAACAGTGGTGTGGTGAGTTGAATGACTCAGTTGTCTCTCATTGTAACAGTGGTGTGGTGAGTTGAATGACTCAGTTGTCTCTTATTGTAACAATGGTGTGGGGGCAAGGGCTACATCAAGCCGTAGAAAAATGCTTATTGAAATTCTTAATTATCGTGGATTTATCGGTGGTGACAGTGTTTCCTAGCCTCAGTGTAGTGGGCAGCTGGGAGGAGGTCCTCTTATTCTCCTTGGACTTTACAGTGTTCCAGAACGTTCTGTTTGCACATTTCTGTTTGGAAAAGCTAGCTTTTGCTTTCCTAACTGCCTGTGTATATTGGTTCCTAACTTCCCTGAAAAGTTGCATATCGCGGGGGCTATTCGAAGCTAATGCAGTACGCCACAGGATGTTTTTGTGCTGGTCAAGGGTGGTCAGGTCTGAAGTGAACCAGGGGCTATATCTGTTCCTGGTTCTACATTTTTTGAATGGGGCATGCTTATTTAAGATGGTGAGGAAAGCACTTTTAAAGAATAACCAGGCATCCTCTACTGACGGGATGAGGTCAATGTCCTTCCAGGATACCCGGGCCAGGTCACTTAGAAAGGCCTGCTCGCTGAAGTGTTTTAGGGAGCGTTTGACCGTGATGAGCGGTGGTCGTTTGACCGCAGACCCATTACGGACGCAGGCAATGAGGCAGTGATCGCTGAGAACCTGGTTGAAGACAGCAGAGGTGTATTTGGAGGGCAGGTTGGTTAGGATGATATCTATGAGGGTGCCCGTGTTTACGGATTTGGGGTTGATAATTTGAGTGAGATTGAGGGCGTCAAGTTTAGATTGTAGGACGGCCGGGGTGTTAAGCATGTCCCAGTTTAGGTCACCTAACAGCAGGAGCTCTGAAGAAAGATGGGGGGCAATCAATTCACATATGGTGTCCAGGGCACAGCTGGGGGCAGAAGGTGGTCTGTAACAAGTGGCAACGGTGAGAGACTTGTTTCTGGAAAGGTGAATTTTTAAAAGTAGGAGCTCAAATTGTTTGGGCACAGACCTGGATAGTAAGACAGAACTCTGCAGGCTGTCTCTGCAGTAGATTGCAACTCCGCCCCCTTTGGCAGATCTATGTTGTCGGAAAATGTTATAGTTAGGGATGGACATTTCAGGGTTTTTGGTGGTCTTCCTAAGCCAGGATTCAGACACAGCTAGGACATCCGGGTTGGCAGAGTGTGCTAAAGCAGTGAATGAAACACATTTAGGGAGGAGGCTTCATGCATGTTAACATGCATGAAACCAAGGCTTTTACGGTTACAGAAGTCAACAAATGAGAGCGCCTGGGGAATGGGAGTGGAGCTAGGCACTGCAGGGCCTGGATTAACCTCCACATCACCAGAGGAACGGAGGAGTAGTAGGATAAGGGTACAGCTAAAGGCTATAAGAACTGGTCGTCTAGTACGTTCGGAACAGAGAGTAAAAGGAGCAGGTTTCTGGGCACGGTAGAATAGACTCAAGGCATAATGTACAGACAAAGGTATGGTAGGATGTGAATACAGTAGAGTGACGAAGAGAGAGATAATGTCCCTAGAAACATAATTTAATTCAGGTGAGTTCACTGCATGTGTGGGATGTGGAACTAAAGAGTTAACTAAGGCGTATTGAGCAGGGCTAGAGGCTCTACAGTGAAATAAGGCAATAATTACTAACCAAGACAGATATGGACAAGGCATATTGACATTAGGGAGAGGCATGCGTAGCAGAGTGATCATAGGGGTCCAGTGAGTGGCTCGGGCCAGAGACATGGCGATTCAGGCAGCTAGCGGGCCGGAGCTAGCAATCTAGCAGAAGGGCCTTAGAGGGACATCGCGTCAGAAGAAAGTCATTTGTAGCCCCCTCGTGCTGTCATATCTGCAGACCAGTCGTCATGGATCAGCAGGGCTCCGTGTGATAAAAAGGTCCAAGCCAATTGGCAGAATAGGTATAGTGGCCAAAGAATTTGTCCGATGGGCCTCTTAAGCTAACAGTCCGATATGCTCTAGACAGCTAGCGGGCTGCGGCTAGCAGATGGGCATTCAGGGGACGTCGCGATGGAGGAGCCAGTTGATAAACCCCCTCGGGCGAATTACGTCGGTAGTTCAGTCGGGATGGGTTGGCGGGGGTCCAGGCTGAATGGCAAAATAGGTATTGTAGCCCAAGGAGTGGCTGATGGACCTCTTCGGCTAGCCGGAAGATGGGCCTAGCAAGGCTAGCTCCAGGCTAATTGGTTCTTGCTTCGGGACAGAGACGTTAGCCAGGAGTGGCCACTCGGATAGCAGCTAGCTAGCTGCGGTGATCCAGGTGAAAAGGTGCAGAGCTTGCGGTAGGAATCGGGAGATATGGAGAAAAATAGCTTCTGTTGGGGTTCCGGTTCAGAAGTAAAGAAATAGCAGATCCATACCGCATTGGTTGAGGCAGATTGCAGGAGAGTATGTTGAAGTCAAAAATATATAAAAAGATATATACATGGGACACGACAAGACGAGGACAAAAAGAAGTCTGACTGCTACGCCATCTTGGATCACGTCCTGAAAAACAGTAACTAAATATGTAAGGGTATCAGACCGTCGATCTCCTATATAAAACTGTGAATGGTTGTGTGATGGTGCATGCTCTTCTGTGTTTCTCTGTCTGAAGCTCTGAATGTGGACGGGCTGTACAGAGTGAGTGGGAACCTGGCTGTCATCCAGAAACTACGTTTCGCTGTCAATCATGGTAGGTGCTACTGTCCTCTCTCTTCACTGTCAATCATTGTAGGTACTACTGCTACTGTCCTCCTCTCTCTTCACTGTCAATCATGGTAGGTGCTACTGTCCTCTCTCTTCACTGTCAATCATGGTAGGTACTACTGCTACTGTCCTCTCTCTCCACCTCGTCACTGTCAATAGAAAATGGCAGCAGTTTTACGGGCGCCTAACCAATTGTGTTAATGTGTTTTTTCGCGTTATTTCTTATTTTGTACATAATGTTTCTGCCAACGTGTCTTAACGCCAAAAAAGAGCTTCTGGATATCAGGACAACGATCAGTCACCTCGGACTAGACAAAGATATTTTCTTCAACAAGCAGAACGCACAGGATGTACTTCAGACACCCGACAAGGCCGAAATCCCTGTCATTGGCAAGAGAAAGAGACGCAGGTACAGAGGACACAGGACTGGGTGACGCAGGTACAGAAGACACAGGACGGGGTGACGCAGGTACAGAGGACACAGGACTGGGTGACGCAGGTACAGAAGACACAGGACTGGGTGACGCAAGTACAGAGGACACAGGACTGGGTGACGCAGGTACAGAGGACACAGGACTGGGTGACGCAGGTACAGAGGACACAGGACTGGGTGACGCAGGTACAGAGGACACAGGACTGGGTGACGCAGGTACAGAGGACACAGGACTGGGTGACGCAGGTACAGAGGACACAGGGCGGGGTGCCTCGTAAGGATCCAGCGACGGCGAGTGGGAAATCTGCCTTTACCATCAGTATTACTTGCCAACGTACAATCATTGGAGAATAAATTAGACGAGGTACGATCACAAGTATCCTACCTTAGATTTTGCCCGCCAGAAATAGAGTATTTCATGATTAGCTGTAGACCACACTATTTGCCAAGACAGTTTTCATCTGTATTTTTCGTGGCTGTTTATTTACCACCACAGATGGATGCTGGCACTAAGACCGCACTCAGTCAGCTGTATAAGAAATAAGCAAACAGGAACTCACTCACCCAGAGGCGGCGCTCCTAGTGGCCGAGGACTTTAATGCAGGGAAACTTAAATCAGTTTTACCTCATTTGTATCAGCATGTTAAATGCGCAACATGTGGGGAAATAATTCTAGATCACCTGTACTCCACACACAGAGACTTGTACATAGCTCTCCCTCGCCCTCCATTTGGCAAATCTGACCATAATTCTATCCTCCTGATTCCTGCTTACAAGCAAAAATTTAAGCAGGAAGCACCAGTGACTCAGTCTATAAAAAAGTGGTCAGATGAAGCAGATGCTAAACTACAGGACTGTTTTGCTAGCACAGACTGGAATATGTTCCGGTATTCTTCCGATGGCGTTGAGGAGTACACCACATCAGTCACTGGCTTTATCAATAAGTGCATCGAGGATGTCGTCCCCACAGTGACTGTACGTACATACCCCAACCAGAAGCCATGGATTACAGGTGACATTTTTGCACTGAGCTAAAGGGCAGAGCTGCCACTTTCAAGGTGCGGGACTCCCAGAAGCTTATAAGAAATCCTGCTATGCCCAACGACGAACCATCAAACAGGTAAAACGCCAATACAGGACTAAGATTGAATCGTACTACACCGGCTCCAACGCTCGTCTTATATGGCAGAGCCTGCAAACTATTAGATTACAAAGGGAAGAACAGCCACGATTTGCCCAGTGACACAAGCCTACCAGACGAGCTAAATCACATCTATGCTCGCTTCGAGGAAAGCAACACTGAGGCATGCATGAGAGCATCAGCTGTTCCGGACGACTCTGTGATCACATTCTCCGTAGCCGACGTGAGTAAGACCTTTAAACAGGTCAACATTCACAAGGCCGCTGGGCCTGACGGATTACCAGGACGTGTGATCTGGGCATTTGCTGACCAACTGCGAGGTGTCTTCACTGACATTTTCAACATGTCCCTGATTGAGTCTGTAATAGCAACATGTTTCAAGCAGACCACCATAGTCCCTGTGCCCAAGAACACTAAGATAACCTGCCAAAATGACTACAGACCCATAGCACTCAGGTCTGTGGCCAAGAGCCATATGACTCCTGAACAGGTAATGAAATGGCTACCTGGACTATTTACATTGTACCCCCCCCCCCCCTTATAGTCTTTTTTTGTTTTTTTATTATTTTATTTTTGTTTATCTTTAGTTTTCCTTATATGTATTTATTACTTAAAAATTGCACCGTTGGTTAGGGCTTTTAAGTAAGCATTTCACTGTAAGGTGATGTAATCAGCTCACGTGACAAATAAACTTTCATTTGATCAATGGTAGGTACCACTGCTACTGTCCCCTCTCTCTGTATAATGACAGCCTGTGAATGCACGGACCTGTAGTACACTGAATAACCCTGTGTGTGTGTGTGTGTGTGTGTGTGTGTGTGTGTGTGTGTGTGTGTGTGTGTGTGTGTGTGTGTGTGTGTGTGTGTGTGTGTGTGTGTGTGTGTGTGTGTGTGTATGTGTGTAGATGAGAAGGTGAACCTGGAGGAAGGGAAGTGGGAGGATATCCATGTGATTACAGGAGCGTTGAAGATGTTCTTCAGAGAGCTGCCTGAACCCCTCTTCACATATGGATTATTCCATGACTTTGTCAACTCCATCAGTGAGTACATAATAATCCCATTGGTTTTATTATGAGTACAATAACAACAACCAATACACATCCTGGCTACTCCATTCTAATAGTTGAATTCTTTACATCATGTAGTATTCGTGTCCATCTATATTTCTACTACTGTACTACTGAATGTAGTAAATGTTATATTTGTCCATTGGGGGGCGCTACATCACATTAAAGATTATGAAATGGGAATGGCCCAGTGTGTTGTTTGAATGTGAAGCCTGTTGTTGTTCTTCCTGCTAAACAGGAAGGGACAAGCTGAAGTTGTCCAATGAGAGAAGCTTATTTAATCGTTATCGGTTACAAAATGTTTTGCTACAGTATTCAGTATTCCTGTCTGCTCAACAGAGATCCCAGACTACAAGCAGCGTGTCCAGGCCATCAAGGAGCGGGTCAGACAGCTGCCAAAACCCAACCAGGACACGATGCAGGTCCTCTTCAAACACCTCAGGAGGTTAGTCAACCTGCACAGTTAACTAAATGACTATATCATCTTGTTGTGTTAGCCTCATTCATATTGAGACACTGGGTTGCAAAATCCTGTTAACTTTCCCCAAGTTCCCAGGTTTTCCCAATATATTTATGTAAAGTTCAATGCTATAGCCTCTTGCTCTCAATGTAAATATGAAGTGTTTCTTAATTGACCTGCCTGGTTAAATGAATAAATACAAACTTGTTCTCTCTCCGCAGGGTGATTGAGTTTTAGCTATATGATGCTACATCTATAATGATATAGCTGTTAGCTTTACTGCCCCTCTCTCTGTCCGCAGGGTGATTGAGTTTTAGCTATATGATGCTACATCTATAATGATATAGCTGTTAGCTTTACTGCCCCTCTCTCTGTCCGCAGGGTGATTGACCACGGCGAGGAGAACCGTATGACGACCCAGAGCGTGGCCATAGTGTTCGGCCCCACCCTCCTCAGACCCGAGACAGAGACGTGGAACATGGCGGTCCACATGGTCTATCAGAACCAGATAGTAGATCTCATCCTGCTGGAGTACGAGGGCATCTTTAGGTAGACACCAGAGGGGTGACCTTTTCCCTAAGTACAGGTCTAGGATCAGTTTCCCTTCCCACCCAATCATAACCTTAACCATTAGTGGAAGAGGTGCTAAACTGACCCAAGATCAGCGTCTAGGTGCAACTTCACCCTACACTGGTAGAGACGGGAGGTGATGTTCACTTGGAACGACACGCTAACGGGACGAAACGGAGAGGGACTACGTGAACTTGTCCAATAAGAAACACTTGTTTTTGTCTTCCGTTGTCAAATGCGTCGTAACGTTGTGCTGTAATGACTCCAACCCAGGCCTCCTCTCTGAACACCATCACCACCATGACTATGCAGAGCTCTCAACCCAACCCAGGAGAGACCTGTCCAACTCACCCCCCTCTAGCCCGAAGTCATTCACGCCTCAGAATCCGTCTCCCACCAACCAAACCTGTAAGACAAGGACTTATTATACACAACTAATAAACCCAAGTTGAGACTCTTAGCAGCAAACATGGAAGATGCCTCTCCCTCCTGCTCTTCTCTCAGCCAACATGGAAGATGCTTCCCCCCCCTGCTCCTCTCTCAGCCAACATGGAAGATGCTTCCCCCTCCTGCTCCTCTCTCAGCCAACATGGAAGATGCTTCCCCCTCCTGCTCCTCTCTCAGCCAACATAGAAGATGCTTCCCCCTCCTGCTCCTCTCTCAGCCAACATGGAAGATGCTTCCCCCTCCTGCTCCTCTCTCAGCCAACATGGAAGATGCTTCTCCCTCCTGCTCCTCTCTCAGCCAACATGGAAGATGCTTCTCCCTCCTGCTCCTCTCTCAGCCAACATGGAAGATGCTTCTCCCTCCTGCTCCTCTCTCAGCCAACATGGAAGATGCTTCCCCCTCCTGCTCCTCTCTCAGCCAACATGGAAGATGCTTGCCCCCCCCTGCTCCTCTCTCAGCCAACATGGAAGATGCTTCCCCCTCCTGCTCCTCTCTCAGCAAACATAGAAGATGCTTCCCCCTCCTGCTCCTCTCTCAGCAAACATGGAAGATGCTTCCCCCTCCTGCTCCTCTCTCAGCCAACATAGAAGATGCTCCCCCCTCCTGCTCCTCTCTCAGCCAACATGGAAAATGCTTCTCCCTCCTGCTCCTCTCTCAGCCAACATGGAAGATGCTTCCCCCTCCTGCTCCTCTCTCAGCCAACATGGAAGATGCTTCTCCCTCCTGCTCCTCTCTCAGCAAACATGGAAGATGCTTCTCCCTCCTGCTCTTCTCTCCATGGCTGCTTTTGTGGGACTTTCTGCAAAAGCCAACATCCAATCCTGATTGTCCATTCACTGGATTACTATGGCCATCATAAATGATCCCTCTCCTCTAAAGTACAGACTCTCTCTCCTCTGTGAAGCGGTTCGTTCTACACACTGGCTGTGTCTTACGTGGCTCACTATTCACTATAAAGTGTACTTCTTCTGGCCAAAGGTAGTGCACTATATAGGGAATAGGGTTCCATTTGGGACACACACACTGACTCATGGTTTTACTTCAGCCATCTTAACAAAACTATTCTGCTTCTCTGGTTTTCAGAAGAAATCTTCTATCAGTCAGATTTCAACTTGAAAATACAGAACTGGTCCTCTGACTGGTGGTGAATAAGGCAACCATTAATAAATGAAAGTTCTGTTGAATAATATGTACAGCTGTAGTGTGTTGTGTCAAATGACACCCTATTCCCTTTGTAGTGCACTACTTTTAACCAGAGCTCTGATCAAAGGTAGTGCACTATAAAGGAAATGAACAGGGTTGTGTGTGTGTGTGTGTGTGTGTGTACGGGGGATTGACTGACTGGAAATATGTTGTATAGATGTTTGATAGTAATTATGTTTATCTTGACGGTGAGCGTTAGAAACTTGGGGAGGCAATCACTAACGTGTTACGATTTGTTCCATAACGTAGACTGATTGTGTAAAAAAATAATAATCATTTAGGATTGAAAAATTCCAGTAACTTAACTGAAATTCTCAGGTTTTTCCCTTAATCCCTGTTGGGAGGATTCCCTGGATATTCTGCATATTCACTCCTGATCCAGGGAAAATTCCAACCAGGGTTTATGGAAAACCTGGGGAATTTTGGGAAAGTTACTGTAATTTTGCAACACTAGAACTACTTACTATCTGACCTGGGTTGTGGAAGTTTACCTGAGTTGTGGGTAAATGACACTTTTTGAATGTAATTATTTTCCAAACTAACTGCTGTTCATGACTTCTTGTCTAACTGGAATAAAGGCCTCCATTGAGAACCTCTAAAACCTGTGGTACTTGTTTTTTCATCTCTCGTCTGACACACACACACACACACACACACACACACACACACACGTGAGCACTGATACCATAAACGAAAAACGTGCACACATTTCCACCATCATTGAAAACAACACAAAGGTCTTTCAGGTAGGGCTTGTTGATACTGGATTTTATGATATTCCTTTTTGCTCAGAGAGCAAATTTCTCCTTGACCTTTTGTAATAGAACATTTTATGAAACTATTTGTATGCTGACATATCTAATGATTATAGATTTTCTTGAAATAAAAACACATTAAACGAAAAGGCAAATGTAGATCAGTATACGTTGAGTCCTTGAAATACTCTTATTGGTAATATTATACTGTAGTAACAACATCTGATGAATAAATGCAGATTTTCTCTCAATTCTGTCAGGAATTTTTCCTGCTGTTCCTGGAACACTGGTGAACACTGTGTTGTGTAGTAAAGTACCTAGAAGACTAGTGAACACTGTGTTGTGTAATAAAGTCCCTGTTAGACTAGTGAACACTGTGTTGTGTAATAAAGTACCTAGAAGACTAGTGAACACTGTGTTGTGTAATAAAGTACCTGTTAGACTAGTGAACACTGTGTTGTGTAATAAAGTACCTAGAAGACTAGTGAACACTGTGTTGTGTAATAAAGTACCTAGAAGACTAGTGAACACTGTGTTGTGTAATAAAGTACCTAGAAGACTAGTGAACACTGTGTTGTGTAATAAAGTACCTAGAAGACTAGTGAACACTGTGTTGTGTAATAAAGTACCTAGAAGACTAGTGAACACTGTGTTGTGTAATAAAGTACCTGTTAGACTAGTGAACACTGTGTTGTGTAATAAAGTACCTGGAAGACTAGTGAACATTGTGTTGTGTAATAAAGTACCTAGAAGACTAGTGAACACTGTGTTGTGTAATAAAGTACCTAGAAGACTAGTGAACACTGTGTTGTGAAATAAAGTACCTAGAAGACTAGTGAACACTGTGTTGTGTAATAAAGTACCTAGAAGACTAGTGAACACTGTGTTGTGTAATAAAGTACCTAGAAGACTAGTGAACACTGTGTTGTGTAATAAAGTACCTAGAAGACTAGTGAACACTGTGTTGTGTAATAAAGTACCTAGAAGACTAGTGAACACTGTGTTGTGTAATAAAGTACCTGTTAGACTAGTGAACACTGTGTTGTGTAATAAAGTACCTAGAAGACTAGTGAACACTGTGTTGTGTAATAAAGTACCTAGAAGACTAGTGAACACTGTGTTGTGTAATAAAGTACCTGGAAGACTAGTGAACATTGTGTTGTGTAATAAAGTACCTAGAAGACTAGTGAACACTGTGTTGTGTAATAAAGTACCTAGAAGACTAGTGAACACTGTGTTGTGTAATAAAGTACCTGTTAGACTAGTGAACACTGTGTTGTGTAATAAAGTACCTAGAAGACTAGTGAACACTGTGTTGTGTAATAAAGTACCTAGAAGACTAGTGAACACTGTGTTGTGTAATAAAGTACCTAGAAGACTAGTGAACACTGTGTTGTGTAATAAAGTACCTGTTAGACTAGTGAACACTGTGTTGTGTAATAAAGTACCTAGAAGACTAGTGAACACTGTGTTGTGTAATAAAGTACCTAGAAGACTAGTGAACACTGTGTTGTGTAATAAAGTACCTAGAAGACTAGTGAACACTGTGTTGTGTAATAAAGTACCTAGAAGACTAGTGAACACTGTGTTGTGTAATAAAGTACCTAGAAGACTAGTGAACACTGTGTTGTGTAATAAAGTACCTAGAAGACTAGTGAACACTGTGTTGTGTAATAAAGTACCTAGAAGACTAGTGAACACTGTGTTGTGTAATAAAGTACCTGTTAGACTAGTGAACACTGTGTTGTGTAATAAAGTACCTAGAAGACTAGTGAACACTGTGTTGTGTAATAAAGTACCTAGAAGACTAGTGAACACTGTGTTGTGTAATAAAGTACCTAGAAGACTAGTGAACACTGTGTTGTGTAATAAAGTACCTAGAAGACTAGTGAACACTGTGTTGTGTAATAAAGTATCTAGAAGACTAGTGAACACTGTGTTGTGTAATAAAGTACCTAGAAGACTAGTGAACACTGTGTTGTGGAATAAAGTATCAAAGGACAGAAAAAATAACTAATAATGTCATACATACTGTCTGTCTCTCCTCTCTGTCTCTCTCACACACACATTTGTGCACAAGTGAGCACTGATACCGTCATCCAAAATCATGTAAACATTGACACCATCCATGAACACAAGACAAAAGACTTTCAGGTGTGGCTTGTTGATGCTGTATATCATGATGAGTTTTGCTGAGAGAACACATTTCTGTTTAACTTTGTTTATGAAACATATTTGATTGTAAATCATTCATTTCCAAACCTAATGATTAGAAGACTACATTATGAGGTAATAACCAATGAGACCAAAAGGCAAAGGTCATTATATTATAAACCTGCAATTGACATCTAGACATTCTATGTTCTGTTTGCTGTGTCACATGGTTATTACAGGACCATAGAAATCAGATGAAAGTGATCAGGAGGTGAATCAGTTTGATTTACCACCTTGTTGTTAGACTTCATATCTACACGTGTCCCAGTTATCACCAAGTCATGGTTGAAGAGGACAGGATATAAAGGGGACAACTGAGACTCCAAAATAACAACAGAAATAACCACAAGAAGAGGACATCATCATCCAGGAATGAGAATGAAGAGTGTTGTATCTCTGCTGGTGTTGCTGCACTGCTGTCTGTCTGGAGCCCAGGTCCACAAAGACAGAGATGGAGTCAGTGTGAATGAGATCCAGCAGGTTGACTATGAGGACAGAGAGAGCAGAGGGAATGACATTCAGACTGACCAACAGAGAGCTGAATCTGCATTAACACACAGCCAGCAAACATGCCAGCCTGACATCCACACTGTGCTGAGAGAGATGAGTACCACGATGGCAGAGCAGAGAGTTGAGCTGAGACACACAAAGACTGAACTGGGAGCCATGGAGGCCCGACTGAGAGCCAGTGAGAGCCGACTGACAGACAGTGAGAGCCGACTGACAGACAGTGAGAGCCGACTGACAGACAGTGAGAGCCAGGTGGAGGAACTGACCAATAGGAATGAAGGTAAATCAGAATTATCTCTTTCATAGCTGTTTTAACACGAAGGTCTTAATCTGAGTCTAGGTTCAGACCCAAATTGTATTTTATACTATTTAAGATGACATCATGAGTCATTTATACTAAATCTCACTGACTTGTTTATTGTTCATGTATCTGATTTCAGCACAAGCAGTGAAACTAAACTCCATGGAGACTCGTTCTGACATCACTGAGAGACACGTTGAAGTTCTGAAGAGAAACAGTCAAGGTAATGGGAGGAAAATGAAGTATTAGTTCTGACACTATTAATATATATATATATATGGTCTGAATGACTGACCTTATTGTTGATAACATGTCTAATCTACACCAACTAGTGTCCAGTTAGATAAAGTAGTGCTGACTCATCTCTGTCCCACAGACAGGAAGGTGGCTTTCTCAGCCTCACTAGCAGCACCTGGTCAAGAAGGACACACTGGACCCTTCAACACTGGAATCACCCTGGTCTACAGAAATATCTACTCAAACATTGGCAATGCTTATAACCCCACTACAGGTACACTATATTCATATCATCAGTATTTATAAGTCTGTGTGAAAACATAGTTATTAATAATCCTCTGTCCTCGTATCATCTCTGATGACTGTTTCTATGTGAATGTTGTGTTCTGATACAGGGATCTTCACAGCACCAGTGAGAGGACTCTACCTCTTCAGGTTTTACATCTATGGATTGGGTGATAGTTCAGTTTATACAACTGCAGTCTTGCATAAGAATGGACATCATATAGCTATTGCACATGGTAGCCAAGATAGTGGTACTATTAATTCCTCCAATGGAGTGTCACTGCTGCTGGAGGTAGGAGATGTGGTCAACATGCATCTCTGGTCTGGGAGAAAGATATATGATGATGCAAATCGCCACAGCACCTTCAGTGGTCACCTGCTCTTCACCATGTAGGAGGATTATTGAAGGACTGTATCAGTTATCTGTACAGGAAAATATTCTGACATTTTAACAACATTGTGTTAGCGTTGAAAGTTCTCCATTTGCTCTCTAACAGTTCAAACTAAGGCAGTTCTCAAGGAGAAAAGTAGGTGAAATATACAAGATGTAAAAATACATATCGTATCCAAGTTTTCAAAATAGAAAAATAATAACCATAATATACTCATAATGAAAATATTAATGTCATGTAAATATTATACTATCCACTAAGACTTCTTTAATTCATGTATAGATGTTGACCCCCCCTCACCCCACCCACCTCTTAGGACCATTTTCTAATGTCAATTGAAGAGTAGTAAACATTGTGTTGAGTATTATGTAATAAAGTGTTTATCAAAATAATGACTAGTAGAATGGCACTAGTAGTACTGTTATTACACACACACACTTACGCACTCACACGCACACACATTGTGAGAACTATGTGCACGTGGGCAGACTGACTGACTACTAAATCCTTCAACCACCGTTCATGAACACAAGGCAAACGTCTTTCAGGTAGGGCTAGTTGATAATCATGATATGAGTTTTTGCTGAGAGGGGACATTATCTCTTTTACTTTGCTGATTGGAAATAGTTGACTGTAAATTGTGAATTCACTTCCAAACCTAATGATTAGAATACTCTATTGCGAGGCATTACACAACGGGTGGGTCTAATCCTGAATGCTGATTGGTTAAAACCACATTCCAGCCAGTGTCTATTCCACAAGTTACCACTGACTGAATCTATGATGTTAAAGTGTCTATTCCACAAGTTACCACTGACTGAATCTATGATGTTAAAGTGTCTATTCCACAAGTTACCACTGACTGAATCTATGACGTTAAAGTGTCTATTCCACAAGTTACCACTGACTGAATCTATGATGTTAAAGTGTCTATTCCACAAGTTACCACTGACTGAATCTATGACGTTAAAGTGTCTATTCCACAAGTTACCACTGACTGAATCTATGATGTTAAAGTGTCTATTCCACAAGTTACCACTGACTGAATCTATGATGTTAAAGTGTCTATTCCACAAGTTACCACTGACTGAATCTATGATGTTAAAGTGTCTATTCCACAAGTTACCACTGACTGAATCTATGATGTTAAAGTGTCTATTCCACAAGTTACCACTGACTGAATCTATGATGTTAAAGTGTCTATTTACTCTGTTCCATCTGACTGCGCAATCCACTGTCTCATCAGCCCAGCCAGGCAATTTATAAACTTGATCTCCACTATAAAAAGCATCTAGACATTATCTCACATTTCTTTTAGACTAATATTTAGTTTTCAACAGCGGAAATCTGTAAAATCCTTGCTGTCTGTCTCTCTGACATTTGCAACATTGTTTCAATATTCAAGCTGTCCCATAGTAATGAACGTGTCGGGAATCGGGACGAGACAGACAGGCAGGCAACGTTTCTCAGCCAGTCGAAATCATGAATCAGCTGGCATCATTTTTATGGATATATACAAAGAAATGTCAATTGAAAAAAGGACAAATGAAAAAAAAGTGCAGCTAGTTTGCTGTCGTTCCAGCTTCAGTTTGAAGTGATCATGTTAGATGTGTTGTTGGATAGCTCCTCTGAACAAGTGTCCTGACGAGTGAGCACATTTTCTATGTCAGGCGAAATCACGCCTCATTAGCTCATTGTTATGGATATATCCAAATAAATGTCAGCTTAAAACCTGTCTAGGACCCCCGCAACAGCCAGTGAAAGTGCAGGGCGCCAAATTCAAAATAACAAAAATCTCATAATTAAAATTCCTCAAGCATACAAGTATTTTACATCATTTTAAAGATACTCGTTAATCCAGCCACAGTGTCTGATTTCAAAAAGGATTTACAGCGAAAGCACCACAAACGATTATGTTAGGTCACCACCAAGCCACAGAAAAACACAGCCATTTTTCCAGCCAAAGAGAGGAGTCACAAAAAGCAGAAATAGAGATAAAATGAATCACTAACCTTTGATGATCTTCATCAGATGACACTCATAGGACTTCATGTTACACAATACATGTATGTTTTGTTTGATAAAGTTCATATTTATATAAAAAAATCTGAGTTTACATTGGCGCGTTACGTTCACTAGTTCTAAAACATGTGGTGATTGTGCAGAGAGCCACATCAAAATACAGAAATACTCATAATAAACATTGATAAAGATACGACTATTATACATGGAACTTTAGATCAACTTCTCCTTAATGCAACCGCTGTGTGTCACATTCCTGACCTGTTTTCCCTTGTTTTTGTATTTTGTTTAGTATGGTCAGGGCGTGAGTTGGGGTGGGCATTCTATGTTATGTGTTTCTATGTTGGGTTCAATGTATTAGCCTGATATGGTTCTCAATTAGGGGCAGGTGTTTTACGTTTCCTCTGATTGAGAACCATATTAAGGTAGGCTGTTCACACTGTTTCTTTGTGGGTGATTGTTCCTGTGTCAGTGTTCGTGCCACACGGGACTGTTTCGTTTGTGAGTTTGTTCCTGTTCGTGCGTTCTTCGTTGTCTGTAAGTTCTCATGTTCAGGTCTGTTTACGTCGTTTGTTATTTTGTAGTTGTTCAAGTGTGCTTCGTGTTCGTCTTTCTTTATTAAACGGATTATGTATTCAACCCACGCTGCATTTTGGTCCGATCCTTGCTCCTCCTCTGATGAGGAGGAGAATGAATGTTACAGAATCACCCACCTACCAAGGACCAAGCAGCGTGGGAAAAATCAGCAGCAGCGATCGCAGGATTTCTGGACATGGGAGAAAATACTGGACGGTAAAGGACCCTGGGCACAACCTAGAGAATATCGCCGCCCTCGTGAAGAGCTGGAGGCAGCTAAAGCAGAGAGGCGGTGGTATGAGGAGGCAGCACTGAAGCGAGGCTGGAAGCCTGTGAGTCAAGCCCAAAAATGTCTTGGGAGGGGGCTACAACGGAGTGTGGCGAAGTCAGGTAGGAGACCTGCGCCAACTCCCCGAGCTTACCGTGGAGAGCGAGAGTACGGGCAGACACCGTGTTATGCGGTAGAGCGCACGGTGTCTCCTGTACGTGTGCATAGCCCGGTGCGGTACATTCCAGCTCCTCGTATCGGCCGGGCTAGATTGGGCATTGAGCCAGGTGCCATGAAACCGGCTCAACGCGTCTGGTCTCCAGTGCGTCTTCTCGGGCCGGCATACATGGCACCAGCCTTACGCATGGTGTCCCCGGTTCGCCAACACAGCCCAGTGCGGGTTATTCCACCTCCCCGTACTGGTCGGGCTACGGGGAGCATTCAACCAGGTAAGGTTGGGCAGGCTCAGTGCTCAAGGGAGCCAGTACGCCTGCACGGTCCGGTATATCCGGCGCCACCTCCCCGCCCCAGCCCAGTACCACCAGTGCCAACACCACGCACCAGGCTTCCAGTGTGTCTCCAGAGCCCTGTTCCTCCTCCACGCACTCGCCCTGTGGTGCGTGTCTCCAGCCGAGTACCACCAGTTACGGCACCACGAACCAAGCCTCCTGTGCGTCTCCAGAGTCCTGTGCGTACTGTTGCTGCTCCCCGCACTAGCCTTGAGGTGCGTGTCCTTAGCCCGGTACCTCCAGTTCCGGTACCACGCACCAGGCCTACTGTGCGCCTCAGCCGGCCAGAGTCTGCCGTCTGCCCAGCGCTATCTGAGCTGCCTGCCTGCCCAGAGCCGTCTGCGCTGTCCGTCTGCCCAGCGTCGCCTGCACTACCCGCCTGCCCAACGCCGTCTGAGCTGTCCTTCTGCCAAGCGCCGCCTGCGCTGCCCGTCTGCCCAGACCCGCCTGAACTGCCCGTCTGCCCTGAGCCTTCAAAGCCGCCCGTCTGTTCTGAGCCGCTAGAGCCGTCCGTCAGTCAGGAGCCGCTAGAGCCGTCCGCCAGACAGGAGCAGCCAGAGCCGCCCGCCAGACAGGAGCAGCCAGAGCCGCCCGCCAGACAGGAGCAGCCAGTGCCGCCCGCCAGCCATGACCAGCCAGAGCCGCCCGCCAGCCATGACCAGCCAGAGCCGCCCGCCAGCCATGACCAGCCAGAGCCGCCCGCCAGCCATGACCAGCCAGAGCCGTCCGCCAGCCATGACCAGCCAGAGCCGTCAGCCAGCCATGACCAGCCAGAGCCGTCAGCCAGCCATGACCAGCCAGAGCCGTCAGCCAGCCATGACCAGCCAGAGCCGTCAGCCAGCCATGACCTGCCAGAGCCGTCAGCCAGACCGGAGCTGCCCCTCAGTCCGGAGCTGCCCCTCAGTCCGGAGCTGCCCCTCAGTCCGGTGCTGCCCCTCAGTCCGGTGCTGCCCCTCAGTCCGGTGCTGCCCCTCAGTCCGGTGTTGCCCCTTAGTCCGGTGCTGCCCCTTATTCCAGTGGGGTTAATATGGAGGGTGGCCGTTAGGAGGAGGCCACGGAAGAGGGGATTAACTATGGTGGGGTGGGGACCACGTCCAGAGCCAGAGCCGCCACCGTGGACAGATGCCCACCCAGACCCTCCCCTAGAATTTTAGGTGGTGCGCCCGGAGTTCGCACATTGAGGGGGGGGGTTCTGTCACGTTCCTGACCTGTTTTCCCTTGTTTTTGTATTTGTTTAGTATGGTCAGGGCGTGAGTTGGGGTGGGCATTCTATGTTATGTGTTTCTATGTTGGGTTCAATGTATTAGCCTGATATGGTTCTCAATTAGGGGCAGGTGTTTTACGTTTCCTCTGATTGAGAACCATATTAAGGTAGGCTGTTCACACTGTTTCTTTGTGGGTGATTGTTCCTGTGTCAGTATTTGTGCCACACGGGACTGTTTCGTTTGTGAGTTTGTTCCTGTTCGTGCGTTCTTCGTTGTCTGTAAGTTCTCATGTTCAGGTCTGTTTACGTCGTCTGTTATTTTGTAGTTGTTCAAGTGTGCTTCGTGTTCGTCTTTCTTTATTAAACGGATTATGTATTCAACCCACGCTGCATTTTGGTCCGATCCTTGCTCCTCCTCAGACGAGGAGGAGAACGAACGTTACCCTGTGTCAGATTTCAACAAAACTTTACGGAGAAAGCAAACCATGCAATAATCTGAGTACAGCCTTTAGACAACAAAGCAGCCAAAAAGATACCCGCCATATTGGGTAGTCAACATTACTCAGAAATAGCATTTGAAATATTCACTTACCTTTGATGATCTTCATCAGAATGCACTCCCAGGAAACCCAGTTCCACCATAAATGTTTGATTTGTTCGATAATGTTCATCAGTTATGTCCAAATATCTTCTTTTGTTAGGGAGTTTGGAAAACAAATCCAAAAGCGCGTTCAGGTCGCACTCAAGGACTTTCACATTCTTGTTCTGAAGCCATTCCAGCGTTTCTTTGGCTGTATGCTTGGGGTCATTGTCCTGTTGGAACGTAAATCTTTGCCCCATTCTAAGGTCGTTTGCACTCCGAAGCAGGTTCTCATCAAGAATTAACCTGTGTTTGGGCTCCATTCATTGTTCCCTCTATCCTTACCAGTCTCCCTGATGCTGAAAAGCATCCCCAAAGCATGATGCTGCCACCACCATGCTTCACTGAATGGATGGTGTTAGACGGGTGATGAGCTGTGCCTGGTTATCTCAATACATAGCACTTTGCATTCAGGCCAAATATTAAAGTGTTTGCCTCATCAGACCACAGAATATTTTGCCTTATGCTCGTAGAGTCTTTCACATGCCTTTTCGCAATCTCCAGGTGTGCTGTCATGTGCCTTTTTCTCAGGAGTGGCTTCTGTCTGGCCACTCTCCCATAAAGCCTAGATTGGTGAAGTGCTGTGGAGACTGTTGTCCTTCTGGCAGGTTCTCCCATCTCAACCAATGAAGTCTGTAGTTCTGTCAGAGTGGTCATTGGGTTCTTGGTCACCTCCCTGACCAGGGTCCTTCTTGCTCGGTTGCTCAGTTTGGTCAGTCTGGGTAGTTCCAAATTTTTTCTATTTCCCAATGATAGAGACACTGTGCTCTAGAAACGTTTAACACTCTAGAAATTGCTTTATACCCTTCACCAGATATATGCCTTATTAAAATTCTATCTCTGAGATCTACAGACAGTTCCTTGGACTTCATGGTATAGTTTCTGCTCTGTCAACTGTGGGACCTTCTATAGACAGGTGTGTTTCTTTCTATATCATGTCCAAACAATTGAATTGGCCACAGGCGGACTCCAATCAAGTTGTAACGACATCTCAAGGATGATTAAAGGAAATTAGATGCACCTGAGTTCAATTTGTTGTATCATAGCAAATGCGTGTGGATTATTATGTAAATTAATAAACACATTAAAAATGTCTAATATGTTTTCACTTTGCCATTTCGGGGTATTGTGTGTTGATGGGTGAGGGGAAAAACATTTTAATCCATTATGAATTCAGGCTGTAACACAAATTAACTTTTTAGTAACATTGTCTTAGCGTTGGAAGCTCTCCATTTGCTCTCTAATAGTTTAAACTAAGGTAGTTGTCAATGTGAAAAGTAGGTGAAGTAAAAATATAAGAAATACATAGGAGGGGGATCATGTGACCCCATAATGAGATGGCCGCATGAACTGAGAGCTCCGCACAAGTCATTTCCAATTTGTAATCTTACCTCCATTTCAAGTTTAACCTCATTAGCTTTAGTCAGAAAATCCATTGTGGCTACAAAAGGTGACATTACATGTGATATTGTTACCCGGACTCGAGAAATAGCCACAGAAAAAGCCTCCAAGAAACAGCTAGCTTCAGAAAAAGCTAGCACCTATTAGCCAGGAGTATGAGGACCCGTCCCTCCCCGAGGCCCAACATCTGCTAACCTCGTCCTCTGTCGAACACATCCTTTCTGAGCTGAGATCCCAACGTACAGAACTCAACATCAAACTAGATGGCAACTTCTTAGGGCTAGGCCCCTTTTTTCTCAATTTCCAATTTGACATGCCCAAAGTAAACTGCCTGTTGCTCAGGCCCTGAAGCCAGGATATGCATATAATTGGTACCATTGGAAAGAAAACACTTTGATGTTTGTAGAAATGTTAAAATGATGTAGGAGAATATTATACAATAGATATGGTAGGAGATAATCCAAGAGAAAACCAACCGGAATGTTTTTGAGAGAGAGACCATCCTTTTAGAATGGCAAGTATAATGTCATACTGAGAATTAGCTCCCTGGATGCAATTCCTATGGCTTCCACCGGGTGTCAGCACTCTATGTTCAAGGTTTCAGGCTTGTAACTTCAAAAACGAATAAGAAATATTAGTTTAAGTACAGGGACACAGTCTTGGAAATTCGTGTTTGCGCGCACCATGATGACAGGTTGCACCTGCTAAAATCGAACATTCTTCTTTCCGTAAGAAATACTATAGTTTGAATATATTTTAGGGAATCTGAGGAGCAAATAGAAACGTATTTTGACTTGTTGAAACAAAGTTGAGGGGTAGATTTTCAGATGACTTTCTTTGCATGTTGAACGAGTGGATTACTCAAATCGAGGGCGCCAACTAAACTGACTTTTTGGGATATAAAGAAGGATTTTATCTAACAAAACAACACTACAATGTTATAGCTGGGACCCTTTTGATGACAAATCAAAGAAACATTTTCAAAAAGTAAGTGAATATTTAATCGCTATTTGTGAATTTATGAAACCTGTGCCGGTGGAAAAATATTTTGATGTGGGGCGCTGTCCTCAAACAATCACATGGCATGTTTTCGCTGTAATAGCTACTGTAAATCAGACAGTGCAGTTAGATTAACAAGAATTTAAGCTTTCAACCGACATAAGACACTTATATGTACCTAAATATTTAATATCCATAATTGTTATGATAAATTAATTTGAATTGCGGGCCCTCCAGTTTCACCGGAAGTTGTCCAGCTAGCGGGGCGCCTAGGCTTATTATAAACATCTGAGAGAAAACATACGCATGCAGAAATCCATTACTTCCTAGAGGGAATCTCGCTAGCAAAACTAGCAGAGACCAACCAAGAAGATATCAACTCCTCCTTCACTCCTGAGGAGGTCCTAGAGACAATTACCTCCATGCCACCTAACAAGTCCCCAGGCCCAGACAGATTTTCCAAAGAATTCTACAAAGCTTTTTGGCCCCAGCTTAGCCCGATTTTCATGCCAATGCTGGATGATTTTTCCAAAAACTGAGCTTTCCCGGACTCCATGTACACAGCCCGCATTACAGTGTTGCTCAAAAAAGACAAGGACCCTCTATTATGCTCGTCCTTTTGGCCCATACTCTTGTTGGATTTCAACTACAAAATAATTACCAAATTGCTCACTGTAAGACTAAACACTCTTCTTCCCAAAATTATAGATCAAGTAAACGCACAGAAGATGCCTGTCCTGCTGGCTTCACTGGAAGCTGAGAAGATGTTCCACACCCTGTCCTGCTGGCTTCACTGGAGGCTGAGAAGGTGTTCCACACCCCTGTCCTGCTGGCTTCACTGGAGGCTGAGAAGGTGTTCCACACCCTGTCCTGCTGGCTTCACTGGAAGCTGAGAAGGTGTTCCACCCCCCTGTCCTGCTGGCATCACTGGAGGCTGAGAAGGTGTTCCATACCCCTGTCCTGCTGGCATCACTGGAGGCTGAGTGGGTGTTCAAACCCCTGTCCTGCTGGCTTCACTGGAGGCTGAGAAGGTGTTCCATACCCCTGTCCTGCTGGCTTCACTGGAGTCTGAGAAGGTGTTCCACGCCCCTGTGCTGCTGACTTCACTGGAGGCTGAGAATGTGTTCCAGGTGTTACAAGGATGCTCTCTGTCTCTCCTGCTCTACTGGCTGGGGCCGGAGCCTTTGGAGGAGTTGATGATGAGCAATCCAAGTATTATGAATGTTTCTGCAGACGGTCTTCAGTACAGAATGATGTCTTACTCTACATATCCAACCCTGAGAAATCCCTCCCTCCCATCCAATCAAGAATGATCTCTGATCCTGGATCTCCCTCCCAATCAGCTCAGTGGGAAGAATCAATATTATCTGTATGAACATCCTCCCTAGATTGAACTATTTATTTCAGATGCTCCCATGTTATCTCCCAGTTAATAAAAAAAACAAAAAACAACCAAAGCATCACCAATGTGGGGCAATAAAAATCATAGGATCAAGTTCTCCACTCTATTGAACCCTGAGTCTAAGGGTGGTCTTGCCTTTCCCTGCCTTCAATTGTACTACTTGTCTGCCCAAATATGCAACATGCTAACATGGATCACAAACAGACCAAACTCAATGTGGTTTCAGATAGATGGCCATTCATGTGGTTCATTGCCCTAAACTCAATTATATTCATGAATATAGTGAAGTGGGTGAAGTTAGTGAAGTGGGCAATATAGCCAAAACCTTAGTGATTTACAGCACTAGCATGGAAGGACTGTAGGAAATACCTTGGCATTTCCTCCCAGATATGCTCTCACTCGCTTATGATATGCAACCCAGACTTGCTAAAAGTCCTGAGGGATGCCACTCACCTATAGTATGCAACCCAGACATGCCAAAAGTCCTGAGGGATGCCACTCACCTATAGTATACAACCCAGACTTGCCAAAAGCCCTGATGGATACCACTCACTTATAGTTTGCAACTGAAACTTGCCAAAAGCCCTGATGGATGCCACTCACCTATAGTATGCAACCCAGACTTGCCAAAAGTCCTGAGGGATGCCACTCACCTATAGTATGCAACCCAGACATGCCGAAAGTCCTGAGGGATGCCACTCACCTATAGTATACAACCCAGACTTGCCAAAAGCCCTGATGGATACCACTCACTTATAGTTTGCAACTGAAACTTGCCAAAAGCCCTGATGGATACCACTCACTTATAGTTTGCAACTGAAACTTGCCAAAGTCCTGAGGGATGCCACTCACATCGTATGCAACCCAGACTTGGCAAAAGACCTGAGGGATGCCGATTACCTATACACTGTAGTATACAACCCAGACTTACCAAAAGCCCTGATGGATGCCACTCACCTATAGTATACAACCCAGACTTACCAAAAGCCCTGAGGGATGCCACTAACCTATAGTATACAACCCAGACTTACCAAAAGCCCTGAGGGATGCCAACTGTAATCTTTGGTGTATTCTGGGGATCAGGACCTTTTCAGACGTGTTTCATCACAGCATTACTACACTGAAATCCTTTCAAGAGCCCTGCAGTGAATTCGATGTGCCAACATCATTTACAAATATATCTTCAAATTAGACACGTCATTTCCTCATTCACTTCCAAGGGGAGGTTTAGAGCTCAGCTGAATGAAGTTGAGACCCTTCTTGCTACAGCACAATCCATCAAAGACTAAATCTCCTTTATCTATAGACTCCTTTCTGAGAACGTAGGCTCCTCCTTTACTACGGTGAAAATAATCTGGGAAAAGGATCTCTGTCTGACGATCAGTGATGAGTTATGGGTGGATGTTTGCTACAAGGTATACTGCTCCTCTACTAAAGTAAAAATGAAAGAATCTGATTACAAATGTTTATACACCCCAGTGAGACTCAATATGTCACGTTCCTGACCTGTTTTGCCTTGTTTTTGTATGTGTTTAGTTGGTCAGGGCGTGAGTTGGGGTGGGCATTCTATGTATTGTGTTTCTATGTTGGGTTTAATGTGTTGCTTGATATGGTTCTCAATTAGAGGCAAGTGTTTGACGTTTCCTCTGATTGAGAACCATATTAAGGTAGGCTGTTCTCACTGTTTGTTTGTGGGTGATTGTCTTCCGTGTCTGTATGTATGTTTGTACCACACGGGACTGTAGCGTTTGTTTGTAGTCTGTACCTGTTTGTGCGTTCTTCGTGTATTTGTAAGTTCTCATGTTTTAGGTCAGTCTACGTCGTTTATTTGTTTTGTAGTTTGTTTAAGAGTTTTCGTGTTTCGTCGTTCTGTTAATAAATATTCATTATGTCTTCATCACCCGTTGCGCCTTGGTCCGCTCATTCACCACAAGACGACCGTTACAGAATCACCCACCAACAAAGGATCAAGCAGCGGTGTAACGGGAGAAAGCAATAGCGCACGAAGGAGGAATGGACATGGGAGGATGTTTTGGACGGCAATGGTTGCTACACATGGGAGGAAATCCTGGCTGGAAAGGATCGCCTCCCATGGGAACAGCTGGAGGCGATTAGGAGAGCAGAGGCAACCGGGGAGAGGAACCGGCGTTATGAGGGTACACGACTAGCACGGAAGCCTGTGAGTCAAGCCCAAAAATTTCTTGGGGGGGGGGGGGGGGGGGGGGGGGGCTACAAGGGAGTGTGGCGAAGTCAGGTAGGAGACCTGCGCCAACTCCCCGAGCTTACCGTGGAGAGCGAGAGTACGGGCAGACACCGTGTTACACAGTAGAGCGCATGGTGTCTCCTGTACGTGTGCATAGCCCGGTGCGGGTTATTCCACCTCCCCGCACTGGCAGGGCTAGATTGGGCATTGAGCCAGGTGCCATGAACCCGGCTCAACGCGTCTGGTCTCCAGGGCGTCTCCTCGGGCCGGCATACATGGCACCAGCCTTACGCATGGTGTCCCCGGTTCGCCTACACAGCCCAGTGCGGGTTATTCCACCTCCCCGCACTGGTCGGGCTACGGGGAGCATACAACCAGGTAAGGTTGGGCAGGCTCAGTGCTCAAGGGAGCCAGTACGCCTGCACGGTCCGGTATTTCCGGCGCCACCTCCCCGCCCCAGCCCAGTACCACCAGTGCCTACACCACGCACCAGGCTTCCTGTGCGTCTACAGAGCCCTGTTCCTCCTCCACGCACTAGCCCTGTGGTGCGTGTCTCCAGCCTATTACCACCAGTGCCTACACCACGCACCAAGCCTCCTGTGCGTCTCCAGAGTCCTGTGCATCCTGTTGCTGCTCCCCGCACTAGCCCTGAGATGCGTGTCCCCAGCCCGGTACCACCAGTTCCGGCACCACGCACTAGGCCTAATGTGTGTCTCCAGGGTCCAGTATGCCCTGTTCCTTCTCCCCGCACTAGCCCTGAGATGCGTGTCCCCAGCCCGGTACCACCAGTTCCGGCACCACGCACTAGGCCTAATGTGCGTCTCAAGGGTCCAGTATGCCCTGTTCCTTCTCCCCGCACTAGCCCTGAGATGCGTGTCCCCAGCCCGGTACCACCAGTTCCGGCACCACGCACTAGGTCTAATGTGCGTCTCCAGGGTCCAGTATGCCCTGTTCCTTCTCCCCGCACTAGCCTTCAGGTGCGTGTCCCCAGCCCGGTACCACCAGTTCCGGCACCACGCACCAGGTCTACAGTGCGCCTCAGCCGGCCAGAGTCTGCCGTCTGCCCAGCGGCGCCTGAACTGCCCGTCTGCCCAATGCCGTCTGAGCTGTCCGTCTGCCAAGCGCCGCCTGAACTGCCCGTCTGTCCTGAGCCTTCAAAGCCGCCCGTCTGTCCTGAGCCTTCAAAGCCGCCCGTCTGTCCTGAGCCTTCAAAGCCGCCCGTCTGTCCTGAGCCTTCAAAGCCGCCCGTCTGCCCTGAGCCTTCAAAGCCGCCCGTTTGTCCTGAGCCTTCAGAGCCGTCTGCCAGACAGGAGCCGCTAGAGCCGTCCGCCAGACAGGAGCCGCTAGAGCCGTCCGCCAGACAGGAGCCGCTAGAGCCTTCCGCCAGACAGGTGCCGCCAGAGCCTTCCGTCAGACAGGAGCCGCCAGAGCCTTCCGTCAGACAGGAGCAGCCAGAGCCTTCCGTCAGACAGGAGCAGCCAGAGCCTTCCGTCAGACAGGAGCAGCCAGAGCCTTCCGTCAGACAGGAGCAGCCAGAGCCGCCAGCCAGCCATGAGCAGCCAGAGCCGCCAGCCAGCCATGAGCAGCCAGAGCCGTCAGCCAGCCATGAGCAGCCAGAGCCGTCAGCCAGCCATGAGCAGCCAGAGCCGTCAGCCAGCCATGACCAGCCAGAGCCGTCCGCCAGCCATGACCAGCCAGAGCCGTCAGCCAGCCATGACCAGCCAGAGCCGTCAGCCAGCCATGACCAGCCAGAGCCGTCAGTCAGCCATGACCAGCCAGAGCCGTCAGTCAGCCATGACCAGCCAGAGCCGTCCCTCAGTCCGGAGCTGCCGTCCCTCAGTCCGGAGCTGCCGTCCCTCAGTCCGGAGCTGCCGTCCCTCAGTCCGGAGCTGCCGTCCCTCAGTCCGGAGCTGCCGTCCCTCAGTCCGGAGCTGCCCCTTAGTCCGGAGCTTCCCCTCATTCCGGTGCTGCCCCTTAGTCCGGTGCTGCCCCTTAGTCTAGTGGGGTTAATTTGGAGGGTGGTCATTGGGAGGAGGCTACAAAAGCGGGGATTGACTATGGTGGGATGGGGACCACGCCCAGAGCCTGAGCCGCCACCGTGGACAGATGCCCACCCAGACCCTCCCCTAGACTTTTGGTGGTGCGCCCGGAGTTCGCACCTTGAGGGGGGGGTTATGTCACGTTCCTGACCTGTTTTCTCTTGTTTTTGTATGTGTTTAGTTGGTCAGGGCGTGAGTTGGGGTGGGCATTCTATGTATTGTGTTTCTATGTTGGGTTTAATGTGTTGCCTGATATGGTTCTCAATTAGAGGCAGGTGTTTGACGTTTCCTCTGATTGAGAACCATATTAAGGTAGGCTGTTCTCACTGTTTGTTTGTGGGTGATTGTCTTCCGTGTCTGTATGTATGTTCGTACCACACGGGACTGTAGCATTTGTTTGTAGTCTGTACCTGTTCGTGCGTTCTTCGTGTATTTGTAAGTTCTCATGTTTTAGGTCAGTCTACGTCGTTTATTTGTTTTGTAGTTTGTTTAAGAGTTTTCGTGTTTCGTCGTTCTGTTAATAAATATTCATTATGTCTTCATCACCCGTTGCGCCTTGGTCCGCTCATTCACCACAAGACGACCGTTACACAATAGAATGAATACAGACATTTCTCCTGATTGGACAAGATGTACCTCTGAAAGTGGAAGATATATGCATGTATTTTGGAGCTGTGGAGAGATTACCTGTCATGTTTTGTCTTTTGATCATCATGTCTTGTCCCTGTGCTTCCCTCTGCTGGTCTTATTAGGTTCTTTCCCTCTTTCTATCCCTCTCTCTCCTCCTCCCTCTCTCCCTCTTCCGCTCTCTCTCTCTATCGTTCCTGCTCCCAGCTGTTTCTCATTCTCCTAACGACCTCATTTACTCTTTCACACCTGTCCCCTATTTTGCCCTCTGATTAGAGTCCCTATTTCTCCCTCTGTTTTCCGCTTCAGTCCTTGTCGGATTCTTGTTTGAGGTTTGCTGCTCTGTGTCCTTGTTCCGCCCTGTCGTGTTTTTGCCTTTGTCAGATGCTGCGTGTGAGCAGGTGTCTATGTCAGCTACGGTCTGTGCCTTCCTGAAGCGACCTGCAGTCTGTGGTCGCGTCTCCAGTCGTTCCTCTCTACTGACGAGAGGTTTTCAGTTTCCTGTTGTGGATTTACCTTTGATAATATCCAGGAGAATCATTGTTTGTTTAAAACTGGAATAAAGACTCTGTTTCTATTACGTCGCTTTTGGGTCCTCCTTCATCAGCATAACATTACCGGATTTTGATAATCTATACATACTTCTATACACAAAATACTAGATGTATAGTTTCATATGAACCTGTTGTTCTTTATGTTTTGATTGCTGAGGATGTTTTGATATTTGATCAATTTTAGAATAAGGCTGTAACGTAACAAAATGTGGAAAAAGTCAAGGGGTCTGAATACTTTCCGAAGGCACTGTACATGTTGTGTAAGGTGCTGTAAAAACTCATGATTTGCTCGTTGTCTCAGCTAAAGCTGGAAATAGCTAACATGATCACAGATAGTGGTGCTGTACATTTGTTGTTTGTTTGGTTTTATATTCTATTATATTATTTATGTCAGACACATCTGTGAATATGGAATGTGTTTTGTTTGTTGATTTGGAAAAACAAGAAAACTTAATAAAACTTTAAATAAAATAACATAAGAAAGACATAGCATATCTCAGTGTTGAAATTAGGAAATTTATAACAAATGACTCAGGATGAAAATGTAAATGTCTGGTAAATATTATACTGTACAGTATGATGTCTTGAATCAATGTAAAGAAACAGATGTTCCTTTTCCTACATATATTTCCTGCTGTACATTAAAGACTAGTAAACACTGTGTTGAGTATTGTGAAATAAAGTGTTAAAAAATATATAATAATTATGACTCAGTTTCAATTCAGACTAACACACACACACACACACACACACACACACACACACACACAGACACAGACAGACACACACACACACACACACACACACACACACACACACACACACACACACACACACACACACACACACACACACACACACACACACACACACACACACACACACACACACACACACACACACACACACACACTGTGATTACAGTTCATACGTAGTGATTGGAATACTATATTATGAATTTATACTTGAAGCCAAAATGCAGGTAAATCATTTATTGGTATGAATTGAATGAATCCTTTGTTCTGTTTGCTGTGTCACATGGTTATTACAGGACCATAGAAATCAGATAAAAGTGATCATGAGGTGAATCAGTCTGATTTACCACCTTGTTGTTAGGCTTCATATCTACACGTGTCCCAGTTATCACCAGGTCAAGGTTGAAGAGGACAGGATATAAAGGGGACAACTGAGACTCCAAAATAACATCAGAAATAACCACAAGAAGAGGACATCATCATCCAGGAATGAGAATGAAGAGTGTTGTATCTCTGCTGGTGTTGCTGCACTGCTGTCTGTCTGGAGCCCAGGTCCACAAAGACAGAGATGGAGTCAGTGTGAATGAGATCCAGCAGGTTGACTATGAGGACAGAGAGAGCAGAGGGAATGACATTCAGACTGACCAACAGAGAGCTGAAGCTGCATTAACACACAGCCAGCAAACCTGTCAGCCTGACATCCACACTGTGCTGAGAGAGATGAGCACCATGATGGCAGAGCAGAGAGTTGAGCTGAGACACACAAAGACTGAACTGGGAGCCATGGAGGCCCGACTGAGAGACAGTGAGAGCCGACTGACAGACAGTGAGAAACAACTGACAGACAGTGAGAGCCGACTGACAGACAGTGAGAGCCGACTGACAGACAGTGAGAGCCGACTGACAGACAGTGAGAGCCGACTGACAGACAGTGAGAGCCGACTGACAGACAGTGAGAGCCGACTGACAGCCAGTGAGAGCCAGGTGGAGGAACTGAAAGTCCAGCTGAAATCCAAAGTGGAGGAACTGACCAATAGGAATGAAGGTAAATCAGAATGATCTCTTTCATAGTTGTTGTTATAACACAAAGGTCTTAATCTGAGTCTAGGTACAGACCCAAGGTGTATTTTATACTAATTAAGATGACATCATGAGTCATTTATACTAAATCTCACTGACTTGTTTATTGTTCATGTCTCTGATTTCAGCACAAGCAGTGAAACTAAACTCCATGGAGACTCGTTCTGACATCACTGAGAGACACGTTGAAGTTCTGAAGAGAAACAGTCAAGGTAATGGGAGGAAAATGAAGTATTAGTTCTGACACTATTAATATATATATATATATGGTCTGAATGACTGACCTTATTGTTGATAACATGTCTAATCTACAGCAACTAGTGTCCAGTTTGTTAAAGTAGTGCTGCCTCATCTCTGTCCCACAGACAGGAAGGTGGCTTTCTCAGCCTCACTAGCAGCACCTGGTCAACAAGGACACACTGGACCCTTCAACACTGGAATCACCCTGGTCTACAGAAATATCTACTCAAACATTGGCAATGCTTATAACCCCACTACAGGTACACTATATTCACATCATCAGTATTTATAAGTCTGTGTGAAAACATAGTTATTAATAATCCTCTGTCCTCGTATCATCTCTGATGACTGTTTCTATGTGAATGTTGTGTTCTGATACAGGGATCTTCACAGCACCAGTAAGAGGACTCTACCTCTTCAGGTTTTACATCTATGGACACGGTGATAGTTCAGTATATACAACTGCAGTCTTGCATAAGAATGGACATCATATAGCTATTGCACAGGCTATACATGATAGTGGTGAAATTAATTCCTCCAATGGAGTGTCACTGCTGCTGGAGGTAGGAGATGTGGTCTATATGCATCTCTGGGCTGGGAGAAAGATATATGATGATGGAAATCACCACAGCACCTTCAGTGGTCACCTGCTTTTCACCATGTAGGAGGGTTATTGAAGGACTGTATCAGTTATCTGTACAGGAAAATATTCTGAATTTTTAATAACATTGTCTTAGCGTTGAAAGTTCTCCATTTGCTCTCTAACAGTTCAAACTAAGGCAGTTCTCAAGGAGAAAAGTAGGTGAAATATACAAGAGACTAAAATACATATCGTATTCGAGTTTTTCAAAATAGAAAAATAATAACAAATGATATACCAATAATGAAAATATTAATGTCATGTAAATATTATACTGTTGACTAAGACTTCTTCAATTCATGTATAGATGTTGACCCCCCCTCACCCCCACTTCTTACTTCCTTTTTTACTGTAAATTGAAGAGTAGTAAACATTGTGTTCAGTATCATGTAATAAAGTGTTTGTCAAAAGAATTACAAAGTGTCATTACACGAACACACAAACACACACGGACACACATACACACACGGACACACAAACACACCCAAACTCAAACACACACAGACACAAATACACACACGGACACACAAACACACACAAACACACACGGACACACAAACACAAAGACACAAAGACACAAACACACATTGTGAGAACTATGTGCACGTGGACAGACTGACTGACTACTAAATCCTTCAACCACCATTCATGAACACAAGTCAAAGGTCTTTCAGGTGGGGCTTGTTGATTATCATGATAGGAGTTTTCACTGAGAGAGGACATATCTATTTTACTTTGCTGATTGGAAAAATTTGACTGTAAATCGTGAATTCACTTCCAAACCTAATGATTAGAAGACTATTATGAGGTAAGAACCAATGAGACCAAAACGCAAAGGTCATTATATTATAAACCTACTATTGACATTTAGACATTCTATGTTCTGTTTGCTGTGTCACATGGTTATTATAGGACCATAGAAATCAGATGAAAGTGATCATGAGGTGAATCAGTCTGATTTACCACCTTGTTGTTAGACTTCATATCTACACGTGTCCCAGTTATCACCAGGTCATGGTTGAAGAGGACAGGATATAAAGGGGACAACTGAGACTCCAAAATAACAGCAGAAATAACCACAAGAAGAGGACATCATCATCCAGGAATGAGAATGAAGAGTGTTGTATCTCTGCTGGTGTTGCTGCACTGCTGTCTGTCTGGAGCCCAGGTCCACAAAGACAGAGATGGAGTCAGTGGGAATGAGATCCAGCAGGTTGACTATGAGGACAGAGAGAGCAGAGGGAATGACATTCAGACTGACAAACAGAGAGCTGAAGCTGCATTAACACACAGCCAGCAAACCTGCCAGCCTGACATCCACACTGTGCTGAGAGAGATGAGCACCATGATGGCAGAGCAGAGAGTTGAGCTGAGACACACAAAGACTGAACTGGGAGCCATGGAGGCCCGACTGAGAGCCAGTGAGAGTCGACTGACAGCCAGTGAGAGCCAGGTGGAGGAACTGATCAAAATGAATGAAGGTAAATCAGAATGATCTCTTTCATAGCTGCTGTTATAACATAAAGGTCTTAATCTGAGTCTAGGTTCAGACCCAAAGTGTATTTTATACTAATTAAGATGACATCATGAGTCATTTATACTAAATCTCACTGACTTGTTTATTGTTCATGTCTCTGATTTCAGCACAAGCAGTGAAACTAAACTCCATGGAGACTCGTTCTGACATCACTGAGAGACACGTTGAAGTTCTGAAGAGAAACAGTCAAGGTAATGGGAGGAAAATGAAGTATTAGTTCTGACACTATTAATATATATATATATATGGTCTGAATGACTGACCTTATTGTTGATAACATGTCTAATCTACACCAACTAGTGTCCAGTTAGATAAAGTAGTGCTGCCTCATCTCTGTCCCACAGACAGGAAGGTGGCTTTCTCAGCCTCACTAGCAGCACCTGGTCAAGGAGGACACACTGGACCCTTCAACACTGGAATCACCCTGGTCTACAGAAATATCTACTCAAACATTGGCAATGCTTATAACCCCACTACAGGTACACTATATTCACATCATCAGTATTTATAAGTCTGTGTGAAAACATAGTTATTAATAATCCTCTGTCCTTGTATCATCTCTGATGACTGTTTCTATGTGAATGTTGTGTTCTGATACAGGGATCTTCACAGCACCAGTGAGAGGACTCTACCTCTTCAGGTTTTACATCTTTGGAGGGGGTGATAGTTTAGTTTCTACATCTGCAGCCTTGCATAAGAATGGACATCATATAGCTATTGCACATGCTGACCATGCTAGTGGTGGTATTAATTCCTCCAATGGAGTGTCACTGCTGCTGGAGGTAGGAGATGTGGTTTACATGCATCTCTGGGCTGGGAGAAAGATATATGATGATGGAAATCGCCACAATACCTTCAGTGGTCATCTGCTCTTCACCATGTGAGAATCTTTTGCGTTACAGAATGTTTTGCCTTACGCCCTCAGAGTCTTTCACGTGCCTTTTTGCAATCTCGAGTTGGGCTGTCTTGTGCCTTTTTCTCAGCAGTGACTTCCGTCTGGCCACTCTCCCTTAAAGCCCATAATGGTGAAGTGCTGTAGAGACTTGTCCTTCTGTTAGGTTCTCCCATCTCAACCAAGGAACTCTGTAGTTCTGTCAGATTGGTCATTGGGTTCTTGGTCACCTCCCTGACCAAGGTCCTTCTTGCCCAGGTGCTCAGTTTGGTTGCATGGCCACCTGTAGGCAGAGTCTGGGAAGTTCCACATTTTTTTAATTTTCCAATAATGGAGACCACTGTACTCTTGTAAACTTACAACACTCTAGAAATTGTTTTATGCCCTTCCCCAGATATATGCCTCATCACAATTCTATCTCTGAGATCTACAGACAGTTCCTCAGACGTCATGGTATAGTTTTTGCTCTGACATGCACTGTCAACTGTGGGACCTTCTATAGACAGGTGTGTTTCTTCTAAATCATGTCCAGACAATTGAATTGGCCACAGACGGACTCCAATCAAGTTGTAACGACATCCCAAGGATGATTAAAGAAAATTAGATGCACCTGAGCTCAATTTGGTGTATCATAGCAAAGGGGTGTGGATACTTAGGTACATTACAAATGTATTTTATTTTCAATACATTTTCAAAATGTCAAACATGTTTTCACTTTGCCATTTCGGGGTATTGTGTGTTGATGGGTGAGGGGAAAAAACATTTTAATCCATTTTGAATTCAGGCTGTAACACAAATCAACTTTTTAGTAACATTGTCTTAACGTTGGAAGCTCTCCATTTGCTCTCTAATTGTTTAAACTAAGGTAGTTGTCAATGTATAAAGTAGTTGAAATAAAAATATAAGAAATACATAGTAGGGGGATCATGTGACCCTAGAACGAGATGGCCGCATGAACTGAGAGCTCTGCACAAGTAATTTCCAATTCGGAATCTTACCTCCATTTCAAGTTGAACCCCATTAGGTTAGTCAAAAAAGCCATGGCGGCTACAAAAGGTGACATTACATGTAACATGTAGCCTCAGAAAAAGCTAGCACCTATTAGCCAGGAGTATGAGGACCCGTCCCTCCCCGAGGCCCAACATCTGCTAACCTTGTCCTCTGTCGAACACATCCTTTCTGAGCTGAGATCCCAACATACAGAACTCAACATCAAACTAGATGGCATTAATTATAAAATGATTAACATCTGAGAGAAAACATACGCATGCAGAACTCCATTACTTCCTAGAGGGAATCTCACTACAAAAACTGTCAGAGACCAACCAAGAAGATCTCAACTCCCCCTTCAGTCCTGATGGACCTCCTCAGGAGGCAGTTAGAGGCAATTACCTCCATGCCACCTAACAAGTCCCCAGGCCCAGACGGATTTCCCAGAGAGTTCTATAAAGCTTTTTGCCTTCAGCTTAGCCCTATTTTCATGCCAATGCTGGATGATTTTTGCTAAAACGGAGCTCCCAGACTCTATGTACAGAGCCCACATTACAGTGTTGTTAAAACAGAGCTTTCCCAGACTCTATGTACACAGCCCACATTACAGTGTTGTTAAAACTGAGCTTTCCCAGACTCTATGTAAACAGCCCTCATTACAGTGTTGTTAAAACAGAGCTTTCCCAGACTCTATGTACACAGCCCTCATTACAGTGTTGTTAAAACAGAGCTTTCCCAGACTCTATGTAAACAGCCCTCATTACAGTGTTGTTAAAACAGAGCTTTCCCAGACTCTATGTACACAGCCCTCATTACAGTGTTGGTAAAACAGAGCTTTCCCAGACTCCATGTACACAGCCCTCATTACAGTGTTGTTAAAACAGAGCTTTCCCAGACTCTATGTAAACAGCCCTCATTACAGTGTTGTTAAAACAGAGCTTTCCCAGACTCTATGTAAACAGCCCTCATTACAGTGTTGTTAAAACAGAGCTTTCCCAGACTCTATGTACACAGCCCTCATTACAGTGTTGGTAAAACAGAGCTTTCCCAGACTCTATGTACACAGCCCTCATTACAGTGCTGCTAGTAATAGATAAGGACCCTCTATTCTGCTTGTCCTTCAGGCCCATAAGCTTGATGGATTTCCACTACAAAATAATTACCAAATTGCTCACCAAAAGACTAAACACTCTTCTTCCCAAAATAATAAAAGCGGACCAAACTGGATTTATCAGAGACAGGTACTATTCTGATAACATTTGCCCTCGTTTTGAAATTATTGATCAAGTAAACTCACAGAATACCCCTGTCCTGCTGGCTTCACTGGAGGCTGAGAAGGTGTTCCATACCCCTGTCCTGCTGGCTTCACTGGAGGCTGAGAAGGTGTTCCACACCCCTGTCCTGCTGGCTTCACTGGAGGCTGTGAAGGTGTTCCACACCCCTGTCCTGCTGGCTTCACTGGAGGCTGTGAAGGTGTTCCACACCCCTGTCCTGCTGGCTTCACTGGAGGCTGTGAAGGTGTTCCACCCCCCTGTCCTGCTGGCTTCACTGGAGGCTGAGAAGGTGTTCCACGCCCCTGTCCTGCTGGCTTCACTGGAGGCTGAGAAGGTGTTCCACCCCCTTGTCCTGCTGGCTTCACTGGAGGCTGAGAAGGTGTTCCACCCCCTTGTCCTGCTGGCTTCACTGGAGGCTGAGAAGGTGTTCCATTCCCCTGTCCTGCTGGCTTCACTGGAGGCTGAGAAGGTGTTCCATGCCCCTGTCCTGCTGGCTTCACTGGAGGCTGAGAAGGTGTTTCACACTCCTGTCCTGCTGGCTTCACTGGAGGCTGAGAAGGTGTTCCACGCCCCTGTCCTGCTGGCTTCACTGGAGGCTGAGAAGGTGTTCCATACCCCTGTCCTGCTGGCTTCACTGGAGGCTGAGAAGGTGTTCCAGGTGTTACAAGGATGCTCTCTGTCTCTCCTGCTCTACTGGTTGGGGGCGGAGCCTTTGGAGGAGTTGATAAGGAGCAATCCAAGTATTATGAATGTTTCTGCAGACGGTCTTCAGTACAGGATGATGTCTTACTCTACATATCCAACCCTGAGAAATCCCTCCCTCCCATCCAATCAAGAATGATCTCTGATCCTGGATCTCCCTCCCAATCAGCTTAGAGGGAAGAATCAATGTTATCTGTATGAACATCCTCCCTAGATTGAACTATTTCAGATACTTCCATGTTATCTCCCAGTTTATTTAAAAAAACAAAAAACAACCAAAGCATCACCAATTTGGGGCAATAAAAAACCTAGGATCAAGTTATCCACTGAATTGAACCCTGAGTCTAAGGGTGGTCTTGCCTTTCCCTGCCTTCAATTGTACTACTGGTCTGCCCAAATATGCAACATGCTAACATGGATCACAAACAGACCAAACTCAATGTGGATTCAGATAGAGGCCCAATCATGTGGTTCATTGACCTAAACTCAATTATATTCATGAATAACGTTAGTGAAGTGGTCAACATAGCCAAAACCTTAGTGATTGACAGCACCCAACTAGCATGGAAGGACTGTAGGAAATACCTTGGCATTTCCTCCCAGATATGCTCTCACTCGCTTATGATATGCAACCCAGACAAAAGTCCTGAGGGATGCCACTCACCTATAGTATGCAACCCAGACTTACCAAAAGCCCTGAGGGATGCCACTCTCCTATAGTATACAACCCAGACTTGCCAAAAGCCCTGAGGGATGCCACTCTCCTATGGTATACAACCCAGACTTACCAAAAGCCCTGAGGGATGCCACTCACCTATAGTATACAACCCAGACTTACCAAAAGCCCTGAGGGATGCCAACTGTAATCTTTGGTGTATTCTGGGGTTCAGGACCTTTTCAGACGTGTTTCATCACAACATTACTACACTGAAATCCTTTCAAGAGCCCTGCAGTGAATTCGATGTGCCAACATCATTTATAAATATATATATCTTCAAATTAGACACGTCATTTCCTCGTTCACTTCCAAGGGGAGGTTTAGAGCTCAGCTGAATGAAGTTGAGACCCTTCTTGCTACAGCACAATCCATCAAAGACTAAATCTCCTTTATCTATAGACTCCTTTCTGAGAACGTAGGCTCCTCCTTTACTACGGTGAATAGAATCTGGGAAAAGGATCTCTGTCTGACGATCAGTGATGAGTTATGGGTGGATGTTTGCTACAAGGTATACTGCTCCTCTACTAATGTAAAAATGAAAGAATCTAATTACAAATGTTTATACACCCCAGTGAGACTCAATAGAATGAATACAGACATTTCTCCTGATTGGATGAGACGTACCTCTGAAAGTGGAACCTATATGCATTTATTTTGGAGCTGTAGAGAGATTACCAGATTGTGATCATCTATACATACTTCTATACACAAAATACTAGATGTACAGTTTGATATGAACCTGTGTCTTTATGTTTTGATTGATGAGGATGTTTTGATATTTAATCAAATTTAGAATAAGGCTGTAACGTAACAAAATGTGGAAAAAGTCAAGGGGTCTGAATACTTTCCGAAGGCACTGTACATGTTGTGTAAGGTGCTGTAAAAACTCATGATTTGCTCGTTGTCTCAGCTAAAGCTGGAAATAGCTAACATGATCACAGATAGTACTGCTGCACATTTGTTGTTTGTTTGGTTTTATATTCTATTCTATTATTTATGTCAGACACATCTGTGAATGTGGAATGTGTTTGGTTTGTTGATTGGGAAAAACAAGAAAACTTAATAAAACTTTAAATAAAATAACATAAGAAATACATAGCATATCTCAGTGTTGAAATTAGGAAATTTATAACAAATGACTCAGGATGAAAATGTAAATGTCTGGTAAATATTATACTGTACAGTATGATGTCTTTAATCAATGTAAAGAAACAGATTTTCCTTTTCCTACATATATTTCCTGCTGTACATTGAAGACTAATAAACACTGTGTTGAGTATTGTGGAATAAAGTGTTCAAAAAAATATAATAATTATGACCCAGTTTCAATTCAGACTAACACACACACACACACACACACACACACACACACACACACACGCACACGCATCCACGCACACGCACACGCACACGCACACACACACACTGTGATTATAGTTCATACGTAATGATTAGAATCTATATTATGAATTTATACTTGAAGCCAAAATGCAGGTAAATCATTTATTGGTATAAATTGAATGTATCCTTTGTTCTGTTTGCTGTGTCACATGGTTATTACAGGGTCATAGAAATCAGATAAAAGTTATCATGAGGTGAATCAGTCTGATTTACCACCTTGTTGTTAGGCTTCATATCTACACGTGTCCCAGTTATCACCAGGTCATGGTTGAAGAGGACAGGATATAAAGGGGACAACTGAGACTCCAAAATAACAGCAGAAATAACCACAAGAAGAGGACATCATCATCCAGGAATGAGAATGAAGAGTGTTGTATCTCTGCTGGTGTTGCTGCACTGCTGTCTGTCTGGAGCCCAGGTCCACAAAGACAGAGATGTAGTCAGTGTGAATGAGATCCAGCAGGTTGACTATGAGGACAGAGAGAGCAGAGGGAATGACATTCAGACTGACAACCAGAGAGCTGAAGCTGCATTAACACACAGCCAGCAAACCTGCCAGCCTGACATTCACACTGTGCTGAGAGAGATGAGCACCATGATGGCAGAGCAGAGAGTTGAGCTGAGACACACAAAGACTGAACTGGGAGCCATGGAGGCCCGACTGAGAGCCAGTGAGAGCCGACTGACAGACAGTGAGAGCCAGGTGGAGGAACTGAAAGTCCAGCTGAAATCCAAAGTGGAAGATCTGATCAAAATGAATGAAGGTAAATCAGAATGATCTCTTTCATAGCTGTTGTTGTAACATAAAGGTCTTAATCTGAGTCTAGGTACAGACCCAAAGTGTATTTTATACTAATTAAGATGACATCATGAGTCATTTATACTAAATCTCACTGACTTGTTTATTGATCATGTCTCTGATTTCAGCACAAGCAGTGAAACTAAACTCCATGGAGACTCGTTCTGACATCACTGAGAGACACGTTGAAGTTCTGAAGAGAAACAGTCAAGGTAATGGGAGGAAAATGAAGTATTAGTTCTGACACTATTAATAGATATATATATGGTCTGAATGACTGACCTTATTGTTGATAACATGTCTAATCTACACCAACTAGTGTCCAGTTAGATAAAGTACTGCTGCCTCATCTCTGTCCCACAGACAGGAAGGTGGCTTTCTCAGCCTCACTAGCAGCACCTGGTCAAGGAGGAAACACTGGACCCTTCAACACTGCAATCACCCTGGTCTACAGAAATATCTACTCAAACATTGGCAATGCTTATAACCCCACTACAGGTACACTATATTCACATCATCCGTATTTATAAGTCTGTGTGAAAACATAGTTATTAATAATCCTCTGTCCTCGTATCATCTCTGATGACTGTTTCTATGTGAATGTTGTGTTCTGATACAGGGATCTTCACAGCACCAGTGAGAGGACTCTACCTCTTCAGGTTTTACATCTATGGAGACGGTGATAATTCAGTTCCTACAACTGCAGCCTTGCGTAAGAATGGACATCCAATAGCTATTGCACAAGCATACCAAGCTAGTGGAAGTGTTAATTCCTCTAATGGAGTGTCACTGCTGCTGGAGGTTGGAGATGTGGTCTATATGTATCTCTGGGCTGGGAGAAATATATATGATAACGAACATCGCCACAGCACCTTCAGTGGTCACCTGCTCTTCACCATGTAGGAGGATTATTTTAGGACAGTATGAGTAATCTGTCCTTGAAAATATTCTGAATTTTTAACAACATTGTCTTAGCGTTGAAAGTTCTCCATTTGCTCTCTAACAGTTCAAACTAAGGCAGTTCTCAAGGAGAAAAGTAGGTGAAATTTACAAGAGACAAAAATACATATCGTTTCCAGGTTTTCAAAATAGAAAAATGATAACAAATGATATACTCAGAATGAAAATATTAATGTCATGTAAATATTATACTGTCCACTAAGACTTCTTTAAATCATGTATAGATGTTGACGCCCCCTCACCCCCCACCCCCACTTCTTATGTCCATTTTCTGCTTTAAATTGAAGAGTAGTAAACATTGTCTTTAGTGTGATGTAATAAAGTTTTTATCAAAAGAATGACTCCAAGTATCATTACACACACTGACACACACACTGACACACAAACAGACACACAAACGGACACACGTACACACGAACAGACACAAACGCATGTTGTGATAACTATGTGCACGTGGGCATCTCCATATATAGCACTTTGCATTCAGGCCAAAGATACTTTTTTGTCTCATCTTTTTCCTTATGCTCTCAGAGTCTTTCACGTGCCTTTTTGCAAAAACCAGGTGTGCTGTCATGTGTCTTTTTCTCAGGAGGGGCTTCTGTCTGGCCACTCTCCCATAAAGCCTAGATTGGTGAAGTACTGTAGAAACTGTTGTCCTTCTGGCAGGTTCTCCCCTCTCAACCAAGGAACTCTGTAGTTCTGTCAGAGTGGTCACCTCCCTGACCAAGGTCCTTCTTGCTCGGCTGCTCAGTTTGGTCAGTCTGGGTAGTTCCATATTTTTCCCATTTCCCAATGATAGAGACACTGTGCTCTAGAAACGTTTAACACTCTAGAAATGGTTTTATACCCTTCCCCAGATATATGCCTCATCACATTTCTATCTCAGAGATCTACAGACAGTTCCTTGGACTTCATGGTATAGTTTCTGCACTGTCAACTGTGGGACCTTCTATAGACAGGTGTTTCAATCTAAATCATGTCCAAACAATTGAAATGGCCACAGACGGACTCCAATCAAGTTGTAGCGACATCTCAAGGATGATTAAAGGAAATGAGATGCACCTGAGTTCAATTTGTTGTATCATAGCAAATGCGTGTGGATTATTATGTAAATTATAAATGTATTAAAAATGTCTAACATGTTTTCACTTTGCCATTTCGGGGTATTGTGTGTTGATGGGCAAGGGGAAAAAACATTTTAATCCATTATGAATTCAGGCTGTAACACAAATCAACCTTTTAGTAACATTGTCTTAGCGTTGGAAGCTCTCCATTTCCTCTCTAATAGTTTAAACTAAGGTAGTTGTCAATGTGAAAAGTAGGTGAAGTAAAAATATAAGAAATACATAGGAGGGGGATCATGTGACCCAATAATGAGATGGCCGCATGAACTGAGAGCTCCGCAGAAGTAATTTCCAATTTGTAATCTTACCTCCATTTCAAGTTGAACCCCATTAGCTTTCGTCAGAAAAGCCATTGTGGCTACAAAAGGTGACATTAAATGTGACATTTTTACCCGGACTCGAGAAGTAGCCGCAGAAAAAACCTCCAAGAAACAGCTAGCTTCAGAAAAAGCTAGCACCTATTAGCCAGGAGTATGAGGACCCGTCCCTCCCCGAGGCCCAACATCTGCTAACCTCGTCCTCTGTCGAACACATCCTTTCTGAACTGAACTCAACATCAAACTAGATGGCAACTTCTTAGGGCTAGGTCCCTTTTTTCTCAATTTCCAATTTGACGTGCCCAAAGTAAACTGCCTGTTGCTCAGGCCGTGAAGCCAGGATATGCATATAATTGGTACCATTGGAAAGAAAACACTTTGAAGTTTGTAGAAATGTTAAAATAATGTAGGAGAATATAATACAATAGATATGGTAGGAGATAAGTGAATATTTATTGCTATTTGTGAATTTATGAAACCTGTGCCGGGGGAAAAATATTTTGATGTGGGGCGCTGTCCTCAAACAATCACATGGCATGTTTTCGTTGTAATAGCTACTGTAAATCGGACAGTGCAGTTAGATTAACAAGAATTTAAGCTTTCAAACGATTTAAAACTTCTTGCGAATATAGCGGGTGCTGTTTCGACTTAGCATAAATTGGTCTCCAGATTAAACTGCCTAGTACTCAATTCTTGCTCGTACAATATGCATATTATTATTATTATTGGATAGAAAACACTCTCTAGTTTCTATAACCGTTGGAATTATGTCTCTGAGTGGAACAGAACTCATTCTACAGCACTTTTCCTGACAGGGAGTGAGATTTCAGAAATCTTGGCCTCTGGTCCCAGGTCAGTTTTAATGTCCCTGTGAATGCTATGGGGATACAAACACTGCCTACGCCTTCCTCTATATGTCAGTAAGTGGTGACAATTTGAATGGAGTCGATTGCGCAATCAGGGCCTGTATAAAAGGCCAATGACCAGAAGTACCTTTCTTTTGTTCCCTGCGCTTGACGCACGATGGACGTCGGACTGGCCTCTTTCCAAGCTTTGGTTTAGCCAGTAATATATCGCCGGTCATGCTTTTACTCGTTATAGGTGTTAAAAACATCATTAGGTTGTTAATTTAAACCGTTTTATAGCAATTTATATCCGTTTAGTGCGATTTTCTGGCATTTCTTTGTGACGCACTTCCAAGAGCTGGGCACTTTTCTAGTACATGCCGAACGTTAGTGGCCATTTCGACGGGACAAGAGGACATCTTTCGACCAAAAGACGATTAGACCGGGGAAAGGATTCATTGCCCAAGATTCTGATGGAAGATCAGCTCATAGTAAGAACTATTTATGATGATAAATCGTTGTTCTGTAGAAAAATGTTAAACGCATATTCCGCCATTTTCTTTGGGGTAGCTTCGCTTTGGCGCACCCGGTATTGCACAGTAAGGATAATTAAAAAAATGTAATTCAGCGATTGCATTAAGAACTAATTTGTCCGCGCCAGCCAAGGGGGCCAGGTACACGGTGTTTCCTCCGACACATTGGTGCGGCTGGCTTCCGGGTTGGAGGCGCGCTGTGTTAAGAAGCAGTACGGCTGGTTGGGTTGTGCTTCGGAGGACGCATGGCTTTCGACCTTCGTCTCTCCCGTGCCCGTACGGGAGTTGTAGCGATGAGACAAGGTAGTAATTACTAGCGATTGGATACCACGAAAAAAGAAAATGGGATATTATTTTTTTTTTTAAACAAAAAAACAAAAACAAATTTGTCTTTCAATAGCTGTCCACCCTGTATTTTTTAGTCAAGTTTATGAATATTTATTCATTAGACTAGATCACTGTCCAATATGGCGCCCGACATTTTCAGGCCAGTTTTGCTACTATTCTCATTGTATAACCACGTTTTTTTGTGGCTAAATATGCACATTTTCGAACAAACTCTTTATGTATGTTGTAATATGATGTTACAGGAGTGTCATCGGAAGAATTCTGAGAAGGTTAGTGAAAAAATTAATACATTTTGGTGGTGATAATGCTATCGCTCTTTTTGCCTTGAATCAATGCTCGGGTAACGTTTGCACATGTGGTATGCTAATATAACGATTTATTGTGTTTTCGCTGTAAAACACTTAGAAAATCTGAAATATTGTCTGAATTCACAAGATCTATGTCTTTCCATTGCTGTGAGCTGTGTATTTTTAAGAAATGTTTTATGATTAGTAATTAGGTAATACACGTTGCTCTCTGTATTTATTCTAGTCGAGTTGTGATAGTGGGTGCAATTGTAAACTATGATTTGTACCTGAAATATGCACATTTTTCTAACAAAACCTATCCTATACAATAAATATGTTATCAGACTGTCATCTGATGAGGTTTTTTCATGGTTAGTGGCTATCAATATCTTTATTTGGCCGAATTGGTGATAGCTACTGGTGGAGAGAAAAAATGGTGGACAAAGAAAAATGGTGTCTTTTGCTAACGTGGTTAGCTAATAGATTTACATATTGTGTCTTCCCTGTAAAACATTTTACAAATCAGAGATGATGGCTTGAATCACAAGATCTGTATCTTTCATTTGGTGTCTTGGACTTGTGATTTCATGAACATTTTATTTTATGATATCCCTGTAACTTTAGGCTAGGCTATGCTAGTCAGCTTTTTGTGATGGGGGGGATCCCGGATCCGGGTTTGTGAGGCGTTAGAGGTTAAGACACTTGTATGTACCTAAATATTTAATATCCAAAATGTGTATGATTACTTATTTGAATTGCGCGCCCTCCTGTTTCACCGGAAGTTGTCCTGCTAGCGGGACGCCTATGCTTATTATAAACATCTGAGAGAAATTATACGCATGCAGAAATCCATTCCTTCCTAGAGGGAAACTCGCTACCAAAACTATCAGAGACCAACCAAGAAGATATCAACTCCTCCTTCACTCCTGAGGAGGTCCTAGAGACAATTACCTCCATGCCACCTAACAAGTCCCCAGGCCCAGACAGATTTTCCAGAGAATTCTACAAAGCTTTTTGGCCCCAGCTTAGCCCTATTTTCATGCCAATGCTGGATGATTTTTGCAAAAACTGAGCTTTCCCGGACTCCATGTACACAGCCCGCATTACAGTGTTGCTCAAAAAAAACAAGGACCCTCTATTATGCTCGTCCTTTTGGCCCATACTCTTGTTGGATTTCAACTACAAAATAATTACCAAATTGCTCACTGTAAGACTAAACACTCTTCTTCCCAAAATTATCGATCAAGTAAACGCACAGAAGACCCCTGTCCTGCTGGCTTCACTGGAGGCTGAGAAGGTGTTCCACACCCTGTCATGCTGGCTTCACTGGAGGCTGAGAAGGTGTTCCATACCCCTGTCCCGCTTGTAACGAGTATTACCGAAGGTGGCTTCCCTTCCTGTTCGAGTGGCGCTCGGCGGTCGTCGTCGCCGGTCTATTAGCTGCCACCGATCCCTTTTTCCTTTTCGTTTGGTTTTGACTAATTGATTTCACCTGTTTATTGTTTGGTTGTTAGGGTGGTGCTATTTAAGTTCGTTTAGCCCGTTTCTGTTTGTGCGGGCTTGTCTTTCTGTTTTTGTATGAGGTTGTTCATTTATGTTGGGGTTTTCCACAGTCTGGATTTGTTTTCCAGTTTGTACTTTATTCAAGTCGGATTTTTACGCCAAATGTTTTTGACGTTACCAGTTGTTCATCTGGTTGGACATTAAAGAGTGGTTTTCCCCATTACCTTTGCTCTCTGCGCCTGACTCCTTACAATTGTCCTCATTGAGCGTGACACCGCTGGCTTCACTGGAGACTGAGAAGGTGTTCAAACCCCTGTCCTGCTGGCTTCACTGGAGGCTGAGAAGGTGTTCAAACCCCTGTCCTGATGGCTTCACTGGAGGCTGAGAAGGTGTTCAAACCCCTGTCCTGCTGGCTTCACTGGAGGCTGAGAAGGTGTTCAAACCCCTGTCCTGATGGCTTCACTGGAGGCTGAGAAGGTGTTCCATACCCCTGTCCTGCTGGCATCACTGGAGGCTGAGAAGGTGTTCAAACCCCTGTCCTGCTGGCTTCACTGGAGGCTGAGAAGGTGTTCCATGCCCCTGTCCTGCTGGCATCACTGGAGGCTGGGAATGTGTTCCAGGTGTTACAAGGATGCTCTCTGTCTCTCCTGCTCTACTGGCTGGGGGCGGAACAAGGAGCAATCCAAGTATTATGATTGTTTCTGCAGACGGTCTTCAGTACAGAATGATGTCTTACTCTACATATCCAACCCTGAGAAATCCCTCCCTCCCATCCAATCAAGAATGATCTCTGATCCTGGATCTCCCTCCCAATCAGCTCAGTGGGAAGAATCAATGTTATCTGTATGAACATCCTCCCTAGATTGAACTATTTATTTCAGATGCTCCCATGTTATCTCCCAGGTTTAAAAAAAAAACAACCAACCAAAGCATCACCAATTTGGGGCAATAAAAAACCTAGGATCAAGTTCTCCACTATATCGAAGCCTGAATCTAAGGGTCGTCTTGCCTTTCCCTGGCTTCAAATGTACTACTGGTCTGCCCAAATCCACAACATGTTAAAAACTTCTTGTCAGTAGGGGGGCGCTGTTTTCACTTTGGAAAAAATCGTGCCCAAATGAAACGGCCTCGTACTCTTTTCTAGATATTATTATAAGTATTGGATAGAAAACACTCCGAAGTTTCTAAAACTGTTTGAATTATATCTGTGAGTAAAACAGAACTCATTTTGCAGCAAACTTCTATACAGGAAGTGAAAAATCTGAAAATGAGGCTCTGTTTCAGGGCCTGCCTATTCAACTGGCTTTTATTTATCGATATGCATGCACTTCATACGCCTTCCACTAGATGTCAACAGGCAGTGGAAGGTGGAATGGGGTGTCTAGCTTGATCTGAGGCCGAATAAGAGCTTTTGGAGTGACAGGTCCGGAATTTTCTTTGTCTTCGAAGGCGCACGACGGAGCTCGACATTGTGTTCTGAAAAGCGTTCGGTATACACAGCGAATATCTCCGGCTCTGATTTTATTTGATACATATGATAATAACTTCATAAAGTAGGTTTTTTCAACCGAGTTTTATCAGTTTATTCAACGTTTATTGGGACTTTTGGAGTTTTCCGTTCTTTGCGTCAAGAGAGGATGGGAATGTTAGCAACCTTGGCTAGCATTGTGGTGCGAATTCGACAGAAGAAATGGACATTCTAAAACCAAACAACGGTTTATTCTGGACCAAGGACTCCTTGAACAACATTCTGATGGAAGCTCAGCAAAAGTAAGAAAACATTTATGATGTTATTTCGTATTTCTGTGTAAAATGTTGAGTCCAACATTTTACGCCGTTTTGGTGAGCGCTGTCTCACAATAACGCAAGCTGTATGTTATGGTAAAGTTATTTTTTTAAATCTAACACAGCGGTTGCATTAAGAACCAGTGTATCTTTCATTTGCCATACAACAAGTATTTTTATGTAAAGTTTATGATGAGTTCTTTGGTCAGATTAGGTTAGTCTCCAAAATATCTCCGGAGATTCTGGTGAATCGATGCTACGTATTCACAATGTATAATCAGGATTTGTAGCTCTAAATATGCACATTTTCGAACAAAACATAATTGTATTGTATAACATGATGTTATAAGACTGTCATCTGATGAATTTGTTCAAGGTTAGTGATTAATTTTATCTCTATTTTGTCGGTTTTGTGCAAGCTATTTTTGCGGGGAGTAAATTGCGTTGTGTGTTTGGCTACTGTAGTGGGCTAATATAAATATATATTGTGTTTTCGCTGTAAAACACTTAAAAAATCGGAAATATTGGCTGGATTCACAAGATGTTTATCTTTCATTTGCTGTACACCATGTATTTTTCATAAATGTTTTATGATGAGTATTTCACGTTGCTCTCTGTAATTATTCTGGCTGCTTTGGTGCTATTTGTGATTGTGGCTGCAATGTAAAACTATGATTTATACCTCAAATATGCACATTTTCGAACAAAACATAAATGTATTGTGTAACATGTTATAAGACTGTCATCTGAGGAAGTTGTTTCTTGGTTAGTGACTAATTTTATCTCTATTTTGTCAGTTTTGTGAAAGTTACCTATGCGGTGGAAACATGGTGAAAATATGCGGTTGTGTGTTTGGCTATTGTGGTTAGCTAATAGAAATACATATTGTGTTTTCGCTGTAAAACATTTAAATAATCGGAAATGATGGCTGGATTCACAAGATGTTTATCTTTCATTTGCTGTATTGGACTTGTGATTTCATGAAAATTATATTATATGATATCCCTGTCCCGTTAGGCTAGGCTATGCTAGTCAGCTTAATTGATGAGGAGGATCCCGGATCCGGGATGGGTATTAAGAAAATGGATCACAAACAGACTCAGGATGAAAATGTAAATGCCTGGTAAATATAATACTGTACAGTATGATGTCTTGAATCAATGTAAAGAAACAGATTTTCCTTTTCCTACATATATTTCCTGCTGTACATTGAAGACTAAAGACTGTGTTGAGTATTGTGAAATAAAGTGTTAAAAAATATATAATAATTATGACTCAGTTTCAATTCAGACTAACACACACACACACACACACACACACGCACACACACACACACACACACACACACACACACACACACACACACACACACACACACACACACACACACACACACACACACACACACACACACACACTGTGATTACAGTTCATACGTAATGATTAGAATCTATATTATGAATTTATACTTTAAGCCAAAATGCAGGTAAATCATTTATTGGTATGAATTGAATGCATGCTTTGTTCTGTTTGCTGTGTCACATGGTTATTATAGGACCATAGAAATCAGATAAAAGTTATCATGAGGTGAATCAGTCTGATTTACCACCTTGTTGTTAGACTTCATATCTACACGTGTCCCAGTTATCACCAGGTCATGGTTGAAGAGGACAGGATATAAAGGGGACAACTGAGACTCCAAAATAACAGCAGAAATAACCACAAGAAGAGGACATCATCATCCAGGAATGAGAATGAAGAGTGTTGTATCTCTGCTGGTGTTGCTGCACTGCTGTCTGTCTGGAGCCCAGGTCCACAAAGACAGAGATGGAGTCAGTGTGAATGAGATCCAGCAGGTTGACTATGAGGACAGAGAGAGCAGAGGGAATGACATTCAGACTGACAAACAGAGAGCTGAAGCTGCATTAACACACAGCCAGCAAACCTGCCAGCCTGACATCCACACTGTGCTGAGAGAGATGAGCACCATGATGGCAGAGCAGAGAGTTGAGCTGAGACACACAAAGACTGAACTGGGAGCCATGGAGGCCCGACTGAGAGCCAGTGAGAGCCAACTGACAGACAGTGAGAAACAACTGACAGACAGTGAGAGCCGACTGACAGACAGTGAGAGCCGACTGACAGCCAGTGAGAGCCAGGTGGAGGAACTGAAAGTTCAGCTGAAATCCAAAGTGGAGGAACTGATCAAAATGAATGAAGGTAAATCAGAATGATCTCTTTCATAGCTGTTGTTATTACATAAACGTCTTAATCTGAGTCTAGGTTCAGACCCAAAGTGTATTTTATACTAATTAAGATGACATCATGAGTCATTTATACTAAATCTCACTGACTTGTTTATTGTTCATGTCTCTGATTTCAGCACAAGCAGTGAAACTAAACTCCATGGAGACTCGTTCTGACATCACTGAGAGACACGTTGAAGTTCTGAAGAGAAACAGTCAAGGTAATGGGAGGGAAATGAAGTATTAGTTCTGACACTATTAATAGATATATATATATGGTCTGAATGACTGACCTTATTGTTGATAACATGTCTAATCTACACCAACTAGTGTCCAGTTAGATAAAGTAGTGTTTACTCATCTCTGTCCCACAGACAGGAAGGTGGCTTTCTCAGCCTCACTAGCAGCACCTGGTCAAGAAGGAAACATTGGACCCTTCAACACTGGAATCACCCTGGTCTACAGAAATATCTACTCAAACATTGGCAATGCTTATAATCCCACTACAGGTACAGTATATACATATCATCAGTATTTATAAGTCTGTGTGAAAACATAGTTATTAATAATCCTCTGTCCTCGTATCATCTCTGATGACTGTTTCTATGTGAATGTTGTGTTCTGATACAGGGATCTTCACAGCACCAGTGAGAGGACTCTACCTCTTCAGGTTTTACATCTATGGAGACGGTGATAGTTCAGTTCCTACATCTGCATTCTTGCATAAGAATGGACATCCACTAGCTATTGCATATACTCACCAAGCTAGTGGTGGTATTAATTCCTCCAATGGAGTGTCACTGCTGCTGGAGGTAGGAGATGTGGTCTACATGCATCTCTGGGCTAGTAGAAAGATATTTGATAATGAACATCGCCACAGCACCTTCAGTGGTCACCTGCTCTTCACCATGTAGGAGGATTATTTTAGGACAGTATGAGTAATCTGTCCTTGAAAATATTCTGAATTTTTAACAACATTGTCTTAGCGTTGAAAGTTCTCCATTTACTCTCTAAACAGTTCAAACTAAGGTAGTTCTCTAGGAGAAAAGTAGGTGAAATATACAATAGGCAAAAATACATATCGTATTCGAGTTTTTCAAAATTGAAAAATAATAACAAATGATATACTCATAATGAAAATATTAATGTCATGTAAATATTATACTGTCCACTAAGACTTCTTTAATTCATGTATAGATGTTGACCCCCCCTCACCCCCCACCCCCACTTCTTATGTCCATTTTCTTCTGTAAATTGAAGAGTAGTAAACATTGTCTTTAGTATGATGTAATAAAGTTTTTATCAAAATAAGGACTCCAAGTATCATTACACACACTGACACACACACTGACACACACACTGACACACAAACGTACACACGGACACACGAACAGACACAAACGCATGTTGTGATAACTATGTGCACGTGGGCATCTCCATACATAGCACTTTGCATTCAGGTCAAATATACATTTATTGTCTCATCTCTTGCCTTATGCTCTCAGAGTCTTTCACATGCCTTTTTGCAAACACCAGGTGTGCTGTCATGTGCCTTTTTCTCAGGAGTGGCTTCTGTCTGGCCACTCTCCCATAAAGCCCAGATTGGTGAAGTGCTGTGGAGACTGTTGTCCTTCTGGCAGGTTCTCCCATCTCAACCAAGGAACTCTGTAGTACTGTCAGTGGTCATTGGGTTCTTGGTCACCTCCCTGACCAGGGTCCCTCTTGCTCGGTTGCTCAGTTTGGTCAGTCTGGGTAGTTCCATATTTTTTTCGGGATATAAAGAAGGATTTTTTCTAACAAAACAACACTACATGTTATAGCTGGGACCCTATGGATGACAAATCAAAGAAACATTTTCAAAAAGTAAGTGAATATTTAATCGCTATATGTGAATTTATGAAACCTGTGCCGGTGGAAAAATATTTTGATGTGGGGCGCTGTCCTCAAACAATCACATGGCATGTTTTCGCTGTAATAGCTACTGTAAATCAGACAGTGCAGTTAGATTAACAAGAATTTAAGCTTTCAACCGACATAAGACACTTAAATGTACCTAAATATTTAATATCCATCATTTTTATGATTATTTATTTGAATTGCGCGCCCTCCAGTTTCACCGGAAGTTGTCCCGCTAGCGGGACGCCTAGGCTTATTATAAACATCTGAGAGAAAACATACGCATGCAGAAATCCATTACTTCCTAGAGGGAAACTCGCTAGGAAAACTAGCAGAGACCAACCAAGAAGATATCAACTCCTCCTTCACTCCTGAGGAGGTCCTAGAGGCAATTATCCCCAGGCCCAGACAGATTTTCCAGAGAGTTGTACAAAGCTTTTTGGCCCCAGCTTAGCCCAATTTTCATGCCAATGCTGGATGATTTTTGCAAAAACTGAGCTTTCCCAGACTCCATGTACACAGCCCTCATTACAGTGTTGCTCCTTCTAGCCCATAACCTTGTTGGATTTCCACTACAAAATAATTACCAATTTGCTCACTGTAAGACTAAACACTCTTCTTCACAAAATTATAGATCAATTAAACGCACAGAAGACCCCTGTCCTGCTGGCTTCACAGGAGGCTGAGAAGGTGTTCCACACCCCTGTCCAGCTGGCTTCACTGGAAGCTGAGAAGGTGTTCCATACCCCTGTCCTGCTTGCTTCACTGGATGCTGAGAAAGTGTCCACACCCGTCCTGCTGGCTTCACTGGAGGCTGAGAAGGTGTTCCAGGTGTTACAAGGATGCTCTCTGTCCCCCCTGCTCTACTGGCTGGGGGCGGAGCCTTTGGAGGAGTTGATGAGGAGCAATCCAAGTATTATGAATGTTTCTGCAGACGGTCTTCAGTACAGAATGATGTCTTACTCTACATATCCAACCCTGAGAAATCCCTCCCTCCCATCCAATCAAGAATGATCTCTGATCCTGGATCTCCCTCCCAATCAGCTTAGTGGGAAGAATCAATATTATCTGTATGAACATCCTCCCTAGATTGAACTATTTATTTCAGATGCTCCCATGTTATCTCCCAGTTAATAAAAAAAACAAAAAACAACCAAAGCATCACCAATTTGGGGCAATAAAAATCATAGGATCAAGTTCTCCACTCTATTGAACCCTGAATCTAAGGGTGGTCTTGCCTTTCCCTGCCTTCAATTTTACTACGTGTCTGCCCAAATATGCAACATGCTAACATGGATCACAAACAGACCAAACTCAATGTGGTTTCAGATAGATGGCCATTCATGTGGTTCATTGCCCTAAACTCAATTCTATTCATGAATATAGTGAAGTGGGTGAAGTTAGTGAAGTGGGCAATATAGCCAAAACATTTGTGATTGACAGCACTAGCATGGAAGGACTGTAGGAAATACCTTGGCATTTCCTCCCAGATATGCTCTCACTCGCTTATGATATGCAACCCAGACTTGCCAAAAGTCCTGAGGGATGCCACTCACCTATAGTATACAATCCAGACTTGCCAAAAGCCCTGATGGATGCCACTCACCTATAGTATACAATCCAGACTTGCCAAAAGCCCTGATGGATGCCACTCACCTACAGTATGTATCTCAGACATGCCAAAAGCCCTGAGGGATGCCGATTACCTATACACTGTAGTATACAACCCGGACTTACCAAAAGCCCTGAGGGATGCCAACTGTAATCTTTGGTGTATTCTGGGGATCAGGACCTTTTCAGACGTGTTTCATCACAGCATTACTTCACTGAAATCCTTTCAAGAGCCCTGCAGTGAATTCAATGTGCCAACATCATTTACAAATATATTGTGGCAAAGAAGGGGGTCGAGTGATAAATGGCAGATATGTGAGAGCAGAACTAATAAACGGGCTCTGCCCGATCACTAAAATGGCCACCCCGATCAGAACTACAGATCACAAAATGGCCGACTGCCAAAACTACAAGTCCCAGAAGCAAGGGGAATCCACAGAAGGTGGAGCCGACACACAGATAAAGGGTCAAGAAAAACCAGGAAGAGGAAGAGAGGGGTGGAAGGATCTATGAACCGTAGAGAAAGAGACAATAGATATTGGCTGGATTTACCGTGTATGAGCTGGACTGTTTTGGACTTACCTGTTGGCGTTTGGACCTGGACATACCGAGAACCCGATTCGTGTACCGAACCCTGCTATCCTTGACCTTGCCTACGACCTGGGTGGACCATGACGGAGAAAGAAACACACAGGTACTGTCCTGTTCGAAAGAACTCTCATTCTGGGGTAATTTGGTGACAGTTTCCCACTTAATTTGTGACAAACGCTCATAACCTTGAAGAGGTTTGCCACATGTGGTGGAGAATGTGGGCATATGGACTAACCATTCCGCTGGTTAGGTAAAAAGAAAAAAAAAAAAAATCAGTTAGCACTCCAAAGGGGAGTCAGGTTTTTTTTTTTTTTTTTTTTTGTGGCTTTGTTTGGTTAGGAAGTTTCTCAGGAAAATGAGTATAAAAGCCCTGTTACAAGCGGCGGCCACCCAACAAGAGGCAACTAGAGCTCAACAAATACCTCATCAGGATGCAATGCGAAGGTACCAGGACACGTTACAGGTCCAGCACCGCACTAACCAGCTGCTCAGAGAAGAGCAAGAGAGAAACACCCGGGAGTTAAGAGAAGGCCTAAAGGGGCTAGCGGACCAAATTGGGGCTCAATTACCAGCTGCAAATACCCAGAGGCGGGCCAATCATTTTCTTCAAAAAATGACAGCACAGGATGATGTGGAAGCATATCTTACCACCTTCGAAAGGACTGCAGAGAGGGAGAAGGTGCCGAAAGAAGAATGGGCAGGGCTTCTGGCACCATACCTGGCAGGGGACGCTCAAAAAGCGTATTTCGACCTGGAGTTGACAGATGCACAGGATTACGATAAACTAAAGGGAGAGATTCTGGCAAGACTGGGAGTGACCGATACCGTGAGGGCACACCGCTTTCACCAGTGGTCCTACCGATCTGGACAACCGCCCCGAACACAGATGTTCGACTTGATTCACCTGGCACGGAAATGGTTACGACCGGAGACCCGTTCCTCCGCCGAGATTGTCGAGACCATCGTACTCAACCAGTTTCAGCGAGGTCTACCCCAAGAAGTGCGACGATGGGTTGGCCAGAACGAGGTACTTTCCGCCGACCATCTCGTGGGCCTAGTTGAACGGTATTGTACGGCAGGAACAGCTGAGCAGGCACAGGAGGAAAGATTCCCATTCCCCAGGCCTGGGCGAACCAGCGGACAGGGTAAGACTGTCCCAACAGGTGGAGGGGGAAGAGAGCAGCGTGGGGGCATGAGGAAAGAATCAGAATCGGGCCGAGACACTAAGGGAGAAAACGGAAACCGGGACCGGGGGTCGAGGGGGTCTCCCGCCCGAACGCCTATTATCTGTTACAATTGTAATCGACCAGGACATATTGCAGCCTACTGCCCTATTAAAGAAGAGCCAATGCAATGTAACCTCGGTGAAAAAGAAGATGATATGTGGTATGCATGTCCTGTTGTAACCACTGTGCTTGAAAGATCAAGAAACAAACATATGTGCAGGGTGACAGTTGAAGGGAAAGAGGTTGAAGCACTGCTGGATTCCGGCAGTATGCTAACCCTGGTCGTTGCAAGCCTAGTGCCAACTCATAAACTGGATACAAGTCAGGATATCAGTGTTACATGCATTCATGGGGATACCCGTCTGTACCCCACAGCCTTAGTGAGCATACAAACAGAGGACGATCTGCTGAATTGTGAGGTCGGCGTGGTCCCAAAGATGCCATATGATGTAATATTGGGTAGACACTTTCCTAACTTTGCGAAGTTAGGCCAAAAGAATGGCATATTTGAGAAGCCAACAACCCTGACCAAGCAGGAAGAGGCATGGGGCCTTCAACCAAAACCAAGAAAAGAGGTCTCCCAGGGGCCAACCTCACAGGTGCTAGTAGGGGAGGATGAGGATGAAGTGGCAAACCTCGTTGACAACGAACAGCCCGGTACTACTGGGGCTGGGGTCGATCTGAATCCAGAGGATGACGATCTAGAACCAGCAGACCTGGCAGGGTCCTTGACTAATTTCGGGACGGCCCAAAACCAGGATCCAACCCTGCAGCAAGCCAGAGCAGACGTGCAGGTCGTCGATGGTACTCCCATAAATGATGGGATGAGGCCTAATAGTTTTCCCCACTTCATTATGAAAAAGGGTTTGGTGTACAGAGTCTCAAAAATAGGGGTTGATGTGGTTGAACAGTTGTTGGTCCCCACCCGGTACCGGAGGACAGTACTGGATCTAGCTCATGGGCACATTCTGGGTGGACACCTTGGTATCGATAAAACCCGAGACCGGATTGTAAGGAGGTTTTACTGGCCAGGAATTCAGGCTGAAGTGGCTCGGCATTGTGGAGAGTGCCCGGAGTGCCAGTTAACAGCTCCCCGACCAGCTGTTAGAAGCCCGTTAGTGCCACTCCCCATAATCGAAACGCCATTTGAGAGGATAGCGATGGATATAGTGGGCCCACTACCCAAGTCCGCCAGAGGACACCAATACATTCTGGTCATTCTAGATTATGCCACTCGCTACCCCGAAGCCATTCCCCTTCGGACGATGACTTCCAAAAATATTGCCAAGGAATTGGTGCTCTTGTTCACCAGGGTAGGGGTTCCAAAGGAGGTCCTTACTGACCAGGGGACCCCCTTTATGTCCCGCCTTATGGCGGATCTTTGTAAATTGTGGCAGGTGAAACAGTTGAGGACATCGGTTTACCATCCTCAGACGGACGGGCTGGTTGAGAGATTCAACAGGACCCTGAAGTCAATGCTCAGGAAGGTAATCGATAAGGATGGGAAAAACTGGGATTGCATGTTGCCGTATCTGATGTTTGCCATTAGAGAGGTTCCTCAAGCCTCACTGGGGTTTTATCCCTTTGAGCTGGTATATGGGAGGCACCCCCGGGGAATCTTAGACATCGCCCGGGAAACCTGGGAGCACCAATCCACCCCGTATACTAGTGTCATAGAGCACGTCACGGCAATGCAAGACAGGATAGCCACAGTCATGCCCATCGTCCGAGAGCACATGAGACAAGCACAAGAGCACCAGCGGCACACTTATAACTGGCAGGCTACCCTGAGGGAATTTCAACCGGGAGATAAGGTGTTAGTGCTGATCCCCACGGTAGAGTGCAAACTACTAGCCACATGGAAAGGACCATATGAAGTACTGGAGAGAATAGGAGAAGTGAATTATCGGATCCGACAGCCAGATCGACGGCCACAGGAACAGATCTATCACATAAACCTGTTAAAAGCATGGAGAGAGAGAGAAACACTAATGGTCACATACCCTACACACACTCAGGGGGCAGCCGAAGTAAATATTTCACCTACTCTGTCCCCAGCACAAGTACAGGAAGTAAAGACCCTGATCCAGAAAAACAGAGATGTGTTTTCAGAGGTACCCGGCCGAACTGAGGTTACGGCTCACGATATCGTTTCCCTACCAGGGAGAAAAGTGAGCATGAGGCCATATCGGGTACCCGAGGCTCGACAGGCCGCGATTAGAGCAGAGACAGAGAAAATGTTGACAGCTGGAGTGATCGAGGAGTCACATAGTGAGTGGTCTAGCCCAATTGTGATGGTCTCCAAGCCCGATGGGTCTTTGCGGTTCTGTAACGACTTTCGGAAGGTAAATGAAATCTCCAAGTTTGATGCCAACCCCATGCCCCGAGTAGACGAACTACTGGAGAAAGTTGGTAAAGCTCGGTACATTACGACCCTGGACCTAACAAAAGGGTACTGGCAAATTCCTCTGACCCCCAGGGCCAAAGAAAAGACAGCCTTTGCAACCCCTGACGGTTTGTTTCAATACATCGTCATGCCATTCGGCTTACACGGGGCCCCAGCCACCTTTCAACGGCTCATGAACAAGGTCCTAAAACCGCACCAGGCATACGCCGCAGCTTATTTAGATGACGTGGGAATCTACAGCCCTGATTGGGAATCCCACTTACCCCGGGTACAAGCGGTGTTAGACGCCCTTAGAAAGGCAGGGCTCACGGCGAACCCTGCCAAGTGTAATGTGGGGTTAGGGGAAACAGAGTATCTGGGATACACCGTGGGAAGAGGGTTAATCAAACCCCAACAGAAGAAGGTGGAGGCAATTAGAGAATGGCCGAAACCAGTAAATAAGAAGCAAGTTCGAGCGTTCCTAGGGCTGACTGGTTACTACCGGAAGTTCATCCCAAGTTATGCCACAGTGGCCGCCCCACTCACCGACATGACTAGAGCCAGAGGGCCAAACATGGTCAAATGGGATGAAAGGGCCACCAAAGCATTTAGGACATTACAGGAGGCTCTCTGCTGTAATCCAGTGCTGGTGGTACCAGACTTTGAGAAAGAGTTTGTGGTTCAGACGGATGCCTCAGAGGTCGGCTTGGGAGCAGTGCTATCCCAAGAGGTAGAAGGGGTGGAACACCCCATCCTGTTTTTAAGCAGGAAGCTGGAACCACGGGAAACCAACTACGCGGTCGTTGAGAAAGAGGCGCTGGCAGTAAAGTGGGCTCTAGAAAGCCTGAAATACTACCTGCTGGGGCGCCACTTCACCCTCATCAGTGACCATGCCCCACTCACCTGGATGCATAGGGCTAAAGAGAAGAACGCTCGGGTGATGCGGTGGTTTTTGAGTCTCCAACCGTTTCACTTTGACTTGAAACACAAAGCAGGGAAGGAAATGGGAAATGTGGATGGGTTATCCCGCATGCACGCATATTTTGCTGCAGTAGCCCGACCTAGGGGGTCGGATCTAGGGGGGGAGATGTGTGGCAAAGAAGGGGGTCGAGTGATAAATGGCAGATATGTGAGAGCAGAACTAATAAACGGGCTCTGCCCGATCACTAAAATGGCCACCCCGATCAGAAGTACAGATCACAAAATGGCCGACTGCCAAAACTACAAGTCCCAGAAGCAAGGGGAATCCACAGAAGGTGGAGCCGACACACAGATAAAGGGTCAAGAAAAACCAGGAAGAGGAAGAGAGGGGTGGAAGGATCTATGAACCGTAGAGAAAGAGACAATAGATATTGGCTGGATTTACCGTGTATGAGCTGGACTGTTTTGGACTTACCTGTTGGCGTTTGGACCTGGACATACCGAGAACCCGATTCGTGTACCGAACCCTGCTATCCTTGACCTTGCCTACGACCTGGGTGGACCATGACGGAGAAACAAACACACAGGTACTGTCCTGTTCGAAATAACTCTCATTCTGGGGTAATTTGGTGACAGTTTCCCACTTAATTTGTGACAAACGCTCATAACCTTGAAGAGGTTTGCCACAATATATATATCTTCAAATTAGACACGTCATTTCCTCATTCACTTCCAAGGGGAGGTTTAGAGCTCAGCTGAATGAAGTTGAGACCCTTCTTGCTACAGCACAATCCATCAAAGACTAAATCTCCTTTATCTATAGACTCCTTTCTGAGAACGTAAGCTCCTCCTTTACTACGGTGAATAGAATCTGGGAAAAGGATCTCTGTCTGACGATCAGGGATGAGTTATGGGCGAATGTTTGCTACAAGGTATACTGCTCTTCTACTAATGTAAAAATTAAAGAATCTAATTACAAATGTTTATACACCCCAGTGAGACTCAATATGTCACGTTCCTGACCTGTTTTCTCTTGTTTTTGTATGTGTTTAGTTGGTCAGGGCGTGAGTTGGGGTGGGCATTCTATGTATTGTGTTTCTATATTGGGTTTAATGTGTTGCTTGATATGGTTCTCAATTAGAGGCAGGTGTTTGACGTCTTGGACGGCAAGGGTTGCTACACATGGGAGGAAATCCTGGCTGGTAAAGATCGCCTCCCATGGGAACAGCTGGAGGCGATTAGGAGAGCAGAGGCAACCGGGGAGAGGAACCGGCGTTATGAGGGTACACGACTAGCACGGGAGCCTGTGAGTCAAGCCCAAAAATTTCTTGGGGGGGGGGGGGGGGGGTGGCTACAAGGGAGTGTGGCGAAGTCAGGTAGGAGACCTGCGCCAACTCCCCGAGCTTACCGTGGAGAGCGAGAGTACGGGCAGACACCGTGTTACGCAGTAGAGCGCATGGTGTGTCCTGTACGTGTGCATAGCCCGGTGCGGGTTATTCCACCTCCCCGCACTGGCAGGGCTAGATTGGGCATTGAGCCAGGTGCCATGAAGCCGGCTCAACGTGTCTGGTCTCCAGTGCGTCTCCTCGGGCCGGCATACATGGCACCAGCCTTACGCATGGTGTCCCCGGTTCGCCTACACAGCCCAGTGCAGGTTATTCCACCTCCCCGCACTGGTCGGGCTACGGGGAGCATACAACCAGGTAAGGTTGGGCAGGCTCAGTGCTCAAGGGAGCCAGTACGCCTGCACGGTCCGGTATTTCCGGCGCCACCTCCCCGCCCCAGCCCAGTACCACCAGTGCCTACACCACGCACCAGGCTTCCTGTGCGTCTACAGAGCCCTGTTCCTCCTCCACGCACTAGCCCTGTGGTGCGTGTCTCCAGCCTATTACCACCAGTGCCTACACCACGCACCAAGCCTCCTGTGCGTCTCCAGAGTCCTGTGCATCCTGTTGCTGCTCCCCGCACTAGCCCTGAGATGTGTGTCCCCACCCCGGTACCACCAGTTCCGGCACCACGCACTCGGCCTAATGTGCGTCTCCAGGGTCCAGTATGCCCTGTTCCTTCTCCCCGCACTAGCCCTGAGATGCGTGTCCCCAGCCCGGTACCACCAGTTCCGGCACCACGCACTAGGCCTAATGTGCGTCTCCAGGGTCCAGTATGCCCTGTTCCTTCTCCCCGCACTAGCCCTGAGATGCGTGTCCCCAGCCCGGTACCACCAGTTCCGGCACCACGCACTAGGCCTAATGTGCGTCTCCAGGGTCCAGTATGCCCTGTTCCTTCTCCCCGCACTATCCTTCAGGTGCGTGTCCCCAGCCCGGTACCACCAGTTCCGGCACCACGCACCAGGTCTACAGTGCGCCTCAGCCGGCCAGAGTCTGGCGTTTGCCCAGCGGCGCCTGAACTGCCCGTCTGCCCAATGCCGTCTGAGCTGTCCATCTGCCAAGCGCTGCCTGAACTGCCCGTCTGTCCTGAGCCTTCAAAGCCGCCCGTCTGTCCTGAGCCTTAAAAGCCGCCCGTCTGTCCTGAGCCTTCAAAGCCGCCCGTCTGTCCTGAGCCTTCAGGTGCCGCCACAGCCTTCCGTCACACAGGAGCCGCCAGAGCCTTCCGTCAGACAGGAGCAGCCAGAGCCTTCCGTCAGTTAGGAGCAGCCAGAGCCTTCCGTCAGACAGGAGCAGCCAGAGCCTTCCGTCAGACAGGAGCAGCCAGAGCCGCCAGCCAGCCATGAGCAGCCAGAGCCGCCAGCCAGCCATGAGCAGCCAGAGCCGCCAGCCAGCCATGAGCAGCCAGAGCCGTCAGCCAGCCATGAGCAGCCAGAGCCGTCAGCCAGCCATGAGCAGCCAGAGCCGTCAGCCAGCCATGAGCAGCCAGAGCCGTCAGCCAGCCATGAGCAGCCAGAGCCGTCAGCCAGCCATGAGCAGCCAGAGCCGTCAGCCAGCCATGAGCAGCCAGAGCCGTCAGCCAGCCATGAGCAGCCAGAGCCGTCAGCCAGCCATGACCAGCCAGCGCCGTCAGCCAGCCATGACCAGCCAGAGCCGTCAGCCAGCCATGACCAGCCAGAGCCGTCAGCCAGCCATGACCAGCCAGAGCCGTCAGCCAGCCATGACCAGCCAGAGCCGTCAGTCAGCCATGACCAGCCAGAGCCGTCCCTCAGTCCGGAGCTGCCGTCCCTCAGTCCGGAGCTGCCGTCCCTCAGTCCGGAGCTGCTGTCCCTCAGTCCGGAGCTTCCCCTCATTCCGGTGCTGCCCCTTAGTCCGGTGCTGCCCCTTAGTCTAGTGGGGTTAATTTGGAGGGTGGTCATTGGGAGGAGGCTACAAAAGCGGGGATTTATTATGGAGGGATGGGGACCACGTCCAGAGCCTGAGCCGCCACCGTGGACAGATGCCCACCCAGACCCTCCCCTAGACTTTTGGTGGTGCGCCCGGAGTTCACACCTTGAGGGGGGGGTTATGTCACGTTCCTGACCTGTTTTCTCTTATTTTTGTATGTGTTTAGTTGGTCAGGGCGTGAGTTGGGGTGGGCATTCTATGTATTGTGTTTCTATGTTGGGTTTAATGTGTTGCCTGATATGGTTCTCAATTAGAGGTTTCCTCTGATTGAGAACCATATTAAGGTAGGCTGTTCTCACTGTTTGTTTGTGGGTGATTGTCTTCCGTGTCTGTATGTATGTTCGTACCACACACCAAACTGTAGCGTTTGTTTGTAGTCTGTACCTGTTCGTGCGTTCTTCGTGTATTTGTAAGTTCTCATGTTTTAGGTCAGTCTACGTCGTTTATTTGTTTTGTAGTTTGTTTAAGAGTTTTCGTGTTTCGTCGTTCTGTTAATAAATATTCATTATGTCTTCATCACCCGCTGCGCCTTGGTCCGCTCATTCACCACAAGACGACCGTTACACAATAGAATGAATACAGACATTTCTCCTGATTGGACAAGATGTACCTCTGAAAGTGGAATATATATGCATGTATTTTGGAGCTGTGGAGAGATTACCGGATTTTGATAATCTATACATACTTCTATACACAAAATACTAGATGTATAGTTTCATATGAACCTGTTGTTCTTTATGTTTTGATTGCTGAGGATGTTTTGATATTTGATCAATTTTAGAATAAGGCTGTAACGTAACAAAATGTGGAAAAAGTCAAGGGGTCTGAATACTTTCCGAAGGCACTGTACATGTTGTGTAAGGTGCTGTAAAAACTCATGATTTGCTCGTTGTCTCAGCTAAAGCTGGAAATAGCTAACATGATCACAGATAGTGGTGCTGTACATTTGTTGTTTGTTTGGTTTTATATTCTATTATATTATCTATGTCAGACACATCTGTGAATGTGGAATGTGTTTTGTTTGTTGATTTGGAAAAACAAGAAAACTTGATAAAACTTTAAATAAAATAACATAAGAAAGACATAGCATATCTCAGTGTTGAAATTAGGAAATTTATACAAATGACTCAGGATGAAAATGTAAATGTCTGGTAAATATTATACTGTACAGTATGATGTCTTGAATCAATGTAAAGAAACAGATTTTACTTTTCCTACATATATTTCCTGCTGTACATTGAAGACTAGTAAACACTGTGTTGAGTATTGTGAAATAAAGTTAAAAATATATATATAATAATTATGACTAAGTTTCAATTCAGACTAACACACACACACACACTGTGATTACAGTCCATACGTAGTGATTAGAATCTATATTATGAATTTCTACTTTAAGGCAAAATGCAGGTAAATCATTTATTGGTATGAATTGAATGCATGCTTTGTTCTGTTTGCTGTGTCACATGGTTATTACAGGACCATAGAAATCAGATAAAAGTGATCATGAGGTGAATCAGTCTGATTTACCACCTTGTTGTTAGGCTTCATATCTACACGTGTCCCAGTTATCACCAGGTCATGGTTGAAGAGGACAGGATATAAAGGGGACAACTGAGACTCCAACATAACAGCAGAAATAACCACAAGAAGAGGACATCATCATCCAGGAATGAGAATGAAGAGTGTTGTATCTCTGCTGGTGTTGCTGCACTGCTGTCTGTCTGGAGCCCAGGTCCACAAAGACAGAGATGGAGTAAGTGGGAATGAGATCCAGCAGGTTGACTATGAGGACAGAGAGAGCAGAGGGAATGACATTCAGACTGACCAACAGAGAGCTGAAGCTGCATTAACACACAGCCAGCAAACCTGCCAGCCTGACATCCACACTGTGCTGAGAGAGATGAGCACCATGATGGCAGAGCAGAGAGTTGAGCTAAGACACACAAAGACTGAACTGGGAGCCATGGAGGCCCGAATGAGAGCCAGTGAGAGCCAGGTGGAGGAACTGAAAGTCCAACTGAAATCCAAAGTGGAGGAACTGAGCAAAATGAATGAAGGTAAATCAGAATGATCTCTTTCATAGCTGTTGTTATTACATAAACGTCTTAATCTGAGTCTAGGTTCAGAGCCAAAGTGTATTTTATACTAATTAAGATGACATCATGAGTCATTTATACTAAATCTCACTGACTTGTTTATTGTTCATGTCTCTGATTTCAGCACAAGCAGTGAAACTAAACTCCATGGAGACTCGTTCTGACATCACTGAGAGACACGTTGAAGTTCTGAAGAGAAACAGTCAAGGTAATGGGAGGGAAATTAAGTATTAGTTCTGACACTATTAATATATATATATATATATGGTCTGAATGACTGACCTTATTGTACTTCCAAAGTTGTTGCAAAGTGACTTAAGGACAACAAAGTCAAGATATTTGAATGGCCATCACAAAGCCCTGACCTCAATCCCATAGAAGATTTGTGGGCATAACTGAAAAAGCGTGTGCGAGCAAGGAGGCCTACAAACCTGACTCAGTTACACCAGCTCTGTCAAGAGGAATGGGCCAAAATAATGGGCCAAATTTCACCCAACTTATTGTGGGAAGCTTGTGGAAGGCTAACCGAAACATTTGACCAAAGTTAAACAATTTAAAGGCAATGCTGCTAAATACTAATTGAGTGTATGTAAACTTCTGACCCACTGGGAATGTGATTAAAAGAAATAAAAGCAGAAATAAATTCTCTCTATTATTCTGACATTTCACCTTCTTAAAATAAAGTGGGGATCCTATCTGACCTAAGAAAGGGACTTTTTACTAGGATTAAATGTCAGAAATTGTGAAAAACTGAGTTTAAATGTATTTGGCCAAGGTGTATGTAAACTTCCGACTTCAACTGTATATATGTAGTCTGAATGACTGACCTTATTGTTGATAACATGTCTAATCTACACCAACTAGTGTCCAGTTAGATAAAGTAGTGCTGCCTCATCTCTGTCCCACAGACAGGAAGGTGGCTTTCTCAGCCTCACTAGCAGTACCTGGTCAAAAAGGACACATTGGACCCTTCAACACTGGAATCACCCTGGTCTACAGAAATATCTACTCAAACATTGGCAATGCTTATAACCCCACTACAGGTACACTATATTCATATCATCAGTATTTATAAGTCTGTGTGAAAACATAGTTATTAATAATCCTCTGTCCTCGTATCATCTCTGATGACTGTTTCTATGTGAATGTTGTGTTCTGATACAGGGATCTTCACAGCACCAGTGAGAGGACTCTACCTCTTCAGGTTTTACATCTTTGGACACGGTGACAGTTCAGTTTATACCACTGCCGTCTTGCATAAGAATGGACACCATATAGCTGTTGCACATGGTATACAAGCTAGTGGTGATATTAATTCCTCCAATGGAGTGTCACTGCTGCTGGAGGTAGGAGATGTGGTCTATATGCATCTCTGGGCTGGGAGAAAGATATTTGATGATGAAAATCGCCACAGCACCTTCAGTGGTCACCTGCTTTTCACCATGTAGGAGGATTATTGAAGGACTGTATCAGTTATCTGTACAGGAAAATATTCTGACATTTTAACAACATTGTGTTAGCGTTGAAAGTTCTCCATTTACTCTCTAACAGTTCAATCTAAGGTAGTTCTCAAGGAGAAAAGTAGGTGAAATTTACAAGATTTAAAAATACATATCGTATCCAAGTTTTCAAAATAGAAAAATATATTTTTTTAAATATACTCAGAATGAAAATATTAATGTCATGTAAATATTATACTGTCCACTAAGACTTATTTTATTTATGTATTTAGATGTTGATCCCCCCTCACCCCCCCCCCCCCCACTCACTAGTAAATTGAACACTAGTCAACATTGTGTTGAGTATTATTTAATAAAGTGTTTATCAAAAAATGACTAGTAGAATGGCTCTAGTAGTACCGTTATTACACACACACACACTGTCACGCCCTGACCATAGAGAGCCCTCGGTTCTCTATGGTGTTTAAGTCAGAGGGTGACTGGGGGGGGTTATCTAGTTTTTAGATTTCTACGTTGGTGGTTTGTGTGGTTCCCAATTAGAGGCAGCTGGTAATCGTTGCCTCTAATTGGGGATCATATTTAGGTATGCTTTTTCCCCACCTGCATTTGTGGGATTTTGTTTGTTAGTGTGTTTGGGCACTACGTCCTCACGGTCTTTGTAAGTTTTGTTATTTTTGTTTTGTTAGTTTCACTTAAATAAATATGTGGAACTATACTCACGCTGCGCCTTGTTCCGCTCATTTTGAAGACCGTGACACGGACACACAAACACACACACACGGACACACGCGCACAGGCACGGACACACAAACACACACAGACACACAAACACACGGATACTGTAACGGTCCTGACCTGTTTTTGTATGTGTTTATGGTCAGGGCGTGTGTTTTGGGTGGGCAGTCTATGTTTTCTGTTTCTATGTTGGTTTTGGGTTGCCTGGTATGGCTCTTAATTAGAGGCAGGTGTTTTGCGTTTTCCTCTAATTGAGAGTCATATTTAGGTAGGGTGTTCTCACTGTTTGTTTGTGGGTTATTGTCTCCTGTGTCGTCGAATGTATGTACCATACGGGACTGTTTGGCTGTTCGTTTATTTTGATGTAGTCTTTTTCCTGTCCGTGAGATTTACGTTTAGTTATGTAAGTTTATGTTCAGGTTTCGTCTACGTCGTTTTCTTGTTTTGTGATTTTGAAAGTGTTTTGTTTTTCGTGTTGCCGTCGTTTCAATAAAGAGATGGCTTATTTCCCGAATGCTGCGTATTGGTCCACTAATCCTTCTCTCCTCTCCTCATCTGAGGAAGAGGAGAACGACAGCCCTTACAGAATCACCCACCAAACTAGGACCAAGCGGCAAGGGAGTGCTCAACAGAGCAACAAGGACTCCTGGACTTGGGAGGAGATCCTGGACGGTAGAGGACCCTGGGCTCAGCCAGGGGAATATCGCCGTCCCAAGGAGGAGTTGGAAGCAGCGAAGGCTGAGAGGCGCTGGTATGAGGAGGCAGCGCGGCGACGCGGTTGGGAGCCCGTGAGTCAGACCCAAAAATTTCTTGGGGGGAGGCACACGAGGAGTGTGGCAAAGCCGGGTAGGATACCCGAGCCAACTCCCCGTGCTTACCGTGGAGGTAGAAGGCGTCGTACTGGTAAGACACCGTGTTATGCGGTAAAGCGCACGGTGTCCCCAGTACGCGTGCTTAGCCCAGTGCGGGCTATTCCACCTTGCCGCACTGGGAGGGCTAAGTTGGGCATCGAGCTGGATGTCATGAAGCCGGCCCAACGCATCTGGCCACCAGTGCGTCTCCTCGGGCCGCATACATGGCACCAGCCTTACGAATGGTGTCCCCGGTTTGCCAGTATAGCCCAGTGCGGGCTATTCCACCTCGCCGCACTGGCAGGGCTACGGGCACCATTCAACCTGGTAAGGTTGGGCAGGCTCGGTGCTCAAGAGCACGTGTCCTCCTTCACGGTCCGGTATACCCGGTGCCACCTCCATGTACCAGTCCTCCGGTGGCAGCCCCCCGTACCAGGCTGTCTCTCCGGGTTCTCTCTCCAGCTGTTTCCTCCTCTCCAGCGCAGCCAGTGCCTATACCACGCACCAGGCTGTCTCTCCTTCTCCTTCCTACAGAGCCATCCTGCCATGACCAGCCAGAGCCGTCCTGCCATGACCAGCCAGAGCCGTCCTGCCATGACCAGCCAGAGCCGTCCTGCCATGACCAGCCAGAGCCGTCCTGCCATGACCAGCCAGAGCCGTCCTGCCATGACCAGCCAGAGCCGTCCTGCCATGACCAGCCAGAGCCGTCCTGCCATGACCTGCCAGAGCCGTCCTGCCATGACCTGCCAGAGCCGTCCTGCCATGACCTGCCAGAGCCGTCCTGCCATGACCTGCCAGAGCCGTCCAGCCAGGACCTGCCAGAGCCGTCCAGCCAGGACCTGCCAGAGCCGTCCAGCCAGGACCTGCCAGAGCCGTCCAGCCAGGACCTGCCAGAGCCGTCCAGCCAGGGCCTGCCAGAGCCGTCCAGCCAGGACCTGCCAGAGCCGTCCAGCCAGGACCTGCCAGAGCCGTCCAGCCAGGACCTGCCAGAGCCGTCCAGCCAGGACCTGCCAGAGTCCCTCAGCCAGGACCTGCCAGAGTCCCTCAGCCAGGACCTGCCAGAGTCCCTCAGCCAGGACCTGCCAGAGTCCCTCAGCCAGGACCTGCCAGAGTCCCTCAGCCAGGACCTGCCAGAGTCCCTCAGCCAGGACCTGCCAGAGTCCCTCAGCCAGAACCTGCCAGAGTCCCTCAGCCAGGACCTGCCAGAGTCCCTCAGCCAGGACCTGCCAGAGTCCCTCAGCCAGGACCTGCCAGAGTCCCTCAGCCAGGACCTGCCAGAGTCCCTCAGCCAGGATCTGCCAGAGTCCCTCAGCCAGGATCTGCCAGAGTATCTCAGCCGGGACCTGCCCCTTGTCCCGGTGCTGCCCCTTATCCCGGTGCTGCCCCTTGTCCCGGTGCTGCCCCTTATCCCGGTGCTGCCCCTTATCCCGGTGCTGCCCCTTATCCCGGTGCTGCCCCTTATCCCGGTGCTGCCCCTTATCCCGGTGCTGCCCCTTGTCCCGGTGCTGCCCCTTGTCCCGGTGCTGCCCCTTGTCCCGGTGCTACCCCTTGTCCCGGTGCTGCCCCTTGTCCCGGTGCTGCCCCTTGTCCCGGTGCTGCCCCTTCTCCCGGTGCTGGCCGTTCATTTAGGGGATGTTAGTTTTAGGGTGGTCATTGGGAGGGGAAGACAGAAGCGGGGAGTGACTATGGTGGTGTGGGGACAGCTTCCAGAGCCTGAGCCACCACCGTGGTCAACTGCCCACCCAGACCCTCCCCTGGACTTTGTGCTGGTGCGCCCGGCGTTCGCACCTTGAGGGGGGGTTCTGTAACGGTCCTGACCTGTTTTTGTATGTGTTTATGGTCAGGGCGTGTGTTTTGGGTGGGCAGTCTATGTTTTCTGTTTCTATGTTGGTTTTGGGTTGCCTGGTATGGCTCTTAATTAGAGGCAGGTGTTTTGCGTTTTCCTCTAATTGAGAGTCATATTTAGGTAGGGTGTTCTCACTGTTTGTTTGTGGGTTATTGTCTCCTGTGTCGTCGAATGTATGTACCATACGGGACTGTTTGGCTGTTCGTTTATTTTGATGTAGTCTTTTTCCTGTCCGTGAGATTTACGTTTAGTTATGTAAGTTTATGTTCAGGTTTCATCTACGTCGTTTTCTTGTTTTGTGATTTTGAAAGTGTTTTGTTTTTTTCGTGTTGCCGTCGTTTCAATAAAGAGATGGCTTATTTCCCGAATGCTGCGTATTGGTCCACTAATCCTTCTCTCCTCTCCTCATCTGAGGAAGAGGAGAACGACAGCCCTTACAGAATCACCCACCAAACTAGGACCAAGCGGCAAGGGAGTGCTCAACAGAGCAACAAGGACTCCTGGACTTGGGAGGAGATCCTGGACGGTAGAGGACCCTGGGCTCAGCCAGGGGAATATCGCCGTCCCAAGGAGGAGTTGGAAGCAGCGAAGGCTGAGAGGCGCTGGTATGAGGAGGCAGCGCGGCGACGCGGTTGGAAGCCCGTGAGTCAGACCCAAAAATTTCTTGGGGGGAGGCACACGAGGAGTGTGGCAAAGCCGGGTAGGATACCCGAGCCAACTCCCCGTGCTTACCGTGGAGGTAGAAGGCGTCGTACTGGTAAGACACCGTGTTATGCGGTAAAGCGCACGGTGTCCCCAGTACGCGTGCTTAGCCCAGTGCGGGCTATTCCACCTTGCCGCACTGGGAGGGCTAAGTTGGGCATCGAGCTGGATGTCATGAAGCCGGCCCAACGCATCTGGCCACCAGTGCGTCTCCTCGGGCCGCATACATGGCACCAGCCTTACGAATGGTGTCCCCGGTTTGCCAGTATAGCCCAGTGCGGGCTATTCCACCTCGCCGCACTGGCAGGGCTACGGGCACCATTCAACCTGGTAAGGTTGGGCAGGCTCGGTGCTCAAGAGCACGTGTCCTCCTTCACGGTCCGGTATACCCGGTGCCACCTCCATGTACCAGTCCTCCGGTGGCAGCCCCCCGTACCAGGCTGTCTCTCCGGGTTCTCTCTCCAGCTGTTTCCTCCTCTCCAGCGCAGCCAGTGCCTATACCACGCACCAGGCTGTCTCTCCTTCTCCTTCCTACAGAGCCATCCTGCCATGACCAGCCAGAGCCGTCCTGCCATGACCAGCCAGAGCCGTCCTGCCATGACCAGCCAGAGCCGTCCTGCCATGACCAGCCAGAGCCGTCCTGCCATGACCAGCCAGAGCCGTCCTGCCATGACCAGCCAGAGCCGTCCTGCCATGACCTGCCAGAGCCGTCCTGCCATGACCTGCCAGAGCCGTCCTGCCATGACCTGCCAGAGCCGTCCTGCTATGACCTGCCAGAGCCGTCCAGCCAGGACCTGCCAGAGCCGTCCAGCCAGGACCTGCCAGAGCCGTCCAGCCAGGACCTGCCAGAGCCGTCCAGCCAGGACCTGCCAGAGCCGTCCAGCCAGGGCCTGCCAGAGCCGTCCAGCCAGGACCTGCCAGAGCCGTCCAGCCAGGACCTGCCAGAGCCGTCCAGCCAGGACCTGCCAGAGTCCCTCAGCCAGGACCTGCCAGAGTCCCTCAGCCAGGACCTGCCAGAGTCCCTCAGCCAGGACCTGCCAGAGTCCCTCAGCCAGGACCTGCCAGAGTCCCTCAGCCAGGACCTGCCAGAGTCCCTCAGCCAGGACCTGCCAGAGTCCCTCAGCCAGGACCTGCCAGAGTCCCTCAGCCAGGACCTGCCAGAGTCCCTCAGCCAGGACCTGCCAGAGTCCCTCAGCCAGGACCTGCCAGAGTCCCTCAGCCAGGACCTGCCAGAGTCCCTCAGCCAGGACCTGCCAGAGTCCCTCAGCCAGGACCTGCCAGAGTCCCTCAGCCAGGATCTGCCAGAGTCCCTCAGCCAGGATCTGCCAGAGTCCCTCAGCCAGGATCTGCCAGAGTCCCTCAGCCAGGATCTGCCAGAGTATCTCAGCCGGGACCTGCCCCTTGTCCCGGTGCTGCCCCTTATCCCGGTGCTGCCCCTTGTCCCGGTGCTGCCCCTTATCCCGGTGCTGCCCCTTATCCCGGTGCTGCCCCTTATCCCGGTGCTGCCCCTTATCCCGGTGCTGCCCCTTATCCCGGTGCTGCCCCTTGTCCCGGTGCTGCCCCTTGTCCCGGTGCTGCCCCTTCTCCCGGTGCTGGCCGTTCATTTAGGGGATGTTAGTTTTAGGGTGGTCATTGGGAGGGGAAAACAGAAGCGGGGAGTGACTATGGTGGTGTGGGGACAGCGTCCAGAGCCTGAGCCACCACCGTGGTCAACTGCCCACCCAGACCCTCCCCTGGACTTTGTGCTGGTGCGCCCGGCGTTTGCACCTTGAGGGGGGGTTCTGTAACGGTCCTGACCTGTTTTTGTATGTGTTTATGGTCAGGGTGTGTGTTTTGGGTGGGCAGTCTATGTTTTCTGTTTCTATGTTGGTTTTGGGTTGCCTGGTATGGCTCTTAATTAGAGGCAGGTGTTTTGCGTTTTCCTCTAATTGAGAGTCATATTTAGGTAGGGTGTTCTCACTGTTTGTTTGTGGGTGATTGTCTCCTGTGTCGTCGAATGTATGTACCATACGGGACTGTTTGGCTGTTCGTTTATTTTGATGTAGTCTTTTTCCTGTCCGTGAGATTTACGTTTAGTTATGTAAGTTTATGTTCAGGTTTCATCTACGTCGTTTTCTTGTTTTGTGATTTTGAAAGTGTTTTGTTTTTCGTGTTGCCGTCGTTTCAATAAAGAGATGGCTTATTTCCCGAATGCTGCGTATTGGTCCACTGATCCTTCTCTCCTCTCCTCATCTGAGGAAGAGGAGAACGACAGCCCTTACAGATACAAACACACATTGTGAGAACTATGTGCACGTGGACAGACTGACTGACTACTAAATCCTTCAACCACCGTTAACGAACACAAGGCAAACTTCTTTCAGGTGGGGCTTGTTGATTATCATGATATGAGTTTTTGCTGAGAGGGGACATTATCTCTTTTACTTTGCTGATTGGAAATAGTTGACTGTAATCGTGAATTCACTTCCAAACCTAATGATTAGAATACTCTATTGCGAGGTATTACACAACGGGTGGGTCTAATCCTGAATGCTGATTGGTTAAAACCGCATTTTAGCCGGTGTCTATTCCACAAGTTACCACTGACTGAATCTATGATGTTAAAGTGTCTATTCCACAAGTTACCACTGACTGAATCTATGATGTTAAAGTGTCTATTTACTCTGTTCCATCTGACTGTGCAATCCACTGTCTCATCAGCCCAGCCAGGCAATTTATACACTTGATCTCCACTATAAAAAGCATCTAGACATTATCTCACATTTCTTTTAGACTAACATTTAGTTTTCAACAGCGGAAATCTGTAAAATCCTTGCTCTCTGTCTCTCTGACATTTGCAACATTGTTTCAATATTCAAGCTGTCCCATAGTAATGAACGTGTCGGGAATCGGATGAGACATACCGGCAGGCAGCGTTTCTCAGCCAGTCGAAATCATGAATCAGCTGGCATCATTTTTATGGATATATACAAAGAAATGTCAATTGAAAAAAGGTCAAATGAAAAAAAAGTGCAGCTAGTTTGCTGTCGTTCCGGCTTCAGTTTGAAGTGATTGTGTTAGATGTGTTGTTGGATAGCTCCTCTGAACAAGTGTCCTGACGAGTGAGCACATTTTCTATGTCAGGCGAAATCACGCCTCATTAGCTCATTGTTATGGATATATCCAAATAAATGTCAGCTTAAAACCTGTCTAGGACCCCCGCAACTGCCAGTGAAAGTGCAGGGCGCCAAATTCAAAACAACAAAAATCTCATTATTTAAATTCCTCAAGCATACAAGTATTTTACACCATTTTAAAGATAAAAATTTGCGTTAATCCAGCCACAGTGTCTGATTTCAAAAAGTATTTACAGCGAAAGCACCACAAACGATTATGTTAGGTCACCACCAAGCCACAGAAAAACACAGCCATTTTTCCAGCCAAAGAGATGAGTCACAAAAAGCAGAAATAGAGATAAAATGAATCACTAACCTTTGATGTTCTTCATCAGATGACACTCATAGGACGACTTCATGTTACACAATACATGTATGTTTTGTTTGATAAAGTTCATATTTATATAAAAAAATCTGAGTATACATTGGCGCGTTACGTTCACTAGTTCTAAAACATGTGGTGATTGTGCAGAGAGCCACATCAAAATACAGAAATACTCATAATAAACATTGATAAAGATACGACTATTATACATGGAACTTTAGATCAACTTCTCCTTAATGCAACCGCTGTGTGTCACATTCCTGACCTGTTTTCCCTTGTTTTTGTATTTTGTTTAGTATGGTCAGGGCGTGAGTTGGGGTGGGCATTCTATGTTATGTGTTTCTATGTTGGGTTCAATGTATTAGCCTGATATGGTTCTCAATTAGGGGCAGGTGTTTTACGTTTCCTCTAATTGAGAACCATATTAAGGTAGGCTGTTCACACTGTTTGTTTGTGGGTGATTGTTCCTGTGTCAGTGTTCGTGCCACACGGGACTGTTTCGTTTGTGAGTTTGTTCCTGTTCGTGCGTTCTTCGTTGTCTGTAAGTTCTCATGTTCAGGTCTGTTTACGTCGTTTGTTATTTTGTAGTTGTTCAAGTGTGCTTCGTGTTCGTCTTTCTTTATTAAACGGATTATGTATTCAACCCACGCTGCATTTTGGTCCGATCCTTGCTCCTCCTCTGACGAGGAGGAGAATGAATGTTACAGAGTCACCCACCTACCAAGGACCAAGCAGCGTGGGAAAAATCAGCAGCAGCGATCGCAGGATTTCTGGACATGGGAGAAAATACTGGACGGTAAAGGACCCTGGGCACAACCTAGAGAATATCGCCGCCCTCGTGAAGAGCTGGAGGCAGCTAAAGCAGAGAGGCGGTGGTATGAGGAGGCAGCACTGAAGCGAGGCTGGAAGCCTGTGAGTCAAGCCCAAAAATGTCTTGGGAGGGGGCTACAACGGAGTGTGGCGAAGTCAGGTAGGAGACCTGCGCCAACTCCCCGAGCTTACCGTGGAGAGCGAGAGTACGGGCAGACACCGTGTTATGCGGTAGAGCGCACGGTGTCTCCTGTACGTGTGCATAGCCCGGTGCGGTACATTCCAGCTCCTCGTTTTGGCCGGGCTAGATTGGGCATTGAGCCAGGTGCCATGAAACCGGCTCAACGCGTCTGGTCTCCAGTGCGTCTTCTCGGGCCGGCATACATGGCACCAGCCTTACGCATGGTGTCCCCGGTTCGCCAACACAGCCCAGTGCGGGTTATTCCACCTCCCCGTACTGGTCGGGCTACGGGGAGCATTCAACCAGGTAAGGTTGGGCAGGCTCAGTGCTCAAGGGAGCCAGTACGTCTGCACGGTCCGGTATATCCGGCGCCACCTCCCTGCCCCAGCCCAGTACCACCAGTGCCAACACCACGCACCAGGCTTCCAGTGTGTCTCCAGAGCCCTGTTCCTCCTCCACGCACTCGCCCTGTGGTGCGTGTCTCCAGCCGAGTACCACCAGTTACGGCACCACGAACCAAGCCTCCTGTGCGTCTCCAGAGTCCTGTGCGTACTGTTGCTGCTCCCCGCACTAGCCTTGAGGTGCGTGTCCTTAGCCCGGTACCTCCAGTTCCGGTACCACGCACCAGGCCTACTGTGCGCCTCAGCCGGCCAGAGTCTGCCGTCTGCCCAGCGCTATCTGAGCTGCCTGCCTGCCCAGAGCCGTCTGCGCTGTCCGTCTGCCCAGCGTCGCCTGCACTACCCGCCTGCCCAACGCCGTCTGAGCTGTCCTTCTGCCAAGCGCCGCCTGCGCTGCCCGTCTGCCCAGACCCGCCTGAACTGCCCGTCTGCCCTGAGCCTTCAAAGCCGCCCGTCTGTTCTGAGCCGCTAGAGCCGTCCGTCAGTCAGGAGCCGCTAGAGCCGTCCGCCAGACAGGAGCAGCTAGAGCCGCCCGCCAGACAGGAGCAGCCAGAGCCGCCCGCCAGACAGGAGCAGCCAGAGCCGCCCGCCAGCCATGACCAGCCAGAGCCGCCCGCCAGCCATGACCAGCCAGAGCCGCCTGCCAGCCATGACCAGCCAGAGCCGCCCGCCAGCCATGACCAGCCAGAGCCGTCAGCCAGCCATGACCAGCCAGAGCCGTCAGCCAGCCATGACCAGCCAGAGCCGTCAGCCAGCCATGACCAGCCAGAGCCGTCAGCCAGCCATGACCAGCCAGAGCCGCCTGCCAGCCATGACCAGCCAGAGCCGCCCGCCAGCCATGACCAGCCAGAGCCGTCAGCCAGCCATGACCAGCCAGAGCCGTCAGCCAGCCATGACCAGCCAGAGCCGTCAGCCAGCCATGACCAGCCAGAGCCGTCAGCCAGCCATGACCAGCCAGAGCCGTCAGCCAGCCATGACCAGCCAGAGCCGTCAGCCAGTCATGACCTGCCAGAGCCGTCAGCCAGACCGGAGCTGCCCCTCAGTCCGGAGCTGCCCCTCAGTCCGGAGCTGCCCCTCAGTCCGGTGCTGCCCCTCAGTCCGGTGCTGCCCCTCAGTCCGGTGCTGCCCCTCAGTCCGGTGTTGCCCCTTAGTCCGGTGCTGCCCCTTAGTCCGGTGATGCCCCTTATTCCAGTGGGGTTAATATGGAGGGTGGCCGTTAGGAGGAGGCCACGGAAGAGGGGATTAACTATGGTGGGGTGGGGACCACGTCCAGAGCCAGAGCCGCCACCGTGGACAGATGCCCACCCAGACCCTCCCCTAGAATTTTAGGTGGTGCGCCCGGAGTTCGCACATTGAGGGGGGGGGGGGGGTTCTGTCACGTTCCTGACCTGTTTCCCCTTGTTTTTGTATTTGTTTAGTATGGTCAGGGCGTGAGTTGGGGTGGGCATTCTATGTTATGTGTTTCTATGTTGGGTTCAATGTATTAGCCTGATATGGTTCTCAATTAGAGGCAGGTGTTTTACGTTTCCTCTGATTGAGAACCATATTAAGGTAGGCTGTTCACACTGTTTCTTTGTGGGTGATTGTTCCTGTGTCAGTATTTGTGCCACACGGGACTGTTTCGTTTGTGAGTTTGTTCCTGTTCGTGCGTTCTTCATTGTCTGTAAGTTCTCATGTTCAGGTCTGTTTACGTCGTCTGTTATTTTGTAGTTGTTCAAGTGTGCTTCGTGTTCGTCTTTCTTTATTAAACGGATTATGTATTCAACCCACGCTGCATTTTGGTCCGATCCTTGCTCCTCCTCTGACGAGGAGGAGAACGAACGTTACACTGTGTCAGATTTCAACAAAACTTTACGGAGAAAGCAAACCATGCAATAATCTGAGTACAGCCTTTAGACAACAAAGCAGCCAAAAAGAAACCCGCCATATTGGGTAGTCAACATTACTCAGAAATAGCATTTGAAATATTCACTTACCTTTGATGATCTTCATCAGAATGCACTCCCAGGAAACCCAGTTCCAGTTGCCCAGCTGGTCAGACAATGTCGTGCGCCATATTAGACAGTGATCTAGTCGTATACATAAATACTCATAAACGTGACTAAAAAATATAGGGTGGACAGCGATTGATAGACAATTTAATTCTTAATACAATCGCTGATTTACATTTTTTAAATTATCCTTACTTTTCAATACAGTTTGCGCCAAGCGAAGCTACGTCTAGCAAGATGGCGTCATAAGCGATTAACATTTCTCGACAGAAACACGATTTATCATAATAAATTGTTCCTACTTTGAGCTGTTCTTCCATCAGAATCTTGGGCAAAGAATCCTTTCTTGGGTCTAATCGTCTTTTGGTCGAAAGCTGTCCTCTTGCCATGTAGAAATGCCCATTGCGTTCGGCATGAACTGGAACCGTGCCCAGAGATTCACAGTGTCTCAGAAATAAATGTCCCAAAATCGCACTAAACGGATATAAATTGCTATAAAACGGTTTAAATTAACTACCTTATGATGTTTTTAACTCCTATAACGAGTAGAAACATGACCGGAGAAATATAACTGGCTACACTAATGCTTGGAAAAAGAGTAGGTCGGTGTCCACCGCGCGCCTGACGCATCTGGAAAAGAGTTCCTACCTACACGTGTTTTTGTTTTATAGGGGCTGTGATTGCGCAATCGATACCATTCAAATCGTCATCACGTAAAGGCATCCAGGGGAAGACGTAAGCAGTGTCTGTATACTCATAGCAATAACAGTGGCCTTTTAACTGACTCCAGATCAGGGGCCAAAATGTGTGAAATCTGACTCCATGTCAGGGAAATTGCTGTAGAATGAGTTCTGTTCCACTCAGAGACAAAATTTCAACGGCTATAGAAACTAGAGACTGTTTTCTATCCAATAATAATAATAATATGCATATTGTACGATCAAGAATTTAGTAGGAAGCCGTTTCAAAAATTACACGATTTCCATAAATAGTGACAACAGCACCCCCTAGCCTCAACAGGTTAACAACACTGTAATGAGGGCTGTGTACATAGAGTCTGGGAAAGCTCAGTTTTAACAACACTGTAATGAGGGCTGTGTACATAGAGTCTGGGAAAGCTCTGTTTTAACAACACTGTAATGAGGGCTGTGTACATAGAGTCTGGGAAAGCTCTGTTTTAACAACACTGTAATGAGGGCTGTGTACATAGAGTCTGGGAAAGCTCTGTTTTAACAACACTGTAATGAGGGCTGTGTACATAGAGTCTGGGAAAGCTCTGTTTTAACAACACTGTAATGAGGGCTGTGTACATAGAGTCTGGGAAAGCTCTGTTTTTGCAAAAAATCATCCAGCATTGGCATGAAAATATGTCTAAGCTGGGGCCAAAAATCTTTGTAGAACTCTCTGGGAAATCCGTCTGGGCCTGGGGACTTGTTAGGTGGCATGGAGGTAATTGTCTCTAGGACCTCCTCAGGAGTGAAGGGGGAGTTGAGATCTTCTTGGTTGGTCTCTGATAGTTTTTGTAGTGAGATTCCCTCTAGGAAGTAATGGAGTTCTATGTTTACTCTCAGAAGTTTGTAATTTGTAGTAAAAATCAGGATTCTATGTCACCTCGTCATCTGCTGTTTTGACGGCCATGTTTGTACACTCTGACTGCTCTTTTCTTAATTGGTATGCAAGAAATCTGCTTGGTCTTCTGCTATACTCAAGGTATTTCTGTTAATAAATAAATAAAACATATATATCATCAGTTTAGTCCAAGTTTAGTTTGAATTTGTCTGCTTTAAGTTGACTCCAGGAGGCGCTGTCTGGGGATTGGTTATGTAAGTTTTAGCAGCGTGACAGCTCCCTCTCAAGATCTAGCCTGTGTGCTTCCATTTCTTTTTTCTCAGAGGAAACATATGCAATTAGATGCCTTCTTAGTGTGGTTTTGTGCAGTGTCCATCATTGTGGCCGGAGAAACAGGACTGTCTTTGTTGTCTTGTGTGTAGTCGTCTATCCATGTCGTTACCAATGTATGGAATGCTTCGTTTGATGACATGGAGGTGTTGAATTTCCATCTCTTTGACCTCGGGATGTTTTTACGGAGGTCAAAGCGGAGGTGGACAAAGGCGTGGTCTGAAAGTGCTATCGGTCCCATTGTACAAGTGGCCGATCTCAATGGAATCTTCAGGATATAAATGTCATCTATACGAGAGTAGGTGTTGTGGACATTAGAGTAGTATGTATAGATGAGCTATTAGTCTCTCTCCAGGTATCTATCAGTCCCATCTCTTTAATTAGACACTTCAACATCTTTGCCCATCTAGGGTTTATGGTGGGGACTTGTCCAGGGTTGAGTTGACGGGTACAATTAAAATCTCCAGCCGTCACTCCAAAGGTAACAATGCTCATTGAACAGGGTTATTATTTTCATCATGAAAGCAGGTGTATCTGTGTTAGGGGCATATATATTTAAGGTTGTATTGGCAAACAATTACTGTGATCCAGTTATCAGAATAAATCTCCCCTCTTGATCAGATATGTTGATGTCAATTATGAATAGAACATTCTTAATGATAAGTATGGCTGTACCTCTACTGTTAGTATGGCTGTACCTCTACTGTTAGTATGGCTGTACCTCTACTGTTAGTATGGCTGTACCTCTACTGTTAGTATGGCTGTACCTCTACTGTTAGTATGGCTGTACCTCTACTGTTAGTATGGCTGTACCTCTACTGTTAGTATGGCTGTACCTCTACTGTTAGTATGGCTGTACCTCTACTGTTAGTATGGCTGTACCTCTACTGTTAGTATGGCTGTACCTCTACTATTAGATTTGAAGAATGAGAAATACACCTGTCCAACCCAAGCTCTGCAGAGTTTAGCATGTTCAGCATCATAGAGGTGTGTATCTTGTAATAGTGCAATGTCTACTCTTTCCTTTATGAGGGCACATAGTACCTTTTATCCATTTTATTGCATGACCTAGACCATGGCAGTTTCATGGCAGTAGATTTAAGGTTCTAATCAACTTCATCGAAAAGTAATCAAACTCTAGTGCAAGTCATCTCTGGGTATAGGTGGATAATAGTTACAGCTGCGATCACATAAATGAAAAACAAGCAGTAAAAAAAAAAATAATCTCATCCTCTCCACCCTGTAAGTGACAATGAAGACACTGTAGATCCAGACCACAGTAAAACAGAGAGGGAGAAAAAAAGTTAATGAAATCAATAGCCCAGCCTACAAATACATCCCCCAAGGACATAGGCCTAATCATTTGAACAAATTAAAACAGAATTGAGGGAGCAAATCCCTGAGAGGGATCTATAGGATAAGATGTTTGTTATTATTAAAACTAAATATCAACAGGACAACAACTTCTCCATCAACGTGATCAAGACAAAGGAGATGATTGTGGACTACAGGAAAAGGAGGACCGAGCACGCCCCCATTCTCATCGACGGGGCTGTAGTGGAGCAGGTTGAGAGCTTCAAGTTCCATGGTGTCCACATCACCAACAAACTAACATGGTCCAAGCACACCAAGACAGTCGTGAAGAGGACACGACCAAACCTACTCCCTCTCAGGAGACTGAAAAGATTTGGCATGGGTCATCAGATCCTCAAAAGGTTCTACAGCTGCACCATCGAGAGCATCCTGACTGTTTGCATCACTGACTGGTATGGCAATTGCTTGGCCTCCGACCGCAAGGCACTACAGGGGGTAGTGCGTACGGCCCAGTACATCACTGGGGCAAAGCTTCCTGCCATCCAGGACCTCTATACCAGGCGGTGTCAGAGGAAAGCCCTAAATATTATCAAAGACTCCAGCCACCCTAGTCATAGACTGTTCTCTTTGCTACCGCACGGCAAGCGGTACCGGAGCGCCAAGTCTAGGTCCAAGAGGCTGCTAAACAGCTTCTACCCCCAAGCCATAAGACTCCTGAACATCTAATCAAATGACTATTCAGACTATTTGCATTGCCTGCCTAGGTGGAACCCTTTGGGGAGTCGGTCTTGCAGGTAGTGGATCAGTGGCATGTTTCTCTATGGGCCTGTCGTTGGAAAGATGGAGCCACTCTGTGAGTTTGTCTTGCAGGTAGTGGATCAGTGGCATGTTTCTCTATGGGCCTGTCGTTGGAAAGATGGAGCCACTCTGGGAGTTTGTCTTGCAGGTAGTGGATCAGTGGCATGTTTCTCTATGGGCCTGTCGTTGGAAAGATGGAGCCACTCTGTGAGTTTGTCTTGCAGGTAGTGGATCAGTGGCATGTTTCTCTATGGGCCTGTCGTTGGAAAGATGGAGCCACTCTGTGAGTTTGTCTTGCAGGTAGTGGATCAGTGGCATGTTACCCTCTTCTTTTTTGGAGAAGTTTAATAGAAAACCGTTATTGCTTCACCCAATATTTTCCAGGTCCTCTGTTATCTTGTACATTTCACCTACTTTTCTCCTTGAGAACTACCTTAGTTTGAAATGTTAGAGAGCAAATGGAGAACTTTCAACGCTAAGACAATGTTATTAAAATTAACTAATATTTTCCTGTACAGGTAACTGATAAAGTCCTTCAATATAATCCTCCTACATGGTGAAGAGCAGATGACCACTGAAGGTGCTGTGGCGATATTCATCATCGTATATCTTTCTCCCAGCCCAGAGATGCATGTAAACCACATCTCCTACCTCCAGCAGCAGTGACACTCCATTAGAGGAATTAATAGTACCACTAGCTTGTGCAGCATGTGCAATAGCTATATGATGTCCATTCTTATGCAAGACTGCAGTTGTATAAACTGAACTATCACCCAATCCATAGATGTAAAACCTGAAGAGGTAGAGTCCTCTCACTGGTGCTGTGAAGATCCCTGTATCAGAACACAACATTCACATAGAAACAGTCATCAGAGATGATACGAGGACAGAGGATTATTAATAACTATGTTTTCACACAGACTTATAAATACTGATGATATGAATATAGTGTACCTGTAGTGGGGTTATAAGCATTGCCAATGTTTGAGTAGATATTTCTGTAGACCAGGGTGATTGCAGTGTTGAAGGGTCCAATGTGTCCTTTTTGACCAGGTACTGCTAGTGAGGCTGAGAAAGCCACCTTCCTGTCTGTGGGACAGAGATGAGGCAGCACTACTTTATCTAACTGGACACTAGTTGGTGTAGATTAGACATGTTATCAACAATAAGGTCAGTCATTCAGACCATATATATATATATATTAATAGTGTCAGAACTAATACTTCATTTCCCTCCCATTACCTTGACTGTTTCTCTTCAGAACTTCAACGTGTCTCTCAGTGATGTCAGAACGAGTCTCCATGGAGTTTAGTTTCACTGCTTGTGCTGAAATCAGATACATGATCAATAAACAAGTCAGTGAGATTTAGTATAAATGACTCATGATGTCATCTTAATTAGTATAAAATACACCTTGGGTCTGAACCTAGACTCAGATTAAGACCTTCGTGTTACAACAACAGCTATGAAAGAGATCATTATGATTTACCTTCATTCATTTTGATCAGTTCCTCCACTTTGGATTTCAGCTGGACTTTCAGTTCCTCCACCTGGCTCTCACTGGCTGTCAGTCGGCTCTCACTGTCTGTCAGTTGGCTCTCACTGGCTCTCAGTCGGGCCTCCATGGCTCCCAGTTCAGTCTTTGTGTGTCTCAGCTCAACTCTCTGCTCTGCCATCATGGTGCTCATCTCTCTCAGCACAGTGTGAATGTCAGGCTGGCAGGTTTGCTGGCTGTGTGTTAATGCAGCTTCAGCTCTCTGTTTGTCAGTCTGAATGTCATTCCCTCTGCTCTCTCTGTCCTCATAGTCAACCTGCTGGATCTCATTCACACTGACTCCATCTCTGTCTTTGTGGACCTGGGCTCCAGACAGACAGCAGTGCAGCAACACCAGCAGAGATACAACACTCTTCATTCTCATTCCTGGATGATGATGTCCTCTTCTTGTGGTTATTTCTGCTGTTATTTTGGAGTCTCAGTTGTCCCCTTTATATCCTGTCCTCTTCAACCATGACCTGGTGATAACTGGGACACGTGTAGATATGAAGTCTAACAACAAGGTGGTAAATCAAACTGATTACTTTAATTTGATTTCTGTGGTCCTGTATTAACCACATTACCCGGCAAACACATCAAATAATGCCTAAATGTCAACATCAGATTTATAATATAATTAGCTTGGTTCTTTGGTCTCATTTGTTATTAAAATAGATTAGAAAATAATAGAATCACTGTATGTTTTCCATCTAACTTTATTACTTCATGAGAGTCAAAGTTGAAGGCTGATGCTCCCCAATTGGCGATGGGCTTAAGTAAGTAGGTTTTAATTCATAATATAACATTCTAATCATTAGGTTTGGAAGTGAATGAATGATTTACAATCAAATATTTTCCATTAACAAAGTAAAACAGAAATGTGCCCTCTCAGCAAAAAGCCACATGGCGGTATAAGGTATCAACAAGCCACATGGTGGTATACGGTATCAACAAGCCACATGGCGGTATACGGTATCAACAAGCCACATGGCGGTATACGGTATCAACAAGCCACATGGCGGTATACGGTATCAACAAGCCACATGGCGGTATACGGTATCAACAAGCCACATGGCGGTATACGGTATCAACAAGCCACATGGTGGTATACGGTATCAACAAGCCACATGGCGGTATACGGTATCAACAAGCCACATGGCGGTATACGGTATCAGCAAGCCACATGGCGGTATACGGTATCAACAAGCCACATGGCGGTATACGGTATCAACAAGCCACATGGCGGTATACGGTATCAACAAGCCACATGGCGGTATACGGTATCAACAAGCCACATGGCGGTATACGGTATCAGCAAGCCACATGGCGGTATACGGTATCAACAAGCCACATGGTGGTATACGGTATCAACAAGCCACATGGCGGTATACGGTATCAACAAGCCACATGGCGGTATACGGTATCAACAAGCCACATGGTGGTATACGGTATCAACAAGCCACATGGCGGTATACGGTATCAACAAGCCACATGGCGGTATACGGTATCAACAAGCCACATGGCGGTATACGGTATCAACAAGCCACATGGCGGTATACGGTATCAACAAGCCACATGGCGGTATACGGTATCAACAAGCCACATGGCGGTATACGGTATCAACAAGCCACATGGCGGTATACGGTATCAACAAGCCACATGGTGGTATACGGTATCAACAAGCCACATGGCGGTATACGGTATCAACAAGCCACATGGCGGTATACGGTATCAGCAAGCCACATGGCGGTATACGGTATCAACAAGCCACATGGCGGTATACGGTATCAACAAGCCACATGGCGGTATACGGTATCAACAAGCCACATGGCGGTATACGGTATCAACAAGCCACATGGTGGTATACGGTATCAACAAGCCACATGGCGGTATACGGTATCAACAAGCCACATGGCGGTATACGGTATCAACAAGCCACATGGTGGTATACGGTATCAACAAGCCACATGGCGGTATACGGTATCAACAAGCCACATGGTGGTATACGGTATCAACAAGCCACATGGCGGTATACGATATCAACAAGCCACATGGTGGTATACGGTATCAACAAGCAACAGCTGAAAGATCTTTGTCTTGTGTTGATGGATGGTGGTGTGAATGTGTGCACGTTGCTGATGTTAGCACTAGTCTGTGTGTGTGTCTGTCTGTGTGTTTGTGCGTGTGCATGTACAGATATGAAGCCTAACAACAAATTGGTAAATCAAACTGATTCACCTCATGATTACTTTCATCAGATTTTTATGGTCCTGTAATAACCATGTGACACAGCAAACAGAACATAGACATGCCTATTTAATAATACTATGTGTTATTATTTCAAGAGATTCCATTCTATTTATTTGGTATGAAAGTCTATAATTGATTTATAATCCTATTTTCCATCACAAAGGTCAGGAAGGAATGTGCTCTCTCTCATCAAAAAACGAATTTAATGAAATTGCAGTATCAACAAACGTAACCTGAATGACCTTTGGTTTGTGTTGATGGTGGACATGTTTTTAGATGAACATATCAGTCCTCATGTGTTCACATGTGCAAGTGTGTGTGTGATAGTACTCTGATACACACAGGGGAGTTTCCGTAAAGTGAAACCTTCTCTAACACTGCTCTTTTATAAACTTTACGTCTCTAACCTTCTCTAACACTGCTCTTTTATAAACGCTACGTCTCTAACCTTCTCTAACACTGCTCTTTTATAAACGCTACGTCTCTAACCTTCTCTAACACTGCTCTTTTATAAACTTTACGTCTCTAACCTTCTCTAACACTGCTCTTTTATAAACTTTACATCTCTAACCTTCTCTAACACTGCTCTTTTATAAACTTTACGTCTCTAACCTTCTCTAACACTGCTCTTTTATAAACGCTACGTCTCTAACCTTCTCTAACACTGCTCTTTTATAAACGCTACGTCTCTAAACTTCTCTAACACTGCTCTTTTATAAACTTTACGTCTCTAACCTTCTCTAACACTGCTCTTTTATAAACGCTACATCTCTAAAAAGCTTTCGCTATCTTTTTCTCTTCTTTTTTTCTCATTTTATTCAACTGTTACCATGCACCTTTTGAATTAACTGGATGATAACACGTTACTGTATGCTGAGTCATGCTAACTGGACATCAACGTTATGGTACCGTATATACTGTATTATGAGTCATGCTAAGTGGACATTAATGTTACTGTGCCGTATATGGAAAATCTGACCATAATTCTATCCTCCCGACTCCTGCTTACAAGCAATAACTAAAGCAGGAAGTACCAGTGACTTTCTCAATACGGAAGTGGTCAGCTGACGCGGATGCTACGCTACAGGACTGTTTTGCTAGCACAGACTGGAATATGTTCCGTGATGCATTCAATAGCATTGAGAAGTATACCACCTCAGTCATTGGCTTCATCAATAAGTGCATCGACGACGTCATCCCCACAGTGACTGTACTTACATATCCCAACCAGAAGCCGTGGATTAAAGGCAACATCTGCACCGAGCTAAAGGCTAGATCTGCCGCTTTAACGGAGGGGCACACTAATCTGGACGCTTACAAGAAATCCCGCTATGCCCTCAGATGAACCATCAAACAGGCAAAGCATCAATAGAGGACAAAGATTGAATCCTACTACACCAGCTCTGATGCTCGTCGGATGTGTCAGAGCTTGCAAACTATTATGGACTACAAACGGAAATCCAGCCGTGAGCTGCCCAGTGGCGCAAGCCTACCAGGCGGACTAAATGCCTTTTATGCTCGCTTCGAGGCAAGCAACACTGAAGGATGCATGAGAGCACCAGCTGTTCTGGACAACTGTGTGATCACGCTCTCCATAGCCAATGTGAGCAAGACCTTCAAACAGGTCAACATTCAAAAGGCCGCGGGCCAGATGGATTACCAGGACGTGAACTCAGAGCATCATCTGACCAGCTGGCAAGTGTCTTCACTGACGTTTTCAACCTCTCCCTGACCGAGTCTGTAATACCTACATGTTTCAAGCAGACCACCATAGTCCCTGTGCCCAAGAAAGCGAAGGTAATGCCCCGTAGCACACGTCGGTAGCCATGAAGTGCTTTGAAAGGCTGGTCATTGCTCACATCAACACCATCATCCCAGAAACCCTAGACCCACTCCAATTCGCATACCACCCAAACAGATCAACAGATTATTAATCTCAATCGTACTCCACACTGCCTTTTCCCAACTGGACAAAAGGAACACCTATGTGAGAATGCTATTCATTGACTACAGCTCAGAGTTCAACACCATAGCGCCCACAAAGCTAATCACTAAGCTAAGGACGCTGGGACTAAACACCTCCCACTGCAACTGGATCCTGTACTTCCTGACGGGCCGCCCCAGGTGGTAAGGGTAGGTAACAACACATCTGCCACGCTGAGCCTCGACACGGGGGCCCCTCAGGGGCGTGTACTTAGTCTCCTCCTGTACTCCCTGTTCACCCACGACTGTATGGCCAAGCATGACTCCAGCACCATCATTAGGTTTGCTGACGACACAACAGTGGTAGGCCTGATCACCGACAATGATGAGACATCCTATAAGAAGGAGGTCAGAGACCTAGCAGTGTGGTGCCAGGACAACAACCTCTCCCTCAACATGAGCAACACAAAGGAGATGATCGTGGACTACAGGAAAAGGAGTGCCGAACACGCCCCCATTCACATCGACAGGGCTGTAGTGGAGCGGGTCGAGAGCTTCAAGTTCCTTGGTGTCCACATCACTAACAATATATCAACGTCCAAACACACCAAGAAAGTTGTGAAGAGGGCACGGCAAGGTATTTTCCCCCTCAGGAGACTGAAAAGATTTGGCATGGGTCCCCAAGTCCTCAAAAAGTTCTACAGCTGCACCATCGAGAGCATCTTGACCAGTTGCATCACCGCCTGGTATGGCAACTGCTCGGCATCCGACGTAAGACGCTACAGAGGGCAGTGCGTACGGCCCAGTACATCACTGGCCCAGTACATCACCTATATACTAGGCGTTGTCAGGGGAAGGTCAAAAAAATGGTTAAAGACTCCAGTCATCCAAGTCATAGACTGTTCTCTCTGCTACCGCACTGTAAGCGGTACTGGAGCGCCAAGTCTAGGTCCAAAAGGCTCCTTAACAGCTTCTAACCCAAAGCCATAAGACTGCTGAACAATGAATCAAATGGCAACCGGACTATTCTTACCTTGACTAACCTGTACCCCAGCACATTGACTCAGTACCAGTACACCCTGTATGTATATAGCCTCATTGTTGTTATTTTATTGTGTAACTTTTTTCCCCCCTTTTTCTTTTGATTATTTAGTAAATATTTCCTTAACTCTATTTTCTTAACTGCATTGTTAGGTAAGGGCTTGTATGTAAGCATTTCTACACCTGTTGTATTCGGCGCATGTGACAAATACCTTTGATTTCATATACTGTATGCTGAGTCATGCTAACTGGACATTAACATTACTGTACCATATATACTGTATGCTGAGTCATGCTAACTGCACATCAACGTTACGGTACCGCATATACTGTATGCTGAGTCATGCTAACTGGACATCAACATTACGGTACAGTTTAAACGGTATGCTGAGTCTTGCTAACTGGACATTAAACATGTGTGAGTTATTGCAGTCAGTTTGGATAACAGCTCCTATGAATGATTACAACACCCATACCTAACCCCACTCTCCCGCTTGGGAAACCAACATCTTAACCACTAGGCCAAGTGGCAATTTACCCTTTGGGCCAAGGGTGACATTGATTTGAAGCAGCAGGCAGGGCTATGCGAGTCCGAATGTCGCGAATGTGAGTCCGACTCACCTCCACTACATCACCGTATAGTTACTTACTATTTTCCTCAACTGCAAGGGTTAGAGTTTGGGTTAAATGTAAAGTAATAATGGGATTATAGTGTGTGTGTTTAAATCAGTTTGATTTTATATTCGGCTGGTGTGTGTTTTTTCCTTTTAATGGGGGGCTGAACTTCCTGATTTAGCATCGGTTTAAATTCTCCTGATTTAGCATCGGTTTAAATTCTCCTGATTTAGCATCGGTTTCAATTCTCCTGATATAGCATCGGTTTAAATTCTCCTGATTTAGCATCGGTTTAAATTCTCCTGATTTAGCATCGGTTTAAATTCTCCTGATTTAGGAAATGTGACTGATAATAAGATTTGGGTTGTGGAGGCGTGCTTTGATGTGTGTGTCTCTTGTGTGTTCTAACGTGGGAAGCGTTTGTATTTTCACACTGCCAAAACAGCACACAGTTACAGTCACTCACCCTTCTAGATAACTTGAAACAGTCTAACCAGTTATTGTGTCTGGAAGTAGCCTGGACAAGCTACTGTAGCAAGCTAGCCAACTTCTTTCACCAATTAGCTTCAGCCGGGCAGGTGTGCGAGAAAAGTTGGTTTGACTTTGGATAGCCTATCTCTGGGGCTAGTTAGGGACCGTCAATAAATTACACAATGTAAATGGGACAATATTTTAATGTTGCACACATTTTAGTCTCATTAAATTATTTATTAAATCATTAAATCAATATTAAATCAATATTTGTAAATTAATTTCTACAATTTATAGTTGATTTGAGGTTTTTAAGTCATTGAAAGTTGGACATATTGACATTTAAAAATATTGTCCCGTGTACATTGTGTCATTTACTGATGGTCCTTAACTAGCCGCATAGGGATATCGAATGTCAAACCAAATTGACGATATGAATTACAATTGGGTCTCGTGCAGCTACTCTGAATTGATGATTACATGGGTGCTGCTAGCTGTGGGCAGGCTTGAAATAAACCAGAGGAAAACTCTTACAGTCCCTTTCTTTCCATGACATACTTTCCCCCCCTAAATATCTGAGTTTTGGCGAGAATTACTTTATGACCAAAAATGATCCTATTTCCACTTTGTAGTCCATGTTGACAGTGGAATACATGTTTCTGAATCATATCGATGCCACGTAGGACGTGTTCAAATGGAGAAGTTGCTTATTAAGTTCAGTAGTTCTTAAGTGAAAATGACATTACCCAGGAGGCACTGGACTCCACAAACTGGCTCAGTGTCAGAACTGTAATCTCCTTTATAGACCGGGAATATAACTGTCAGAACAGATAACATTTAGGAAATACAGTCAGGTATTTCATTCAAAGATGCGTCGAGGGCGCCGAGCACTGCACTTCCCACAATGCGCCTTTTAAAGGCTATTTCCCTGACGTTCGCATCCAAGATAAAACGCAGAGGCACACGGCTCAAGAATAAATTACCTTTAAAAGGCTCATTGTTGATAGTAAGTGTACAGACTTGTGTTAATCTGATACAAACAGTGGAGGCTGCTGAGGGGAGGACGGCTCATAATAATGTCTGGAATGGAGTGAATGGAATGGTATCAAAACACATTCCATTCCATTCCGGCCTTTATTATGAACTGTCCTCCCTTCAGCAGCCTCTACTGGATACAACCATATATATCTACTAACAACAAGCATCAATACATTAACTCTTGTCTCCGGACTCCCACTAGGAGCTAAAAGGCAACCAAACAATACAGTTGAGGAATTTAACCGTTTTATATTTACATGAAAAAAAAAAAGAAATGAAGTTCACCCCATCTCAGAAATGCTTTCTTGTATTTTATTGTGATGGGAAGTCATAAAAAAATGGAGCAAAACAAATTAAAATAAAACAACTATAAAAACAAACAGATTAAACAGGAAATGTATAAAACAAATTGTAGCATCTGACATATAACAGTACAACGTAACAAATTGGCACAAAACAGAACGACAAAGGGTATGAGAATCTAATTTTGGCTTTGAAAAAAGAAATAGGAGTTCCGTACATCTTCATAACGAGATCAATCCTTCATTACAACAGCAAGGACTCATGCGTTTTAGTCACACAGTTCGTTTTCAGTAGCTTCATATCACAGTAAGAACAGGTCAGTCTAACCAGCGAGCCTGATGGATGAAACGCTTTCCGTTTCTCTCTTCGTTTATTTCTTCTTTTCATGTTAATACTTTTTCAAAACAAACTTCATAGCCCCCAGAGCGCCACTTCCTACTCTGGATTCAATGACCTTCAAATCATTTTTCATACTAAAATATATTATTGTATCAATTCACACTACACTATTGTACACTACAATGTGTGTAATAAATAAGCATAAAGAAATAGAAAAATAAGACACGTAAATATAAAAAGTCCTCTAAAAACTAAACAGGTACGCTTTCCTCATGGAAAAGGTTTCTAATACTGCCATTGTTGAAAACATACACAGGACACACACATATAAAAAACTAAAAACTAAAAAGAAAATAATTCTGTAACACTGTAAAGGTCAAATCAACTGAAACACTTCATAAAACACAGGGATCACATTCACTAATGTTTGTTACCTGAAGTGCGGGTTAGCTTGCCACCATTTTGTAAAACAAGTGCACTCATCTAATAATGTCTGATGCTCCAACACAGGAATATCCCCTTAAATCCTGTAAAAACCTTTTTGATATTCGTCCTATTCTCTCTCTGTTCATCTTTGTTCACGCACACACGAAGGAGTCCTTTTCATGCTATCGTCTTGTATTCCCTACTGTACTACTTTTAACCAGAGCCCTATAGTGCACTATAAAGGGAATACTGAAGTGTGCCATTTGGGACGAAACCCAACTGAACTAGTGAAAATGAGTCCAACCAAGTAAACAAACGTGAATCAATATGGGCCTTGAAAATACATACTGACTACATCCGTTGGGGTACAAAGAACACTGTTCAATGGCACTTACAGCACACAGGTCTGGTCTTGCATAAGGCTGGAGATATTGGGGCGGGGTAGAGCACATATCTACACCCCTCCTACTTCATATGACCCTACGACACTGATGGTCACTGATTTAAAAACTAACCAAACCAACTGATAACTAGGGTTACGTCCCAATAATCTCTCCTTTCTCTAAAAGTGTGCACTTGATAACTTCCCTTCAAGGACTTTGAAAGGAAATGACTGGTGTAAGAAATATTGTGTAAAATGCTATAATCTAGCTAGCCCAGGTCTCCACCAATCCAATGCTTTTAGATTTATGGGGATCAGTGAACAGGTTCCCCCCTCAAGAGGAAGGAGAGATTATTGGGACACAAACAAGGACAAGCATGGTTAAGAATGCTGGCTTTGAGGTTGTCACACTACTTTTCCCTGATAGGACAGTTTGGTTATGATGTCAGACAGATATCACATCAACCCCCCCCCCCCCACCCCCCACCCCCACATAGCCTGGTCCCAGATCTGTTTGTACTCTTGCCAATTCCATTGCTGTCCTTGTCAAGCCAAACATGGCAGTGAATAATGAGGAGTTGGCATGATAGCACTAACATACTGGCACTCAGGCTAACCCCTCCCACCCATACCAGGCTAACCCCTCCCACCCATACCCCCAGAATCCTCTTTTCTTCTTAATGTTAACAAACCAACTGAAAACAAAATGCTATGCTAGCGTCAGCTAACGAAGAGGATGTACAGCTAGTGTGAACAGAATAATACTGAAGGGTGGACAACACATCATGAGGCATGGCGTATCCATGGGTAAACCAGGATTACTGTAGTGCAGTTGTTTTGTGTTTGTTTTTTTTACAACTCAATAAAATACTGATTTTAGCAAACATCATCATTGGCAATAAAAATGTATAGAAATGTTTCTTCAACTGTACAGATTAAAAGGTTAAAACAAGAGTGGCAAAATGAGTCAAAAATAACACTGACAAACAGAAATGACCTGGGATCAGATGTCTCACTCTCAGTAACAAAATAATTGAAAGGTCAGCTGTAACGTAAAAAAAAGAAAAGTATAATACGTCTATAAACAAGGTAACACCGATTTTTTTTAACAGGAGAAAAAGTCCCTTCTTTGTAGTCTATCTCAGGCACACCTGGGGTCAACACAGTAGAGGACCGACACACAGCACCAACACGGCACCATGGTTGTTTTATCTCTTCTTTTGACCACAACACAAGATTTTCCTCTCCTGCTACTTGACACCTAGGATTTCCATTTTTTTTTGTCAGGGAATGTATTTTATTCATTCACCGTTCATCTTGCCTTCCTCTGTTTCTTTCTGTCCGGTTTCTAACCCCTCCGCCGGGATGTCCTCCTTGTCCACATGCGGTTCTTTGTCCTCCGTTTCCATAGCTTCCTCTGTTACAAAGATGTCCTTCTCTGCCACTCCTTCCTCCTCCTTTTCCTCCTCTACACCTCCCATCACCTGTACCTCCATCACCTCCTCTTCCTCACACACATCCTCCTGCTGTAGAGACTCCTCTTTACTAACCTCCTCTTCCTCTCTCCTCCCTTCCTCTTCCTCCTCCTGGTGTGCCTCCTCCTCTCTACTCCCTTCCTCTTCCTCCTCCTGGTGTGTCTCCTCCTCTCTCCTCCCTTCCTCTTCCTCCTGTGTCTCCTCCTCTCTCCTCCCTTCCTCTTCCTCCTGTGCCTCCTCCTCTCTACTCCCTTCCTCTTCCTCCTCCTGGTGTGCCTCCTCCTCTCTCCTCCCTTCCTCTTCCTCCTCCTGGTGCGCCTCCTCCTCTCTACTCCCTTCCTCTTCCTCCTCCTGGTGTGCCTCCTCCTCTCTCCTCCCTTCCTCTTCCTCCTCCTGGTGTGCCTCCTCCTCTCTCCTCCCTTCCTCTTCCTCCTCCTGGTGCGCCTCCTCCTCTCTACTCCCTTCCTCTTCCTCCTCCTGGTGCGCCTCCTCCTCTCTCCTCCCTTCCTCTTCCTCCTCCTGGTGTGCCTCCTCCTCTCTCCTCCCTTCCTCTTCCACCTCCTCCTGGTGTGCCTCCTCTCTCCTCCCTTCCTCTTTCTGCTCTTCTTCACACACCTGCTTCTGCTGTACTCCCTCCTCTTCCTCTCTACTCTCATCCTTCTGCTCCTCTTCCTCTCTGCTCACTTCCTTCTCCACCTCTTCCCCTCTGCTCCCTTCCTCCCCCTTCTCTTCCTCTCTGCTCCCTTCCTCCCTCTCCTCTTCCTCTCTGATCTCTTCCTCCTCCTCCTCCTCCTCTTCCTCTCTGCTCCCTTCCTCCCCCTCCTCTTCCTCTCTGATCTCTTCCTCCTGCTCCTCTTCCTCTCTGCTCCCTTCCTCCTCCTCTTGCCTCTCCCCCCCAAACTCCTCCACCTCGTAGATCTCACTCTCCTCGTCATCCTCACCCACTTGCACCACCCGTATGTCGTCCATGCTCATGGCCGCCATGCCCTCCTCTTCCTCCAGCTCCTCCTCACTCTCCCTCTCGTCTGAGTCCAGTTGGGAAGGTGGGGAGGTGGGTCGGCTGTCTGACTGCTGCTCTTCTGTTTGAGGACTCATTTCGGGGCTCATCCCGAGCTGGCGTCCCCCCTGCCGCCCTCCCCGGGGCTCCTTCTTGCAGTAGGAGTATCGGTGGTTCATGTGCTGGCTGTAGGAGCCAGAGTGGGAGAAACACTTGCCACACTTGTCACAGCGGTAGGGCTTCTCTCCGGAGTGCAGTCGCGTGTGTTCTATCAAGTGGTGCTTGTGTTTGAAGGCTTTGTCGCAGATGCCGCACTCATGTGGCCGTTTTCCTGGAAACAGAAACACACGAGAGTTCAGCGTTTCAATCTCTTTCAAACTCATCCAGAAAACAGAAACCAGAAACACACGAGGGTTCAGTGTTTCAATCTCTTTCAAACTCATCCAGAAAACAGAAACACGCGAGGGTTCAGCGTTTCAATCTCTTTCAAACTCATCCAGAAAACAGAAAACACACGAGGGTTCAGTGTTTCAATCTCTTTCAAACTCATCCAGAAAACAGAAACACACGAAGGTTCAGTGTTTCAATCTATTTCAAACTCATCCATAAATTACAACAGAAACACACGAGGGTTCAGCGTTTCAATCTATTTCAAACTCATCCAGAAATTACAACAGAAATCGATTAGAAACCCATTACTCTTGATTTGCACTGTGTGTGTGTGAACTGCTTTTACCATTACATTAGTTCTGCAGCCTGCCTGCCTGGTATCACTTTCTACAATCTACATTACACTGACCTGCCTGCAGCCTGCCTGCCTGGTATCACTTCCTACAATCTACATTACACTGACCTGCCTACAGACTTCCTAACTGTGAAACCAACTGCAAACAATATCATAACAAAAACTGTCACAAATACGTAAAACATTCAAAAAAAATCCCCCTAAAAGGATTCTAGCAGGTCTGTTGCAATGGTAAAATAATTCAGTAAAATAAACAATCATCATTTGTGGAGATGTAGATCAAACTAGCTGCCTGATGCTGATACGTTCTTCTGGACCTGGGTCTCATTGAACCCAGGAAGGAGGGATGAGGGCGTTTCATCCCAGAAGGCACCCTATTCCCTACATAGTGCACTACTTTAGACCATTGCCCTATGGGCCCTCATCAAAAGTAGTTCACTATAAGGGGAATAGGGTGCCATTTGGGACGGCCCATCCAACGGGCCATGAAGCACCGCTCTAGCCCCTTTCTGAAATAGTTTGGACTCTGCCTGCTTGTCCTAAGCCAGGCCAGAGGTGCGTCCCAAATTGCACGGTATTTCCTATTTCCTAAAGAAGTGAATTGCATACAGGAAGGAACCAGGAAATGTGGTCACAATACGGATAAGAGACACATTCTAATACCACGTGTAAAGATATTTCTGAAAATGTGAGCTCAATCAGAATGTGTTCAATATCAGGACAAAGGACAAGTTAGCGGCAGGTCGACACAAGGCTTTCTGAGACCCTTGATATATACGGCCCCTGACCCGTGGATCCTCAGCCAGTGGCCATATTGTTTACCTGTGTGTTCGTATTTATGCCTGAGCAGGGAGCTGCTCTTTTGGAAGATCTTGTCACACAGGTCACAGGAGTACATCCCGCTCTGCAGTCGACGCATCTTCTTCTGCGGAGGGGAAGAGTCTGAGTTATCCTGCTCCTCTACCGTCGACACAACCTCTGAGCTGGTGGCAGACTTCTCCTCCTGTCCGAGAAAAATAATAATAGAATAACAACAATAATAATAATCATCATGTTATTAGGAAGAAGAAGAAGAATTCCATCAAAAACAATAGGTTACAACTAATAATCCTATTTATTTATTTTATTTTAAACACAGTGTTTCCAATGTCAAAGGCCTTTATGTGAGGAGAGATCAGCTGTAGAAAACCCAGAGGGAGTAACTTGGAGAGATCAGCTGTAGAAAACCCAGAGGGAGTAACTTAGAGAGATCAGCTGTAGAAAACCCAGAGGGAGTAACTTAGAGAGATCAGCTGTAGAAAACCCAGAGGGAGTAACTTAGAGAGATCATCTGTAGAAAACCCAGAGTAACTTAGAGAGATCAGCTGTAGAAAACCCAGAGGGAGTAACTTAGAGAGATCAGCTGTAGAAAACCCAGAGGGAGTAACTTAGAGAGATCAGCTGTAGAAAACCCAGAGTAACTTAGAGAGATCAGCTGTAGAAAACCCAGAGGGAGTAACTTGGAGAGATCAGCTGTAGAAAACCCAGAGGGAGTAACTTAGAGAGATCAGCTGTAGAAAACCCAGAGGGAGTAACTTAGAGAGATCAGCTGTAGAAAACCCAGAGGGAGTAACTTAGAGAGATCAGCTGTAGAAACCCCAGAGGGAGTAACTTAGAGAGATCAGCTGTAGAAAACCCAGAGTAACTTAGAGAGATCAGCTGTAGAAACCCCAGAGGGAGTAACTTAGAGAGATCAGCTGTAGAAAACCCAGAGGGAGTAACTTAGATCAGCTGTAGAAAACCCAGAGTAACTTAGAGAGATCAGCTGTAGAAACCCCAGAGGGAGTAACTTAGAGAGATCAGCTGTAGAAAACCCAGAGTAACTTAGAGAGATCAGCTGTAGAAACCCCAGAGGGAGTAACTTAGAGAGATCAGCTGTAGAAAACCCAGAGTAACTTAGAGAGATCAGCTGTAGAAAACCCAGAGGGAGTAACTTAGAGAGATCAGCTGTAGAAAACCCAGAGGGAGTAACTTAGATCAGCTGTAGAAAACCCAGAGGGAGTAACTTAGAGAGATCAGCTGTAGAAAACCCAGAGGGAGTAACTTAGAGAGATCAGCTGTAGAAACCCCAGAGGGAGTAACTTAGAGATCAGCTGTAGAAACCCCAGAGTAACTTAGAGAGATCAGCTGTAGAAACCCCAGAGTAACTTAGAGAGATCAGCTGTAGAAAACCCAGAGGGAGTAACTTAGAGAGATCAGCTGTAGAAAACCCAGAGTAACTTAGAGAGATCAGCTGTAGAAAACCCAGAGGGAGTAACTTAGAGAGATCAGCTGTAGAAAACCCAGAGGGAGTAACTTAGAGAGATCAGCTGTAGAAAACCCAGAGTAACTTAGAGAGATCAGCTGTAGAAAACCCAGAGGGAGTAACTTAGAGAGATCAGCTGTAGAAAACCCAGAGGGAGTAACTTAGAGAGATCAGCTGTAGAAACCCCAGAGGGAGTAACTTAGAGATCAGCTGTAGAAAACCCAGAGGGAGTAACTTAGAGAGATCAGCTGTAGAAAACCCAGAGGGAGTAACTTAGAGAGATCTGTCCACCCGTCAGACACTGACACGCGTGACCTTTCAGACACACGCTACGCTGGGAGCTGCTCATTAACATACAATGGAGGATTCATTCTGCACACACACACACACACACACACACACACACACACACACACACACACACACACACACACACACACACACACACACACACACACACACACACACACACACACACACACACACACACACACACACACACACACACACACACACACACACGCACGGCCCCCTGAGTCTTCCAGGAGGAATCCAACTCAACTCCAGGCTGCGGCAGCTCTAATGTAGTATTAGGTAACAGGGAAGACTGGAGGGAGCCCAAACCATTGAGCCAGGACGGCTTTCTTTTTTCCACAGGCAGAGTAAGCATGAGTCCCAAATGCCACCCTTTTTGGGATGTAGTGCACTACTTTAGACCAGAGCCCTGTCCCAAATGCCACCTTTTTCCCTATGTAGTGCACTACTTTAGACCAAATCCCTAAAGTAGTGCACCATTGGATACCATTGGAGACACAGCCTGACTCCTGAGGGCTGGGTTAGTCAGGTTAGTCAGTAAAGCTGAAGCAGGACAAATAGAAACTCTTTCCACACTACCTATCTCTTAACATTGTCTTGTCTCGCACATAATCATCATTCTGAATAGCTCTTTCACAAACCGACCTGGCAGCCGTTGATTCTGACGGTCTTCTGGGCTCCGTCGGCCCCAGTGGCCCCGCTGCATGCTGTAGTGGTGTATGTGTATGTGAGCTGGGGGATGAGGATGGTCCGTTTGGTGGTGCCGGTGGAGATGGCCCTGAGGCAGGGCACACCGCTGCCCTGGTTGGTGATGGCTACTAGCCGGGTGGTCATTATGTTCACCGGGTTGGGGATGGTCGTTTGGGGGGAGGAGGTGACGTAGATGGTGTTGGTGGTTCCCTGGAGCCCTGGGAGCTGGGCCTGGACTGTCTCCTTCAGGCAGGTGAGGTTGAGGGGCTGCTCCTGTGGGACATGGGGGACCTGGGGCTGTGACTGGGGCTGCTTGGGAAGGGACAGGTCCAGGGGAAGATCTTGAGCCTCGCGTTCAGAGTCGACCTCAGTCTTCACGATGACCAGGCCGCTGGAGGAGAGGTTTAGTGGTGAGGGGGCCGAGGCTGAGACCGAGGGGGACGTCGAGGCAGGGGAACTGTTGGGAGGTTGGGAAGATGATGTCTCCTGTGTTTGGGCTGAGGCATGCTGCTCCTCTATCTCTGTCCTGCTCTTCTCTTGGTCTAGCTGGGTCTCTGTGCTGGAATCTGAAAGTCCAGAGTCATCTGGAGAGGAACCAGGGGGTCCAACCGTGATCTGACCAGACCGCATTTTCTCAAACCACTTCTTGACCACGTCCACGGGCAGGCTGACATTGTCAGAGATCTTGGCCAGCTCTTCCTCGGTAGGCTCGGCGTTTAAGGCGAAGTAGGCCTTGAGGAGTGAGAGCAGATTCTTTAGAGGGTGCTGGCCTGGTGTTATCCCTGCCTCGGCCATGAGGGCGGCGATGGAGGGGTCGAGGGGGGCGTTGACAGGTTGACAATGCTGGACCATGTGCAGTTCATTCAAATCACCAGGACAGTTGTCACACAGTAGACACCTTGTCTTGCCTGTCTGGGCCTTTGGTGTCTCAGCTTCCGTCTCTGTCTCCATCTCTGACTCGCGCTCCGAGTCGGCCGGCTCGGTCTCGTTGATGTTGAGGTCCTGGGGGAGTTTCTCTGTTACTTTGGAGGCTGACTGTGTGTTTGTGGCGCTGGCGGTGTTGGTGTTGGGAGGGGGAGCCTCTTGCTTGAGGAGCTGAGGGGCGGTGGGCTGCTGGGCTGGGCTTGGCTCCAGGCTGTAGTTAATGATGATCTTGGTGGTACCGTCCTGGTCCACGAAGCCAGGCAGGCTGATGGCTGAGATTACCTGCTGGCCAGCCTGTGTCACAAACCCCTGCTTGGAGGTCACCAGCCCGTTGGCCGTCCCCAACACCTGACGCAGCACGTTCCCATCCATGGCCACCTTGGATATAAGAGGACCACCATAGATATAAGTTGTTATCCTCATTTTGCATCATCACACTTTAAAACTTTACTGTTGACATGCTACGTTTAGGACCATATCAACAGTGAACTTTTTGAGTAAAGAGATTAAAATGCATTGTATCCATATGTGTGGTTTATATAGTGCCTTACAAAAGTATTCATCCCCCTTGGCATTTTTCCTATTCTGGTGCATTACAACCTGTAATTTAAATAGATTTGTATTTGTATTTCATGTAATTGACATACACAAAATAGTCCAAATTGGTGAAGTGAAATGAAGAAAATGACTTGTTTCAAAATAAAAAATAAAAAATGTAAACGGAAAAGTGGTGCGTGCATACTGTATTCACCCCTTTGCTATGAAGCCCCTAAATATGATCTGGTAAAACCAATTACCTTCAGAAGTCACATAATTAGTTAAATAAAGTCCCCCTGTGTGCAATATAAATATCACATGATCTGTCACATGATCTCAGTATATATACACCTGTTCTGAAAGGCCCAAGAGTCTGCAACACCACTAAGCAAGGGGCACCACCAAGCAAGCGGCACCATGAAGACCAAGGAGCTCTCCAAACAGGTCAGGGATAAAGTTATGGAGATGTACAGATCAGGGTTGGGTTATAAAAAAATATCTGAAACTTTGAAAATCCCACGGAGCACCATTAAATCCATTACTAAAAAATTTAAAGAATATGGCACCACAACAAACCTGCCAAGAAAGGGCCGCACACCAAAACTGATGGACCAGGTGAGGAGGGCATTAATCAGAGAGGCAACAAAGAGACCAAAGATAACCCTGAAGGAGCTGCAAAGCTCCAACGTGGAGATTGGAATATCTGTCCATAGGACCACTTTAAACTGTACACTCCACAGAACTTGGCTTTACGGAAGAGTGGCCAGAGAAAAGCCATTGCTTTAAGAAAAAAATAAGCAAACACGTTTGGTGTTTGCCAAAAGGCATGTGGGAGACTCCCCAAACATATAGAAGAAGGTACTCTGGTCAGATGAGACTAAAATGTTGCTTTTTGAGCATCAAGGAAAACGCTATGTCTGGAGCAAACCCAACACCTCTCATCACCCCGAGAACACTATCCCCACAGTGAAGCATGTTGGTGGCAGCATCATGATGTGATGATGGTTTTCATCGGCAGGGACTGGGAAACTGGTCAGAATTGAAGGAATGATGGATGTCTTATTTGTTGTGTAAATCAAATGATACAACCCCCCCAAAAAATCTATTTTAATTCCAGGTTGTAAGGCAACAAAATAGGAAAAATGTCAAGGGGGGTGAATACTTTCGCACGCCACTGTAGGTTTTTATAACAATTATAAATCAAATCAAACCTTGAGCATGTTCTGCAGGTCGCTGAGGTTAATACTGATTGGAGACATCAGACCCATGGTAGGCAGTACCACTGCCTGGACCATGCCCTGAGGCAATGCTGTGCCCTGGGGTAGCGTCACGCCACCGTTAAACACCGTCCCATTAGTCCCCGTCGCCCCGTTAGGCGCCATCACCACCGGCTTGAACTCATAGTCCACAGGCTCAGATTTGATCTGAGTGTGGGGGAGCTGCTCCTGCAGGGGCTTGCTGTCTGTCTTCTCCCCCAGGAGGAGCACTCGGACTGGGGCCGCGGCGGGGCCAGAGGGCTGGGTCTGGCTGGGGGTCTGGTTGGAGACCTTAATGACTGGGCTGGGGTTGCCGTTGACAGGCACCATGCCAACACACTTCTTACTGCTGATGTGAGAACTGTAGGACCCTGAGTGTGAAAACCTCTTCTTACAGTTTGGGCACTCGTACGGCTTCTCTCCTGCGAAGAAAGAGATGTATATTTCTAGGAAACAGCTGATGTTATGTTCCAAGGGGCATCCTATTACCTAGATAGTGCACTCCATTTGACCAGAGAACCTGTCAGAATAGGGTGCCACTATTTGGGACTCGTTAACAAACAGGCTGAGGTAATAATAGCAACAGAATGACGACACATTGGCCAAGAGCACAGATTCAATAATGATCATAATCAAGACTGAAATAGCAGAGCTGCATATTATAAACATATCACAGGAGAAAAGGTTCAGTACATCTGCACCACCACTGTGAATATAGGTGAGTCCCGGAACTGCATCCCAAATGGCACCCTATTCCCTATGTAGTGCACTACTTTTGACCAGGGCCCATGGTACCCTATTTCCTATGTAGTGCACTACTTTTGACCAGGGCCCACGGTACCCTATTTCCTATGTAGTGCACTACTTTTGACCAGGGCCCATGGTACCCTATTCCCTATGTAGTGCACTACTTTTGACCAGGGCCAATAGGGCTCTGGTCAGGAATAGGGTACTCTTTAGGATGCAGACACAACCCACTGGGGTCACACTGCTTGAATCAATGTTATTTCCATGAAATTACGTTGAATTGACGTCTGTGCCCAGTGGGTATGAGTCATGATGACGGTGTGTGTGTGTGTGTGTGTGTGTGTGTGTTGTCACGGCGACCGGTGCGATGCCAATTTGACTCACCGCTGTGGATGCGAAGATGCTCCTTCAGGTGGTGCTTATATTTAAAAGCCTTGGAACACTCAGTACACTTGAACTTCCTGTTCCCCCCTGTTGTTATCGTTGTGGTGGTGGTCTGGGGTACATGACGCTGGCAGACAGACAGGACAGACAGCGGTGAGTGGATGGGATGTTTTGTAACGTCAGTATCCTGTCTAAAGAGTACTGTTACTGTCTGAAGGATGTGCTTTCATTCCCAGTAAAACAGTAATAGACATATTTGTCTTGAATTACAGACACATTCATCAAATTTAAAAAAAACAGGCTAAATGGAGAATTCAAATAATACTGAAAAAAGGCAGGAAATCTGTGAGTCCTCCAACCACAGGGACATGGACATAGACAAGGACAGAAACAGGGACAGAGAAGATACTGGGACAGAGACAAGGACGGAGACAGAAACCGAGACTAGGACAGAGACAGGAACAGAGACAGGGGACATGGACAGAGACAGGAACAGAGACAGGGGACATGGACAGAGACAGGAACAGAGACAGAGATAGGAACAGAGACAGGGGACATGGACAGAGACAGGAACAGAGACAGGGGACATGGACAGAGACAGGAACAGAGACAGAGGACATGGACAGAGACAGGAACAGAGACAGAGATAGGAACAGAGACAGAGACAGGAACAGAGACAGAGATAGGAACAGAGACAGGGGACATGGACAGAGACAGGAACAGAGATAGGAACAGAGACAGGGGACATGGACAGAGACAGGAACAGAGACAGGAACAGAGACAGGAACAGAGACAGGGGACATGGACAGAGACAGGAACAGAGACAGAGGACATGGACAGAGACAGGAACAGAGATAGGAACAGAGACAGAGACAGGAACAGAGACAGGGACAGAGACAGGGGACATGGACAGAGACAGGAACAGAGACAGAGATAGGAACAGAGACAGGGGACATGGACAGAGACAGGGACAGAGACAGGGGACATGGACAGAGACAGGAACAGAGACAGAGATAGGAACAGAGACAGAGACAGAGACAGGAACAGAGACAGGGGACATGGACAGAGACAGGAACAGAGACAGGAACAGAGACAGGAACAGAGACAGGGGACATGGACAGAGACAGGAACAGAGACAGGAACAGAGACAGGGGACATGGACAGAGACAGGAACAGAGACAGGAACAGAGACAGGGACAGAGACAGGAACAGAGACAGAGGACATGGACAGAGACAGGAACAGAGACAGGAACAGAGACAGAGACAGAGACAGGAACAGAGACAGGGGACATGGACAGAGACAGGAACAGAGACAGAGGACATGGACAGAGACAGGAACAGAGACAGAGATAGGAACAGAGACAGAGACAGGAACAGAGACAGAGATAGGAACAGAGACAGGGGACATGGACAGAAACAGAGACAGAGGACATGGACAGAGACAGAGGACAGAGACAGAGACAGGAACAGAGACAGAGATAGGAACCGAGACAGAGGACATGGACAGAGACAAGAACAGAGACAGAGATAGGAACAGAGACAGGGGACATGGACAGAGACAGGAACAGAGACAGAGATAGGAACAGAGACAGAGACAGGAACAGAGACAGGGACAGAGACAGGGGACATGGACAGAGACAGGAACAGAGACAGAGACAGAGACAGAGGAGAGGAACAGAGACAGAGGACAGAGACAGGAACAGAGACAGGGACAGAGACAGGAACAGAGACAGAGACAGGGACAGGAACAGAGACAGGAACAGAGACAGGAACAGAGACAGAGACAGGGACAGGAACAGAGACAGGGACAGAGACAGGAACAGAGACAGAGATAGGAACAGAGACAGAGACAGAGACAGGAACAGAGACAGGGACAGGAACAGAGACAGGGACAGAGACAGGAACAGAGACAGGGACAGGAACAGAGACAGGAACAGAGACAGGAACAGAGACAGAGGAGAGGAACAGAGACAGAGGAAGGGAAGAATCAGGGACAGAGACAAGCACATACACACACACATACACACACATAGGTACCTGTACAGGATCCTTGTGTTGGTTCTTGTGTTGGGTCATATGACAGTCCAGTTGTGTACGGTAGGTGAAGGTGTAGCTGCACTGGGAGCAGCTGAAGTTATCCTCGCTCTTCTCGTGCCGTAGCTTGATGTGGTCCTTCAGGGCCGTGCAGCGCTTGTAGCCCCGTGAGCAGTACGGACAAGTCAGGAGCTGGGAGAGGGTGTCTGGCGTGCCTGGGACAGAGAGGGGGAATTATAGACTATGAAACAAAGAAGATATAAGGGTCTCGATTATGAGGGTCTCAGAATACGTCCCAAATGGCACCCTGTTCCCTAAATAGTGCACTACTTGCATGCGCCCTGGTCCAAAGTAGTGCACCACATAGGGAATAGGGTGCCATTTGGGACGCAACCCTAAAAACAGCCACAGTATGAGGGTCTCCATAAGTGTTGAGTTGTAAAAGGTGCAGTGATGTAACCTACCGGTCTTCTCTGGGACCCCTCTCTCAGGCGCGCTTTTCTGTTTGCCGTCCGGAGCCTTGGGGTAGATGACCGCCGTGTCTCCCTGCTGGATCATCTCCTCTACCAGAGCATCCTTACCCCCCTCCTCTTCCTCCTCCTCATCCTCCTCCTCATCCTCCTCTTCTGAGCCACACTCATCCTTCACTGTAACACAGGAACACAAACCGTTTACAATTACATTACATGTAACAACACGTTTTTTTTGGGGGGGGGGAGGGGGGGTTACAATCTCAAATATGAATGTATAAGAACTCTATGTACATAAAATATGTGTTGACAGGTATGTGGACTAAAATGTCACAGCAGTCAATAGTTGAAACCATGAAGGCTCTAAAATGATTTCTGATCTGGGATGTAGACTGTAAGTAGTCCCGTGCACACATTCCTTCCCTGAGATGACAGTACTCTCCTCTTTCTGTGTGCAGTGTGCCAGTAGACAGCTGGAGGGCGCCACAGGGCCTATGACCTCAACCAGCCTTCATAACTAGCCTTCCCTTTCACACAGCCATGAGTACAGACTACAGTACATTATAGTACAAGTCTCTGGGACAAGATCTCTCTCTCTCTCTCTCTGTGTCTCTCTCTCTCTGTGTCTCTCTCTTTCTCTCTCTCTCTCTGTGTTTCTCTCTATCTCTCTCTGTCTCTATTTCTCCAAGAGGGGGGCCTAGCCCAAACCATAAAAAACAGTCCCAGACCATTATTCCTCCTCCACTAAACTTCACACCACTCCAGCCGACGTTTGGCATTGCGTATGGTGATCTTAGGCTTGTGTGCGGCTGCTCGGCCATGGAAACCTATTTCATGAAGCTCCAGACTGTAACGGGTGACGCTCTCCTCATCCACGGATGAGGTGAGGAGAGAAGGATCTTCAGACCAAAACGCAGGCTTAGGGAAATAAGCCATCTTTATTAACAATGATGATGGCAAAACACGAAACGAAACAAAACACTTTCCAAACTACAAAATAAGAAAACGACGTTGACGCAACCTGAACATAAACTTACATAACTAAACATAAACTTACGTACAGGAAACAGACGACATCGAAACGAAAACGAAACAAACAAACGCTACAGTCCCATGTGGTACGAACATAACATACGGACACAGGAGACAATCACCCACAAACAAACAGTGAGAATGCCCTACCTAAATATGACTCTTAATTAGAGGCAAACGCAAACCACCTGCCTCTAATCAAGAGCCATACCAGGCAAACCAAAACCAACATAGAAACAGATAACATAGAATGCCCACCCAACCTCACGTCCTGACCAACTAACACACAAAAACTAACATAAATAGGTCAGGAACGTGACAGTACCCCCCCCACAAGGTGCGAACTCCGGACGCACCAGCACAAAGTCTAGGGGAGGGTCTGGGTGGGCATCTAACCACGGTGGTGGTTCAGGCTCGGGGCGCGGTTCCCACCCCACCATAATCCATCCTAACTTCCTCCCTCCAAGAATGTCCACCCTCTTTTGACCCCCACAAAATTCCCTTAACAACATATCTAATAGGGACAACACCGGGACAGAGAGATAAATCAAGAAAGAGGGATAGATAAGAATATAGAAGTAGATAAAGATAGAGAGGGAGATCAGGATAGAGGGGCAACTCCGGACTGAAAGGCAGCTCCGGACAGAGAGACAGCTCTGGACTGATGGGCAGTTCTGGGTATCTAGCCTTTTCAGGCTGAAGGTCAGCTCATGGCTGACTGACGAATCTCGACGCTCATGGCTGGCTGACGGCTCTCGACGCTCATGGCAGGCTGACGGCTCTCGACGCTCATGGCAGGCTGACGGCTCTCGACGCTCATGGCAGGCTGACGGCTCTCGACGCTCATGGCAGGCTGACGGCTCTCGACGCTCATGGCAGGCTGACGGCTCTCGACGCTCATGGCGCTCTGACGGCTCTGGCTGCTCATGGCGCTCTGACGGCTCTGGCTGCTCATGGCGCTCTGACGGCTCTGGCTGCTCATGGCGCTCTGACGGCTCTGGCTGCTCATGGCGCTCTGACGGCTCTGGCTGCTCATGGCGCTCTGGCGGCTCTGGCAGATCCTGTCTGGTTGGCGGCTCTGGCAGATCCTGTCTGGTTGGCGGCTCTGGCAGATCCTGTCTGGTTGGCGGCTCTGGCAGATCCTGTCTGGTTGGCGGCTCTGGCAGATCCTGTCTGGTTGGCGGCTCTGGCAGATCCTGTCTGGTTGGCGACTCTGGCAGATCCTGTCTGGTTGGCGACTCTGGCAGATCCTGTCTGGCTGGCGGCTCTAGCGGCTCCTGTCTGGCTGACGGCTCTAGCGGCTCCTGTCTGGCTGACGGCTCTGTAGGCTCATGGCAGACGGGCGGCTTTGCAGGCTCATGGCAGACGGGCGGCTTTGGAGGCTCCTGGCAGACGGATGGCTCAGATGGCGCTGGGGAGACGGATGGCTCAGATGGCGCTGGGGAGACGGATGGCTCAGATGGCGCTGGGGAGACGGATGGCTCAGATGGCGCTGGGGAGACGGATGGCTCAGATGGCGCTGGGGAGACGGATGGCTCTGGCCGGAATATGGCGCACTGTAGACCTGGTGCGTGGTGCCAGAACTGGAGGCACCGTGCTAATGACAAGCACCTTCCTACTAGTGCGGGGAGCAGGGACAGGGCACACTGTATTCTCAAAGCCTACTCTACCCCTGATGCGTGGTACCGGCACTGGTGACGCCGGGCTGAGGACAAGCACATCAGGATTAGTAGGGGGATAATATACAGTGTGTACAGGGCTCTGGAGACGCACTGGTAGCTTAGTGCGTGGGGCCGGAACTGGAGGCACCGGGCTAGATACACGCACTACAGGGAGAGTGCGTGGAGGAGGAACAGGGCTCAGGATACGCACTGGTAGCCTAGTGCGTAGTGTAGACACTGTAGGTACTAGGCTGGGGCGGGGAGGTGGTGCCGGAAATACCGGACCGTGGAGACGTACTGGCACTCTTGAGCATTGAGCCTGCCCAACCTTACCTGGTTGAATGCTCCCGGTTGCCCGACCAGTGCGGGGAGGTGGAATAACCCGCACCGGCCTATGTAGGCGAACCGGGGAAACCATGCGTAAGGCAGGTGCCATGTATACCGGCCCGAGGAGACGCACTGGAGACCAGACGCGTTGAGCCGGCCTCATGACACCTGGCTCAATACTCAATCTAGCCCTACCAGTGCGGGGAGGTGGAATAACCCGCACTGGGCTATGCACTCGTACAGGAGACACCGTGCGCTCTACTGCGTAACACGGCGCCTGCCCGTACTCCCGCTCTCCACGGTAAGCCTGGGAAGTGGGCGCAGGTCTCCTACCTGCCCTTGGCCCACCACCTCCTAGCCCCCCCCCAAGAAATTTTTGGGAATTACTTACGGGCTTTTTCGGCTTCCGTGCCAGACGCGTTCCCTCATAGCTCCGGTTCCTCTCTCCGGTAGCCTCCGCTCTCCTCAGTGCCTCCAGCTGTTCCCATGGGAGGCGATCTCTACCAGCTAGGATCTCCTCCCATGTGTAGACACCCTTTCCATCCAAAACATCGTCCCATGTCCATTGCTCCTTTCTCTCCTGTCCTTTACTCCGTTTAGTTTCCCTTTGCCGCTTGGTCTTAGCTTGGTGGGTGATTCTGTAAAGGCTGTCGCTTTCCTCATCCTCAGAATGAGGTGAGGAGAGAAGGATCTTCAGACCAAAACGCAGGCTTAGGGAAATAAGCCATCTTTATTAACAATGATGATGGCAAAACACGAAACGAAACAAAACACTTTCCAAACTACAAAATAAGAAAACGACGTTGACGCAACCTGAACATAAACTTACATAACTAAACATAAACTTACGTACAGGAAACAGACGACATCGAAACGAAAACGAAACAAACAAACGCTACAGTCCCATGTGGTACGAACATAACATACGGACACAGGAGACAATCACCCACAAACAAACAGTGAGAATGCCCTACCTAAATATGACTCTTAATTAGAGGCAAACGCAAACCACCTGCCTCTAATCAAGAGCCATACCAGGCAAACCAAAACCAACATAGAAACAGATAACATAGAATGCCCACCCAACCTCACGTCCTGACCAACTAACACACAAAAACTAACATAAATAGGTCAGGAACGTGACACAGACGAACAGTTCTTGTGCTGACGTTGTTTCCAGAGGCAGTTTGGAACTCGGTAGTGAGTGTTGCAACTGAGGACAGATGATTTTTACACACTACTTACTTACTCCCGTTCTGTGAGCTTGTGTGGCCTACCACTTCGCGGCTGAGCCGTTGTTGCTCCTAGACGTTTCCACTTCACAATAACAGCACTTACAGTTGACCAGGGCAGCTCTAGCAGGGTAGACATTTGACAAACTAACTTGTTGGAAAGGTGGCATCCTATTTCAGTGTCACATTGAAAGTCACTGAGCTCTTCAGTTAGGCCATTCTACTGCCAATGTTTGTCTATGAAGATCACATGGTGTGCTCAATTTTATACACCTGTCAGCAACGGGTGTGGCTGAAATAGTCCACTCCAATTGAAGGGGTGTCCACATACTTTTGTATATACAGTGCATTTGGAAAGTATTCCGACCCCTTCATTGTTTCTACATTTTGGTGCATTACAACCTTATTCTAAAATATATATTCTTTACCTACACAAAACACACTATAATGACAAAGCAAAAGATCAAATATTGTTATTCTGTCCAACACCTCCTGTCTGAATATTGGACTCCTCACCAATAAGAGAGAGAGCCTCAGGACAGCAACACAACTAGACCCAACCAAATCATGAGAAAAGATAATTACTTGACACATTGGAAAGAATTAACAAAAAAAACGAGCAAACTAGAATGCTATTTGGCCCTAAACAGGGAGTACACAGTGGCAGAATACCTGACTGCGGTGACTGACTCAAACTTAAGGAAAGCTTTGACTGTGTACAGAGCATAGCCTTGCTATTGAGAAAAGTCGCCGTAGGCAGACCTGGCACTCAAGAGGAGTGTCAAGCCTGCTCCCGCTCTACCTCTCTGGCGCCCGAGGCCAGGCTGCCCGTCATTACGCACACCTGTCACCATCATTACGCGCAGCAGCGCTCACTGGACTCACCTGGACTCCTTCACTTTGTTGATCGCCTTCCCTATTTCTGTCTGCTCCTCAGTCTGTTCCCTGTGTCAGCATTAATGTCGTTATGTGTTCATGTCCAGATGCTGTCCTGTCCTGTTCCATGTCCGGTGCTAATTAAATGTTCACTCCATGTACCTGCCTCTTGTCTACCAGCGTCTTTCTTTACAAGAAAACAGGCTATGTGCACACTGCCCACATAATGAGGTGGAAACTGACCTGCACTTCCTAACCTCCTGTCAAATGTATGACCATGTTAGAGACACATATTTCCATCAGATTACACAAAGAATTTGAAAACAAACCCGGTTTTGATAAACTCCCATATCTACTGGGTGAAATACCACAGTGTGTCATCACAGCAGCAAGATTTGTGATCTGTTGTTTATTTATTTTCCCTTTTGTACTTTAACTATTTGCACATCGTTACAAAACTCTATATAGATATAATATGACATTTGAAATGTCTTTATTCCTTTGAAAGTTCAGTGAGTGTAATGTTTACTGTTCATTTTATATTGTTTATTTCACTTTTGTTTATTATCTACTTCACTTGCTTTGGCAATTTTAACATGTTTCCCATGTCAATAAAGCCCCTTGAATTGAATTGAGAGACAGAGAGAGAGAAAAAAAGAGAGACAAAAAGAGAGACAGAAACAGAGAGACAGAGAGAGACAGAAAGAGAGAGACAGAGAGAGACAGAGAGACAGAGAGAGACAGAGAGAGACAGAGAGAGACAGAGAGAGACAGAGAGAGACAGAGAGAGATCGACAAAACAATGTGTTTGAGTTCAAGAGAGAGAGCATATTGTAGTAAATGCAAAACATGTGTTTTCTCTGTAGTTTTAATGAGATTTGGAGCCAGTAATGAGATCATTAAGATTGATTAAAAGGTGACACTAGAGAGGGATGTGACCTGAGGATGTGTGTGTGTGTGTGTGTGTGTGTGTGTGTGTGTGTGTGTGTGTGTGTGTGTGTGTGTGTGTGTGTGTGTGTGTGTGTGTGTGTGTGTGTGTGTGTGTGTGTACACGTTTTATTATACTCGTGAGTACCAGAAGTCCTCACAAGAATAGCAAACCAACTAAAAAGTGAGGACATTTTGCCAGTCCTCACTTGTAAAAAGCCTATTTCAGGGGTTAGATTAGGGGTTAGGATTAGAATTAGGGTTAGGGTTAGTGGTTAGGGTTAGGAGTTTAGGTTGGGGTTTTAAATGGGAAACAATTGTTGGTTCCCAAAAAGTATATTAAGACATAGTTGTGTGTGTGTGTGTGTGTGTGTGATGTGTGATGTGTGTGTGTGTGATGTGTGTGTGTGTGATGTGTGTGTGATGAGATGTGCGTGTTTGTGTGTGTGTGTGTGTGTGTGTGTGTGTGTTTGTGTGTATGTGTGGTGTGTGTGATGTGTGTGTGATGAGATGTGCGTGTTTGTGTGTGTGTGTGTGTGTGTGTGTGTGTGTGTTTGTGTGTATGTGTGGTGTGTGATGTGTGTGTGATGAGATGTGCGTGTTTGTGTGTGTGTGTGTGTGTGTGTGTGTGTGTGTGTGTTTGTGTGTATGTGTGGTGTGTGTGATGTGTGTGATGTGTGTGCGTGCGGGCGTGTTTGTGTGTGTGTGATGTGATGTGTGTGTGTGTGTGATGAGATGTGCGTGTTTGTGTGTCTGTGATGTGTGTGTGTGTGTGTGTGTGTGTGTGTGTGTGTGTGTGTGTGTGTGTGTGTGTGTGTGTGTGTGTGTGTGATGTGTGGTGTGTGGTGTGTGTGTATGTGTGATGTGTGATGTGTGATGTGTGTGTGTGTGTGTGTGTGTGATGTGTGGTGTGTGGTGTGTGAGTGATGTGTGGTGTGTGTGATGTGTGTGTGATGTGTGATGTGTGTGTGAGTGTGATGTGTGTGATGTGTGTGATGTGTGTGATGTGTGATGTGTGTGTGTGTGATGTGGGTGTTTGACCTGAGGACATACTGTCTGGTACACAGCTTTGTTCTTCCCCCGTCACCACCCCTCCTCCACTTCCTCTAATTATCACCACATACTTCTCAATAGGCTCCCAAATCTGATAGAATCCAACCTATTGCCATGGATGGGTTAGGAAGGGTCACTGGATTCTTAGCATGACTGACAGTCAATTAGAGATACCGTTCACAGTCTGAAGAGAAGAGCTCTTATTGGTTTCCTCTGCCAGCTAGTGGAGTCGAAACCATCGCTACGACGACTGAACACTTCTGCAGACAGCGAAAGCATTGCCACAGGGAATTAAGTATTTTAAACGGTGCCAGGACCTGTGCCAGCAGACCACGCCACTTCCTGTTAAGAGAAGCCCAGAAAGGGACCGGTGCAGACTGAGAGAACCATATCATTAGACTAGAATAGAATGAGTGGAATTAGAATCCCCATTCACCAGTCAAATTGCCATGGTCAGAGGTTTGGGCCAGTTCTACTCACTATATTTCTATGGGCTCTGCTGCTGAAGGCCCTCTAATAACAGGAGGGGAGGAGCCCAGGCTCCAGGACCCATGACTTCCCATGACTTCATGCTTTACCAGCATTCCAAAACAACCCTACCTCTCGCTCTACCTCTCTCTCTGCCTCTCTCTCTATCTCTCTCCTACCTCTCCCTCTGCCTCTCGCTCTGCCTCTCCCTCTGCCTCTCCCTCTGCCACTCGCTCTACCTCTCTCCTACCTCTCGCTCTACCTCTCGCTCTACCTCTCTCCTACCTCTCTCCTACCTCTCGCTCTGCCTCTCTCTCTACCTCTCTCCTACCTCTCCCTCTCTCCTACCTCTCCGTCTGCCTCTCGCTTTGCCTCTGCCTCTGCCTCTCGCTTTGCCTCTCGCTCTGCCTCTACCTCTCTCTGCCTCTCTCTCTACCTCTCTCCTACCTCTCCCTCTCGCTCTGCCTCTCGCTCTGCCTCTACCTCTCTCTTCCTCTCTTCCTTTTAATGATGTGCTTTGATCTCTCTGTGATTCATCAGACTTTAGTAATTTCCATTGAAAGTCCCATATGATGGGCAAGCAGTCAGAGCCTCAATGGAACAGGCAGATGTTCAATATCAGTGAGGAGTAAAAACAGGAAATCATCAAACCTGGATTTAAATACTATTGGCACCAATAGAATAGTTGAAAAGGCGAGAATCCCACCCATCTGCCACTCCAGGCAGGCTAGAACAAACACTCAAAGTATTTGAAAGATTTCAAGCTGTATGCAGCAGGAGAGAAATGGGTTGAGAAAGAGATGAAGAGAGAGAGAGAGATATCTGGATAGAGGGAGAGATGGATAGAGAGAGAGAGCGATAGAGAGAGAGAGGGAGAGAGAGTGTGTGTGCGTGTGTCCGTCTGGGCGTGTTAGTGATTTAACAGCTGCCTCAAGCTCCACTGACCTTTGACCTTAACTTCCTGTTTCTTAACATCAGGCCCCAAGCAGCCTCCTGTCCAGGGCCCATAGGGACCACAGAACCAGGCCCGAGTAGTGCACTATCTAGTGAATAGGGTGCTATTTGGAACACAATCGCTAACTTCAGTGTGTAACAATCACTGGTCTCTAGTGTCTGAATAGCTATACATGACAAAGACAATGTGTTGATCTCTGGAGCTTTGGGAGAAAAGGCAGGTGCCAGACATACATTACCTACAAATGGTACTGTGTAGTACAATTGACCAACTTAATTTAAGAAAGTTATGTTGTTTGACAAGCTCGTTCATTAACCGAGTTTAACATCGACTCGACCCGCCGATGGACTGTTCTATTATCCATGGTGGAATTTTGATTTAAACCGGTAATCAACATGGAAAGTGTTTAATTCCTAAAAACAGCATAAGTGTAGAATGTGACAGGTTGACATTTATTGGGATGAATCTTGTCCTGGAGGCAGAGCTGAGCAATTTCCACTAAATAGGCCAGCTGCAAACTCAAAATTGGCTGTATCATAAAAATTCTATTAAAACTAAGATTAGCTTTTTTGGTCTTCATTTAAGGTTAGGGTTAGGCATAATGTTAGCAGTGTTAATTAAGCATTAGGGTTAAGGTTTAAAATCAGATTTGATGACTGCCTCCAGTAGATGAAATAAATGCCAACCTGCTATAGAACAATGAAGACAAAAAAGAGGAGAGGCAAACAATACATAACCAGCTGAGAGGAGGGTGGGGCTGGCTGAAAGAGACTGAGATGAGGGTGGGGCTGGCTGAAAGAGACTGAGAGGAGGGTGAGGCCGGCTGAAAGAGGCTGAGAGGAGGGTGGGGCCGGCTGAAAGAGGCTGAGAGGAGGGTGGGACTGGCTGAGAGGAGGGTGGGGCTGGCTGAAAGAGACTGAGATGAGGGTGGGGCTGGCTGAAAGAGACTGAGATGAGGGTGGGGCTGGCTGAAAGAGACTGAGATTAGGGTGGGGCTGGCTGAAAGAGACTGAGATGAGGGTGGGGCCGGCTGAAAGAGGCTGAGAGGAGGGTGGGACTGGCTGAGAGGAGGGTGGGGCTGGCTGAAAGAGACTGAGATGAGGGTGGGGCCGGCTGAAAGAGGCTGAGAGGAGGGTGGGACTGGCTGAGAGGAGGGTGGGGCTGGCTGAAAGAGACTGAGATGAGGGTGGGGCTGGCTGAAAGAGGCTGAGAGGAGGGTGGGACTGGCTGAGAGGAGGGTGGGGCTGGCTGAAAGAGACTGAGATGAGGGTGGGGCTGGCTGAAAGAGGCTGAGAGGAGGGTGGGGCTGGCTGAAAGAGACTGAGATGAGGGTGGGGCTGGCTGAAAGAGGCTGAGAGGAGGGTGGGACTGGCTGAGAGGAGGGTGGGGCTGGCTGAAAGAGACTGAGATGAGGGTGGGGCCGGCTGAAAGAGGCTGAGAGGAGGGTGGGACTGGCTGAGAGGAGGGTTGGGCTGGCTGAAAGAGACTGAGATGAGGGTGGGGCCGGCTGAAAGAGGCTGAGAGGAGGGTGGGACTGGCTGAGAGGAGGGTGGGGCTGGCTGAAAGAGACTGAGATGAGGGTGGGGCCGGCTGAAAGAGGCTGAGAGGAGGGTGGGACTGGCTGAGAGGAGGGTGGGGCTGGCTGAAAGAGACTGAGATGAGGGTGGGGCCGGCTGAAAGAGGCTGAGAGGAGGGTGGGACTGGCTGAGAGGAGGGTGGGGCCGGCTGAAAGAGACTGAGATGAGGGTGGGGCCGGCTGAAAGAGGCTGAGAGTAGGGTGGGACTGGCTGAGAGGAGGGTGGGGCTGGCTGAAAGAGGCTGAGAGGAGGGTGGGGCTGGCTGAAAGAGGCTGAGAGGAGAGTGGGGCCGGCTGAAAGAGGCTGAGAGGAGGGTGGGACCGGCTGAAAGAGACTGAGAGGAGGGTGGGACCGGCTGAAAGAGGCTGAGAGGAGGGTGGGGCCGGCTGAAAGAGGCTGAGAGGAGGGTGGGGCCGGCTGAAAGACGCTGAGAGGAGGGTGGGGCCGGCTGAAAGAGGCTGAGAGGAGGGTGGGGCTGGCTGAAAGAGGCTGAGAGGAGGGTGGGGCTGGCTGAAAGACGCTGAGAGGAGGGTGGGGCCGGCTGAAAGAGACTGAGAGGAGGGTGGGGCTGGCTGAAAGAGACTGAGAGGAGGGTGGGACTGGCTGAAAGAAGCTGAGAGGAGGGTGGGGCTGGCTGAAAGAGACTGAGAGGAGGGTGGGGCTGGCTGAAAGAGACTGAGAGGGTGGGGCTGGCTGAAAGAGGCTGAGAGGAGGGTGGGACTGGCTGAAAGAGGCTGAGAGGAGGGTGGGGCTGGCTGAAAGAGGCTGAGAGGAGGGTGGGGCTGGCTGAAAGAGGCTGAGAGGAGGGTGGGGCGGCTGAGAGGAGGGTGGGACTGGCTAAAAGAGGCTGAGAGGAGGGTGGGGCCGGCTGAAAGAGACTGAGAGGAGGGTGGGGCCGGCTGAAAGAAGCTGAGAGGAGGGTGGGGCCGGCTGAAAGAAGCTGAGAGGAGGGTGGGGCCGGCTAAAAGAGACTGAGAGGAGGGTGGGGCCGGCTGAGAGGAGGGTGGGGCTGGCTGAAAGAGACTGAGAGGAGGGTGGGGCTGGCTGAAAGAGGCTGAGAGGAGAGTGGGGCTGGCTAGAAAGAGGCTGAGAGGAGGGTGGGGCTGGCTGAAAGAGGCTGAGAGGAGGGTGGGGCTGGCTGAAAGAGGCTGAGAGGAGGGTGGGGCCGGCTGAAAGAGGCTGAGAGGAGGGTGGGGCCGGCTGAAAGAGGCTGAGAGGAGGGTGGGGCCGGCTGAAAGAGGCTGAGAGGAGGGTGGGGCCGGCTGAAAGAGACTGAGATGAGGGTGGGGCTGGCTGAAAGAGACTGAGAGGAGGGTGGGACTGGCTGAAAGAGCCTGAGAGGAGGGTGAGGCCGGCTGAAAGGGACTGAGAGGAGGGTGAGGCTGGCTGAGAGGAGGGTGGGGCTGGCTGAGAGGAGGGTGGGGCTGGCTGAAAGAGACTGAGATGAGGGTGGGGCTGGCTGAAAGAGACTGAGATGAGGGTGGGGCTGGCTGAAAGAGACTGAGATGAGGGTGGGGCTGGCTGAAAGAGACTGAGATGAGGGTGGGGCCGGCTGAAAGAGGCTGAGAGGAGGGTGGGACTGGCTGAGAGGAGGGTGGGGCTGGCTGAAAGAGACTGAGATGAGGGTGGGGCCGGCTGAAAGAGGCTGAGAGGAGGGTGGGACTGGCTGAGAGGAGGGTGGGGCTGGCTGAAAGAGACTGAGATGAGGGTGGGGCTGGCTGAAAGAGGCTGAGAGGAGGGTGGGACTGGCTGAGAGGAGGGTGGGGCTGGCTGAAAGAGACTGAGATGAGGGTGGGGCTGGCTGAAAGAGGCTGAGAGGAGGGTGGGGCTGGCTGAAAGAGACTGAGATGAGGGTGGGGCTGGCTGAAAGAGGCTGAGAGGAGGGTGGGACTGGCTGAGAGGAGGGTGGGGCTGGCTGAAAGAGACTGAGATGAGGGTGGGGCCGGCTGAAAGAGGCTGAGAGGAGGGTGGGACTGGCTGAGAGGAGGGTGGGGCTGGCTGAAAGAGACTGAGATGAGGGTGGGGCCGGCTGAAAGAGGCTGAGAGGAGGGTGGGACTGGCTGAGAGGAGGGTGGGGCTGGCTGAAAGAGACTGAGATGAGGGTGGGGCCGGCTGAAAGAGGCTGAGAGGAGGGTGGGACTGGCTGAGAGGAGGGTGGGGCTGGCTGAAAGAGACTGAGATGAGGGTGGGGCCGGCTGAAAGAGGCTGAGAGGAGGGTGGGACTGGCTGAGAGGAGGGTGGGGCCGGCTGAAAGAGACTGAGATGAGGGTGGGGCCGGCTGAAAGAGGCTGAGAGTAGGGTGGGACTGGCTGAGAGGAGGGTGGGGCTGGCTGAAAGAGGCTGAGAGGAGGGTGGGGCTGGCTGAAAGAGGCTGAGAGGAGAGTGGGGCCGGCTGAAAGAGGCTGAGAGGAGGGTGGGACTGGCTGAAAGAGACTGAGAGGAGGGTGGGACCGGCTGAAAGAGGCTGAGAGGAGGGTGGGGCCGGCTGAAAGAGGCTGAGAGGAGGGTGGGGCTGGCTGAAAGACGCTGAGAGGAGGGTGGGGCCGGCTGAAAGAGGCTGAGAGGAGGGTGGGGCTGGCTGAAAGAGGCTGAGAGGAGGGTGGGGCTGGCTGAAAGACGCTGAGAGGAGGGTGGGGCCGGCTGAAAGACGCTGAGAGGAGGGTGGGGCCGGCTGAAAGAGACTGAGAGGAGGGTGGGGCTGGCTGAAAGAGACTGAGAGGAGGGTGGGACTGGCTGAAAGAAGCTGAGAGGAGGGTGGGGCTGGCTGAAAGAGACTGAGAGGAGGGTGGGGCTGGCTGAAAGAGACTGAGAGGGTGGGGCTGGCTGAAAGAGGCTGAGAGGAGGGTGGGACTGGCTGAAAGAGGCTGAGAGGAGGGTGGGGCTGGCTGAAAGAGGCTGAGAGGAGGGTGGGGCTGGCTGAAAGAGGCTGAGAGGAGGGTGGGGCGGCTGAGAGGAGGGTGGGACTGGCTAAAAGAGGCTGAGAGGAGGGTGGGGCCGGCTGAAAGAGACTGAGAGGAGGGTGGGGCCGGCTGAAAGAAGCTGAGAGGAGGGTGGGGCCGGCTGAAAGAAGCTGAGAGGAGGGTGGGGCCGGCTAAAAGAGACTGAGAGGAGGGTGGGGCCGGCTGAGAGGAGGGTGGGGCTGGCTGAAAGAGACTGAGAGGAGGGTGGGGCTGGCTGAAAGAGGCTGAGAGGAGGGTGGGGCTGGCTGAAAGAGGCTGAGAGGAGGGTGGGGCCGGCTGAAAGAGGCTGAGAGGAGGGTGGGGCTGGCTGAAAGACGCTGAGAGGAGGGTGGGGCCGGCTGAAAGAGGCTGAGAGGAGGGTGGGGCTGGCTGAAAGAGGCTGAGAGGAGGGTGGGGCTGGCTGAAAGACGCTGAGAGGAGGGTGGGGCCGGCTGAAAGACGCTGAGAGGAGGGTGGGGCCGGCTGAAAGAGACTGAGAGGAGGGTGGGGCTGGCTGAAAGAGACTGAGAGGAGGGTGGGACTGGCTGAAAGAAGCTGAGAGGAGGGTGGGGCTGGCTGAAAGAGACTGAGAGGAGGGTGGGGCTGGCTGAAAGAGACTGAGAGGGTGGGGCTGGCTGAAAGAGGCTGAGAGGAGGGTGGGACTGGCTGAAAGAGGCTGAGAGGAGGGTGGGGCTGGCTGAAAGAGGCTGAGAGGAGGGTGGGGCTGGCTGAAAGAGGCTGAGAGGAGGGTGGGGCGGCTGAGAGGAGGGTGGGACTGGCTAAAAGAGGCTGAGAGGAGGGTGGGGCCGGCTGAAAGAGACTGAGAGGAGGGTGGGGCCGGCTGAAAGAAGCTGAGAGGAGGGTGGGGCCGGCTGAAAGAAGCTGAGAGGAGGGTGGGGCCGGCTAAAAGAGACTGAGAGGAGGGTGGGGCCGGCTGAGAGGAGGGTGGGGCTGGCTGAAAGAGACTGAGAGGAGGGTGGGGCTGGCTGAAAGAGGCTGAGAGGAGGGTGGGGCTGGCTGAAAGAGGCTGAGAGGAGGGTGGGGCTGGCTGAAAGAGGCTGAGAGGAGGGTGGGGCCGGCTGAAAGAGGCTGAGAGGAGGGTGGGGCTGGCTGAAAGAGGCTGAGAGGAGGGTGGGGCCGGCTGAAAGAGGCTGAGAGGAGGGTGGGGCCGGCTAAAAGAGACTGAGATGAGGGTGGGGCTGGCTGAAAGAGACTGAGAGGAGGGTGGGACTGGCTGAAAGAGGCTGAGAGGAGGGTGGGCCTGGCTGAAAGAGGCTGAGAGGAGGGTGGGCCTGGCTGAAAGACGCTGAGAGGAGGGTGGGCCTGGCTGAAAGACGCTGAGTGGAGGGTGGGCCGGCTGAAAGAGACTGAGAGGAGCGTGGGGCCGGCTGAGAGGAGGGCGGGGCTGGCTGAAAGAGACTGAGAGAAGGGTGGGGCTGGCTGAAAGAGGCTGAGAGGAGGGTGGGGCCGGCTGAGAGGAGGGTGGGACTGGCTAAAAGAGGCTGAGAGGAGGGTGGGGAAGGCTGAAAGAGACTGAGAGGAGGGTGGGGCCGGCTGAAAGAAGCTGAGAGGAGGGTGGGGCCGGCTGAAAGAAGCTGAGAGGAGGGTGGGGCCGGCTGAAAGAGACTGAGAGGAGGGTGGGGCTGGCTGAAAGAGACTGAGAGGAGGGTGGGGCTGGCTGAAAGAGGCTGAGAGGAGGGTGGGGCTGGCTGAAAGAGGCTGAGAGGAGGGTGCGGCTGGCTGAAAGAGGCTGAGAGGAGGGTGGGGCTGGCTGAAAGAGGCTGAGAGGAGGGTGGGGCCGGCTGAAAGAGGCTGAGAGGAGGGTGGGGCTGGCTGAAAGAGGCTGAGAGGAGGGTGGGGCCGGCTGAAAGAGGCTGAGAGGAGGGTGGGGCCGGCTGAAAGAGACTGAGATGAGGGTGGGGCTGGCTGAAAGAGACTGAGAGGGTGGGACTGGCTGAAAGAGACTGAGAGGGTGGGGCTGGCTGAAAGAGGCTGAGAGGAGGGTGGGACTGGCTGAAAGAGGCTGAGAGGAGGGTGGGGCTGGCTGAAAGAGGCTGAGAGGAGGGTGGGGCTGGCTGAAAGAGGCTGAGAGGAGGGTGGGGCCGGCTGAGAGGAGGGTGGGACTGGCTAAAAGAGGCTGAGAGGAGGGTGGGGCCAGCTGAAAGAGACTGAGAGGAGGGTGGGGCCGGCTGAAAGAAGCTGAGAGGAGGGTGGGGCCGTCCGAAAGAAGCTGAGAGGAGGGTGGGGCCGGCTGAAAGAGACTGAGAGGAGGGTGGGGCCGGCTGAGAGGAGGGTGGGTCTGGCTGAAAGAGACTGAGAGGAGGGTGGGGCTGGCTGAAAGAGGCTGAGAGGAGGGTGGGGCTGGCTGAAAGAGGCTGAGAGGAGGGTGGGGCTGGCTGAAAGAGGCTGAGAGGAGGGTGGGGCTGGCTGAAAGAGGCTGAGAGGAGGGTGGGGCTGGCTGAAAGAGGCTGAGAGGAGGGTGGGGCCGGCTGAAAGAGGCTGAGAGGAGGGTGGGGCTGGCTGAAAGAGGCTGAGAGGAGGGTGGGGCCGGCTGAAAGAGGCTGAGAGGAGGGTGGGGCCGGCTGAAAGAAGCTGAGAGGAGGGTGGGGCTGGCTGAAAGAGACTGAGAGGAGGGTGGGGCTGGCTGAAAGAAGCTGAGAGGAGGGTGGGGCTGGCTGAAAGAGACTGAGAGGAGGGTGGGGCTGGCTGAAAGAGGCTGAGAGGAGGGTGGGGCTGGCTGAAAGAGGCTGAGAGGAGGGTGGGGCTGGCTGAAAGAGGCTGAGAGGAGGGTGGGGCCGGCTGAGAGGAGGGTGGGACTGGCTAAAAGAGGCTGAGAGGAGGGTGGGGCCGGCTGAAAGAGACTGAGAGGAGAGTGGGGCCGGCTGAAAGAAGCTGAGAGGAGGGTGGGGCCGGCTGAAAGAAGCTGAGAGGAGGGTGGGGCCGGCTGAAAGAGACTGAGAGGAGGGTGGGGCCGGCTGAGAGGAGGGTGGGGCTGGCTGAAAGAGACTGAGAGGAGGGTGGGGCTGGCTGAAAGAGGCTGAGAGGAGAGTGGGGCTGGCTGAAAGAGGCTGAGAGGAGGGTGGGGCTGGCTGAAAGAGGCTGAGAGGAGGGTGGGGCTGGCTGAAAGAGGCTGAGAGGAGGGTGGGGCCGGCTGAAAGAGGCTGAGAGGAGGGTGGGGCTGGCTGAAAGAGGCTGAGAGGAGGGTGGGGCCGGCTGAAAGAGGCTGAGAGGAGGGTGGGGCCGGCTGAAAGAGACTGAGATGAGGGTGGGGCTGGCTGAAAGAGACTGAGAGGAGGGTGGGACTGGCTGAAAGAGACTGAGAGGGTGGGGCTGGCTGAAAGAGGCTGAGAGGAGGGTGGGACTGGCTGAAAGAGGCTGAGAGGAGGGTGGGGCTGGCTGAAAGAGGCTGAGAGGAGGGTGGGCCTGGCTGAAAGACGCTGAGAGGAGGGTGGGGCCGGCTGAAAGAGGCTGAGAGGAGGGTGGGGCCGGCTGAAAGAAGCTGAGAGGAGGGTGGGGCTGGCTGAAAGAGGCTGACAGGAGGGTGGGCCTGGCTGAAAGAGGCTGAGAGGAGGGTGGGCCTGGCTGAAAGAGGCTGAGAGGAGGGTGGGCCTGGCTGAAAGACGCTGAGAGGAGGGTGGGCCGGCTGAAAGAGACTGAGAGGAGCGTGGGGCCGGCTGAGAGGAGGGCGGGGCTGGCTGAAAGAGACTGAGAGGAGGGTGGGGCTGGCTGAAAGAGGCTGAGAGGAGGGTGGGGCCGGCTGAGAGGAGGGTGGGACTGGCTAAAAGAGGCTGAGAGGAGGTTGGGGAAGGCTGAAAGAGACTGAGAGGAGGGTTGGGCCGGCTGAAAGAAGCTGAGAGGAGGGTGGGGCCGGCTGAAAGAAGCTGAGAGGAGGGTGGGGCCGGCTGAAAGAGACTGAGAGGAGGGTGGGGCCGGCTGAGAGGAGGGTGGGGCTGGCTGAAAGAGACTGAGAGGAGGGTGGGGCTGGCTGAAAGAGGCTGAGAGGAGGGTGGGGCTGGCTGAAAGAGGCTGAGAGGAGGGTGCGGCTGGCTGAAAGAGGCTGAGAGGAGGGTGGGGCTGGCTGAAAGAGGCTGAGAGGAGGGTGGGGCCGGCTGAAAGAGGCTGAGAGGAGGGTGGGGCTGGCTGAAAGAGGCTGAGAGGAGGGTGGGGCCGGCTGAAAGAGGCTGAGAGGAGGGTGGGGCCGGCTGAAAGAGACTGAGATGAGGGTGGGGCTGGCTGAAAGAGACTGAGAGGGTGGGACTGGCTGAAAGAGACTGAGAGGGTGGGGCTGGCTGAAAGAGGCTGAGAGGAGGGTGGCACTGGCTGAAAGAGGCTGAGAGGAGGGTGGGGCTGGCTGAAAGAGGCTGAGAGGAGGGTGGGGCTGGCTGAAAGAGGCTGAGAGGAGGGTGGGGCCGGCTGAGAGGAGGGTGGGACTGGCTAAAAGAGGCTGAGAGGAGGGTGGGGCCGGCTGAAAGAGACTGAGAGGAGGGTGGGGCCGGCTGAAAGAAGCTGAGAGGAGGGTGGGGCCGTCCGAAAGAAGCTGAGAGGAGGGTGGGGCCGGCTGAAAGAGACTGAGAGGAGGGTGGGGCCGGCTGAGAGGAGGGTGGGTCTGGCTGAAAGAGACTGAGAGGAGGGTGGGGCTGGCTGAAAGAGGCTGAGAGGAGGGTGGGGCTGGCTGAAAGAGGCTGAGAGGAGGGTGGGGCTGGCTGAAAGAGGCTGAGAGGAGGGTGGGGCTGGCTGAAAGAGGCTGAGAGGAGGGTGGGGCTGGCTGAAAGAGGCTGAGAGGAGGGTGGGGCCGGCTGAAAGAGGCTGAGAGGAGGGTGGGGCTGGCTGAAAGAGGCTGAGAGGAGGGTGAGGCCGGCTGAAAGAGGCTGAGAGGAGGGTGGGGCCGGCTGAAAGAAGCTGAGAGGAGGGTGGGGCTGGCTGAAAGAGACTGAGAGGAGGGTGGGGCTGGCTGAAAGAAGCTGAGAGGAGGGTGGGGCTGGCTGAAAGAGACTGAGAGGAGGGTGGGGCTGGCTGAAAGAGGCTGAGAGGAGGGTGGGGCTGGCTGAAAGAGGCTGAGAGGAGGGTGGGGCTGGCTGAAAGAGGCTGAGAGGAGGGTGGGGCCGGCTGAGAGGAGGGTGGGACTGGCTAAAAGAGGCTGAGAGGAGGGTGGGGCCGGCTGAAAGAGACTGAGAGGAGAGTGGGGCCGGCTGAAAGAAGCTGAGAGGAGGGTGGGGCCGGCTGAAAGAAGCTGAGAGGAGGGTGGGGCCGGCTGAAAGAGACTGAGAGGAGGGTGGGGCCGGCTGAGAGGAGGGTGGGGCTGGCTGAAAGAGACTGAGAGGAGGGTGGGGCTGGCTGAAAGAGGCTGAGAGGAGAGTGGGGCTGGCTGAAAGAGGCTGAGAGGAGGGTGGGGCTGGCTGAAAGAGGCTGAGAGGAGGGTGGGGCTGGCTGAAAGAGGCTGAGAGGAGGGTGGGGCCGGCTGAAAGAGGCTGAGAGGAGGGTGGGGCTGGCTGAAAGAGGCTGAGAGGAGGGTGGGGCCGGCTGAAAGAGGCTGAGAGGAGGGTGGGGCCGGCTGAAAGAGACTGAGATGAGGGTGGGGCTGGCTGAAAGAGACTGAGAGGAGGGTGGGACTGGCTGAAAGAGACTGAGAGGGTGGGGCTGGCTGAAAGAGGCTGAGAGGAGGGTGGGACTGGCTGAAAGAGGCTGAGAGGAGGGTGGGGCTGGCTGAAAGAGGCTGAGAGGAGGGTGGGCCTGGCTGAAAGACGCTGAGAGGAGGGTGGGGCCGGCTGAAAGAGGCTGAGAGGAGGGTGGGGCCGGCTGAAAGAAGCTGAGAGGAGGGTGGGGCCGGCTGAAAGAAGCTGAGAGGAGGGTGGGGCCGGCTGAAAGAGACTGAGAGGAGGGTGGGGCCGGCTGAGAGGAGGGTGGGGCTGGCTGAAAGAGACCGAGAGGAGGGTGGGGCTGGCTGAAAGAGGCTGAGAGGAGGGTGGGGCTGGCTGAAAGAGGCTGAGAGGAGGGTGGGGCTGGCTGAAAGAGGCTGAGAGGAGGGTGGGGCTGGCTGAAAGAGGCTGAGAGGAGGGTGGGGCCAACTGAAAGAGGCTGAGAGGAGGGTGGGGCTGGCTGAAAGAGGCTGAGAGGAGGGTGGGGCCGGCTGAAAGAGGCTGAGAGGAGGGTGGGGCCGGCTGAAAGAGACTGAGATGAGGGTGGGGCTGGCTGAAAGAGACTGAGAGGAGGGTGGGACTGGCTGAAAGAGACTGAGAGGGTGGGGCTGGCTGAAAGAGGCTGAGAGGAGGGTGGGACTGGCTGAAAGAGGCTGAGAGGAGGGTAGGGCTGGCTGAAAGAGGCTGAGAGGAGGGTGGGGCTGGCTGAAAGAGGCTGAGAGGAGGGTGGGGCCGGCTGAGAGGAGGGTGGGACTGGCTAAAAGAGGCTGAGAGGAGGGTGGGGCCGGCTGAAAGAGACTGAGAGGAGGGTGGGGCCGGCTGAAAGAAGCTGAGAGGAGGGTGGGGCCGGCTGAAAGAAGCTGAGAGGAGGGTGGGGCCGGCTGAAAGAGACTGAGAGGAGGGTGGGGCCGGCTGAGAGGAGGGTGGGGCTGGCTGAAAGAGACTGAGAGGAGGGTGAGGCTGGCTGAAAGAGGCTGAGAGGAGGGTGGGGCTGGCTGAAAGAGGCTGAGAGGAGGGTGGGGCCGGCTGAAAGAGGCTGAGAGGAGGGTGGGGCCGGCTGAAAGAGGCTGAGAGGAGGGTGGGGCCGGCTGAAAGAGGCTGAGATGAGGGTGGGGCTGGCTGAAAGAGACTGAGGAGGGTGGGACTGGCTGAAAGAGACTGAGAGGGTGGGGCTGGCTGAAAGAGGCTGAGAGGAGGGTGGGACTGGCTGAAAGAGGCTGAGAGGAGGGTGGGGCTGGCTGAAAGAGGCTGAGAGGAGGGTGGGGCTGGCTGAAAGAGGCTGAGAGGAGGGTGGGGCCGGCTGAGAGGAGGGTGGGACTGGCTAAAAGAGGCTGAGAGGAGGGTGGGGCCGGCTGAAAGAGACTGAGAGGAGGGTGGGGCCGGCTGAAAGAAGCTGAGAGGAGGGTGGGGCCGGCTGAAAGAAGCTGAGAGGAGGGTGGGGCCGGCTGAAAGAGACTGAGAGGAGGGTGGGGCCGGCTGAGAGGAGGGTGGGGCTGGCTGAAAGAGACTGAGAGGAGGGTGGGGCTGGCTGAAAGAGGCTGAGAGGAGGGTGGGGCTGGCTGAAAGAGGCTGAGAGGAGGGTGGGGCTGGCTGAAAGAGGCTGAGAGGAGGGTGGGGCTGGCTGAAAGAGGCTGAGAGGAGGGTGGGGCCGGCTGAAAGAGGCTGAGAGGAGGGTGGGGCTGGCTGAAAGAGGCTGAGAGGAGGGTGGGCTGGCTGAAAGAGGCTGAGAGGAGGGTGGGGCCGGCTGAAAGAAGCTGAGAGGAGGGTGGGGCCGGCTGAAAGAAGCTGAGAGGAGGGTGGGGCCGGCTGAGAGGAGGGTGGGGCCGGCTGAAAGAAGCTGAGAGGAGGGTGGGGCCGGCTGAAAGAAGCTGAGAGGAGGGTGGGGCCGGCTGAGAGGAGGGTGGGGCCGGCTGAAAGAGGCTGAGAGGAGGGTGGGGCCGGCTGAAAGAAGCTGAGAGGAGGGTGGGGCCGGCTGAAAGAAGCTGAGAGGTGGGTGGGGCCGGCTGAGAGGAGGGTGGGGCCGGCTGAAAGAAGCTGAGAGGAGGGTGGGGCCGGCTGAAAGAAGCTGAGAGGAGGGTGGGGCCGGCTGAGAGGAGGGTGGGGCCGGCTGAAAGAGGCTGAGAGGAGGGTGGGGCCGGCTGAAAGAGGCTGAGAGGAGGGTGGGGCTGGCTGAAAGAAACTGAGAGGAGGGTGGGGCCGGCTGAAAGAAGCTGAGAGGAGGGTGGGGCCGGCTGAAAGAAGCTGAGAGGAGGGTGGGGCCGGCTGAAAGAGGCTGAGAGGAGGGTGGGGCCGGCTGAAAGGGACTGAGAGGAGGGTGAGGCCGGCTGAAAGGGACTGAGAGGAGGGTGAGGCTGGCTGAGAGGAGGGTGGGGCTGGCTGAGAGGAGGGTGGGGCTGGCCATGACGAAGGTGGGGCTGGCCATGACAAGGGTGGGGCCGGCTGAAAGGAGCTGAGAGGAGGGTGAGGCCGGCTGAAAGAAGCTGAGAGGAGGGTGGGGCCGGCTGAGAGGAGGGTGGGGCCGGCTGAAAGAAGCTGAGAGGAGGGTGGGGCCGGCTGAAAGAAGCTGAGAGGAGGGTGGGGCCGGCTGAGAGGAGGGTGGGGTCGGCTGAAAGAGGCTGAGAGGAGGGTGGGGCCGGCTGAAAGAGACTGAGATGAGGGTGGGGCTGGCTGAAAGAAACTGAGAGGAGGGTGGGGCCGGCTGAAAGAAGCTGAGAGGAGGGTGGGGCTGGCTGAAAGAGGCTGAGAGGAGGGTGGGGCCGGCTGAAAGAAGCTGAGAGGAGGGTGGGTCTGGCTGAAAGAGACTGAGAGGAGGGTGGGGCTGGCTGAAAGAGACTGAGAGGAGGGTGGGGCCGGCTGAAAGAGACTGAGAGGAGGGTGGGGCCGGCTGAAAGAAGCTGAGAGGAGGGTGGGGCCGGCTGAAAGAGACTGAGAGGAGGGTGGGGCTGGCTGAAAGAGACTGAGAGGAGGGTGGGGCCGGCTGAGAGAGACTGAGAGGAGGGTGGGCCTGGCTGAAAGAAGCTGAGAGGAGGGTGGGGCTGGCTGAAAGAGACAGAGGAGGGTGGGGCTGGCTGAAAGAGAATGAGAGGAGGGTGGGGCCGGCTGAAAGAGGCTGAGAGGAGTTTGGGGCTGGCTGAAAGAGACTGAGAGGAGGGTGGGGCCGGCTGAAAGAGACTGAGAGGAGGGTGGGGCCGGCTGAAAGAGGCTGAGAGGAGGGTGGGGTCACATACATATTGGTGGTCACATACATATGTTTAGCAGATGTTATTGCAGGTGTAGTGAAATGCTTGTGCTTCTAGTTCTGACAGAGCGGTAATATCTAACAATTTCACAACATATAGCCAATACACACAAACCTAAGTAAAGGAATATAATTAATTAAGACGAGCAACGTCAGAGCGGCATAGACTGAGATACAGTAGAATAGAATAAGGTATATACATATGAGATGAGTAATGCAAGATATGTACACATTATGTACACATTATTAATTCTCCCTGCCTCTCCTCTCCCTGCTCAGTGCTCAGTCTGCACTTCTGACTGAACAACTAGTGGTGTTGTGGAGAGTGGAGTGTGCTGCCTCCGTCTGCTTTAACAGTGTGACGTCAAATGTATTATCAGGCCAATCAGGCCAATCTCCGATGGTGACGGTAGCCATTACGTGCTCTCTCAAAAAAAACTCAAACAGTTACAGACACACACATATTAAACCCCTAACCTGATAACCTCCCTGGTTTTGTAATGGTGAGAGGTTAGTATGTCTTGGGGGGGGGGGGGGGTATGATATAAACTGCTAACCACCCTGGTATTGTAATGGTGAGAGGTTAGTATGTCTTGGGGGGGGGGGGGGTATGATATAAACTGCTAACCTCCCTGGTATTGTAATGGTGAGAGGTTAGTATAGTCTTGGGGAGGGGGGGTATGATATAAACTGCTAACCTCCCTGGTATTGTAATGGTGAGAGGTTAGTATAGTCTTGGGGAGGGGGGGTATGATATAAACTGCTAACCTCCCTGGTATTGTAATGGTGAGAGGTTAGTATGTCTTGGGAGGGGGGGGGGGGGGGGGGGTATGATATTAACTGCTAACCTCCCTGGTATTGTAATGGTGAGAGGTTAGTATGTCTTGGGAGGGGGGGGGGGGGGGGGGGTATGATATAATCTGCTAACCTCCCTGTTATTGCAATAAAATGCAAATTAATTACTTAAAAATCATACAATGTGATTTTCTGGATTTTTGTTTTGTTGTACATCTCACAGTTGAAGTGTACCTATGATAAAAATTACAGACCTCTACATGCTTTGTCAGTAGGAAAACCTGCAAAATCGGCAGTGTATCAAATACTTCTTCTCCCCACTGTATATCTCTACAGCCATATATATCTCTACTACCATATATATCTCTACTACCATATATATCTCTACAGCCATATATATCTCTACTACCATATATATCTCTACAGCCACATATATCTCTACTGCCACATATATCTCTACTACCATATATATCTCTACTACCATATATATCTCTACAGCCATATATCTCTACTACCATATATATCTCTACAGCCATATATATCTCTACTACCATATATATCTCTACAGCCATATATATCTCTACAGCCATATATATCTCTACAGCCATATATATCTCTACAGCCATATATATCTCTACTACCATATATATCTCTACTGACATATATATCTCTAATACCATATATATCTCTACTGGCATATATATCTCTATATCTCTACAGCCATATATATCTCTACTACCATATATATCTCTACAGCCATATATATCTCTACAGCCATATATATCTCTACTACAATATATATCTCTACAGCCATATATATCTCTACTGGCATATACAGTTGAAGTCGGAAGTTTACATACACTTAGGTTGGAGTCATTAAAACTTGTTTTTCAACCATTCCACACATTTCTTGTAAACAAACTATAGTTTTGGCAAGTCGGTTAGGACATCTACTTTGTACATGACACAAGTAATTTTTCAAACAATTGTTAACAGACAGATTATTTCACTTATAATTCACTGTACCACAATTCCAGTGGGTCAGAAGTTTACATACAGTAAGTTGACTGTGCCTTTAAACAGCTTGGAATATTCCAGAAAATGATGTCATGGCTTTAGAAGGTTCTGATAGGCTAGTTGACATCAGTTGAGCCAATTGGAGGTGTACCTGTGGATGTATTTCATGGCCTACCTTCAAACTCAGTGCCACTTTGCTTGACATCATGGGAAAATCAAAAGAAATCAGCCAAGACCTCAGAAAAAAAATTGTAGACCTCCACAAGTCTGGTTCATCCTTGGGAGAAATGTCCAAACCCCTGAAGACCAGTGTTATTCGGAGAGAAAGAGAGAGAGCATTACTTTTATTTATTATTGTTGTTGTTGTCGTAGCTGCTGTCCGTCTCTCCGTCAGCCTGATCATGTTGATAACACCATGTGGAGAGACACTCATCCTCATCCTCTCTGCTTTATGAAAATCAGCCGGGTTCTTAAAAGCTCCCAGCCTCACAACTAATACCCAGTACCACACAGAGGAACCAGGTGGCGCCAACAGTGGGTAAATGAAATCAAGAAAGTCAAGACAACACCAACAAAAGGCGGATCAAGAAAATTTACATTTTCTTCAACAATTTTCACAAAGTGTGATGTGATGTGATTTTTTTTTTTTTTTTTTTCAAATGCTTTGGTTGCATTCTCTGGTACTGAATCCCTTTTCAACCAAGATAGTGTGTTTCTTTGTCATGAAGAACCCTGGCTGGTGTACGAGGGATTTGGTGAGTGAGGAGTATACTGTGTGAGACAGATGGGAGCAGGTGGAGGGATTAGAAGGCACAACTGTTTCCAAATGGACAGTTAGTTAGTACATGCCTACACCTGTCCACAGTGTTGGCACAGGCACCGAGTTACTGGACAACACAGGAGGCTGCTGAGGGGAGGACAGCTCATAATAATGGCCAGAACAGAGCAAATGGAATGGCATCAAATAACCTGTTCCTATAGAGCTACCGTCCTGTAGGTTCTCTATAACCCTGTTCCTACAGAGCTACCGTCCTGTAGGTTCTCTCTCTAACCCTGTTCCTACAGAGCTACAGTCCTGTAGGTTCTCTCTCTAACCCTGTTCCTACAGAGCTACCGTCCTGTAGGTTCTCTCTCTAACCCTGTTCCTACAGAGCTACCGTCCTGTAGGTTCTCTATAACCCTGTTCCTATAGAGCTACCATCCTGTAGGTTCTCTCTCTAACCCTGTTCCTACAGAGCTACCGTCCTGTAGGTTCTCTATAACCCTGTTCCTATAGAGCTACCGTCCTGTAGGTTCTCTCTAACCCTGTTCCTACAGAGCTACCGTCCTGTAGGTTCTCTATAACCCTGTTCCTACAGAGCTACCGTCCTGTAGGTTCTCTCTATAACCCTGTTCCTATAGAGCTACCGTCCTGTAGGTTCTCTATAACCCTGTTCCTATAGAGCTACCATCCTGTAGGTTCTCTCTCTAACCCTGTTCCTGGAGAGCTACCGTCCTGTAGGTTCTCTCTCTAACCCTGTTCCTGGAGAGCTACCGTCCTGTAGGTTCTCTATAACCCTGTTCCTGGAGAGCTACCGTCCTGTAGGTTCTCTATAACCCTGTTCCTATAGAGCTACCGTCCTGTAGGTTCTCTCTCTAACCCTGTTCCTACAGAGCTACCGTCCTGTAGGTTCTCTCTCTAACCCTGTTCCTGGAGAGCTACCGTCCTGTAGGTTTTCTCTCTAACCCTGATCTAGCTCACCTAATTCAAATAACTAGCTGATTGATAAGCTGAA